>NC_056729.1:661342170-661674670 GCF_019279795.1 Protopterus annectens | reverse complement strand
AATTTTACATATGAGGCCAATGAGACTAATGGGCCTAACTATACCTGACAAAGCACATGAATGTGAAAGCTTCTGGTGTATTGAATAAAAATAAAGTGTCATGGTTCCCTCTGAGCCAGTATTTTTGCTTTTGCTGGTATTTTATTGAATTTTATACCTGGCTAAGGTTTTACCCATTTGAGCTGCCTTTTTTGTTGTATAAAGCAGGAATGCTTATATGTCATCCCAAGCTGGCATATACTAGTTCCCCCTAGAATGACAACAGCTACATAGCTAATTATTAAAGGCAGTTATCTTGTCTTTGAATCTCAGCATCATTTGGATGATAGAAATATGCCACCCAAAACTATTGTCTTTTCTGCCTCGGGCACATGCATAGTATGCTCCAGCATATCCTTCTGCATGTCCCACTGAAAAGAGTGCCCAAGTTATTCACCTCAGTGTGGACCACTATCAGGTTATAATCATATTCATTATGAGGGATCTTACAGCTATCTGTACATTCTAAATCTGGGCTCCAGAAAGACAGCTAACTGCCACCTTCTTCTTACCCAGCCTGGTGGGGGTGGTGCCTGTAGCCCTGACAAGAATCACCTATAACTAAAACATTACAATGGTTGGATTCAATCTCAGTGGGCCAGAAGGGCTTGAATTTGTTCTCATATCAGTCTTAGAGGTATGTGTACTGTCAGTAATTGTAAATTTTGAAGATTAGTATGTTGCTATGTACAGCTAACATCTGACATTTATTCATCTCTACCCTGGTAAACTTAGGCAGTGTTCCTTAAACAACCTTAGCATATGTTTGTTTAGTGGAAGCGGTCTGTGCTTGTATGTATGCTGTGCTTACTGAATGTGATCTGAGGTGTGAAGGTACCCTCTAAGTTAAACAAATGCTTACATCTCGCACATACTTAATCATTGTGAGGTTGCAATAAAGAGTTTTTTGTATGCATGAGGCAGTTAGTATGCTGTTTCAAAATACTTAGTGCAGTTAGGCTGGCTAAGGAAGGAACAAAGAAAACTAACAGCAAAGAACAAACTGGGTAAAATGGCAACTGAACGGCTTAAAGTCCACTTAATCCACCACAACAGATTATATGATAAACCAAAACAAGATTTAATGTAAGCACTTTCGTTGGAAAAATGTTCCAGCTTCTTCAGACTACAAACAGTAAAACACTTAGAAAAACACCTTTTAAAACAATTCAAAAAATGAACTGCCAATAGAGTTCGGTACCCCTCCTGATGTCATACACAAGTATTTAAGAATTAAAGCTACAGGGGGTTACTCAAACTTAAAACACACTAGGATGCTTAAGCAACCTCACAGCACCATCATTGAAGAAAATAAATAATTGTTTTTAAAAAGAATTTTTTTTAAAAATAAAAATAATAACAACAATACTGAATTTGTGTACTATAAATAAGACCTTAAAATTATATCCTTTACATGGTCGAGATACGGCTATGTTAAGTCACTCACAGATCTAATATACTATATTTTTATGAAGTAAACTATGATATGTGAGACCAACAGCTTGGTCTTTAAAAGAATTTTTTGAAGAACTACTAGAACAATAACAAAGGCTTTGCCAATGTATACAAACCATACCCACTTAAAGACTTCATTACAACACAGTTTAAATCACCAACATTTAGGCACATATGAGATACTACACATTGTTGATACTGTGGACTAAGCAGGTAATATTAACAGACTACAAACCTATGTGACGGATCGTGTATGCCTTAAGTCCATCTATTCTCCTAACACTAAACTATTCACCTAGCCAAAGCCTTCTTTTTAAGCAGGCACTTAATGGACAGGGCTTCATTTAACCCCGGTAGGGTATGCGCACCTGTCAGAATTTGCCAAGTAAGTTCAGTTTCTTCTAATACCAGCTTCCAGGGGACCCCCTCAAAAATTTATTTCTATTTTTTCTAACACTACAAACAAAAGCCTATGTGTTGGGCAATCCACGATATGTTTAGCTAGGGCATTCGTGATGACAGAATTATTGATACTATATACATGTTCATAGATTATTTGTTTAATTTTCCTTTCGGTTTTCCCTATATAGAAAGCCTCACAGTGGTCACAGACAGCTGCATAGACCACCCCTTGAGAATCACAAAACTGAATTTAGCATTCAATATATATTCTCTATCTCTAATAATTATCGTTCTTGTAACTTTAACATAGTTACATTGATGGCATCTATCACATTTAAACATGCCTGTGTGTACCTTCACTATTTTTTTGGGATTTTCTACTAAATTTTTCAAGTTTAAACCTCTTCTATAAGTAAACTGGGGCATGTGACCAAAAGTTCTTCTTAATGCATGGTCATCTAAAATAAACCCCCAGTTTTTAATTATGATTTCCTTGATAAAATGAGAATCCAAAGAGAAGGTTGTCAAGAATCTAATGACCTGCCTATCAGTGGGAACTTGGGAAGAATTAATCTCCATCTCCAATTGTGGCTCATCAAAATGGACATTATAACCTTTCGAAACCAAAGGGGAAAAGTAGCCTGTGCGTCTTTTGTTAATAACTTCATTGAAAATGAGTTCAGTGAATGCCTGAGGGTAATCCCTTTTGTTAAACATAGATTTTAACAAATCACATTCCTTAATGAAATCATCAAAATTAGAAACCATTCTTGCTGCCCTTACTACTTGCCCCTTGACTACTGCTTTCTTTTGATGCAAGGGGTGGCAGCTTGAAAAATGTAGGAATGCATTAGAATAGGTGGGCTTACAGAAAATGGTGGTCCTAAATCTGTTATTCAGGGTATCTTTGGAAAGGTGGATGTCGAGATAATCTATCTCATTATAACCTATTTGGTAGGTGAATTCAAGAAAATTTGTAAACTTCGTGATCTCATCTATAAATACTTAAATTAAAACTGTTTCACCTTTCCAAATGAGGAACATATCATCTTGGTAACGCGTATACCAAGTTACATGTTCTCTATATTTTAAATTGTTAAACAAGAATACCCTTTCCCAGTAAGCCATCACACTATTTGCTGCTATCACAAGGGCCACCATGGCTACCCCACTTTTCTGCAAGAAAAACTGGTTCTCAAAAAATAAAAAGTTGTTATTCAAAACTAACTCTAACAAAATCTCTATGACATTGATGTCTTTGTTGTCAAGCCCCCTGAGATGGAGAAATTCTCTAACCCATTCTACACCAAGTTTTTGGGGAATAACGGTGTACAGATCTTTAACATCCACTGTGACAAATAACAAACTGTCATCAAAAACAATCTTGTTTATATTCTCAAGAAAATGCCAAGAATCATGGCATATTTGGTGCTCAGATCTAACAACAGGTTTTAACTTAGCATCCACAAATTTCGCACATGCATATGTGATGGACCCTCTACCATCCACTATAGGTCTAAATGGTGGATTGGTGAGGTCTTTGTGGATCTTTGGAGTCCCAAATAATTTTGGAATAATGGGTGCTGGCATAGTTAAGTAGTGTAGACTATCAATATCAATACTCCCTTCCAAACATAAATCATTGAGGGTGTTATTGATTGACCTGTATTAAGTAGTGTAGACTATCAATATCAATACTCCCTTCCAAACATAAATCATTGAGGGGGTTATTGATTGACCTGTATTAAGTAGTGTAGACTATCAATATCAATACTCCCTTCCAAACATAAATCATTGAGGGTGTTATTGATTGACCTGTATTAAGTAGTATAGACTATCAATATCAATACTCCCTTCCAAAAATAAATCATTAAGGAGGTTATTGATTGACTTGTATTAAGTTGTGTAGACTATCAATATCAATACTCCCTTCCAAACATAAATCATTGAGGGTGTTAATGATTGACCTGTATTAAGTAGTGTAGACTATCAATATCGATACTCCCTTCCAAACATAAATCATTAAGGGGGTTATTGATTGACCTGTATTAAGTAGTGTAGACTATCAATATCAATACTCCCTTCCAAACATAAATCATTGAGGGTGTTATTGATTGACCTGTATTAAGTAGTGTAGACTATCAATATCAATACTCCCTTCCAAACATAAATCATTGAGGGTGTTATTGATTGACCTGTATTAAGTAGTGTAGACTATCAATATCAATACTCCCTTTCAAACATAAATCATTGAGGGTGTTATTGATTGACCTGTATTAAGTAGTGTAGCCTATCAATATCAATACTCCCTTCCAAAAATAAATCATTAAGGGAGTTATTGATTGACCTGTAGGCTCCATTCACTTGGTTAAGACTAACCTGTTCATACACTGTACTGCCTAAGACAACTTGCATTCTGCTTACATAATCATGCTGATCCATGAATATTAAACCGCCACCCTTATCGGGTTTCATAACTCGCACTTTACATGTATTTAACAAATCAATAAATGCCAGTTCCTCACTGTTGATGTTCTTACACTTATTGACATACCATGTATTGTTCACCAGCAACCTTCTGAAATCAATTTCACAAGCTTTTTCAAACAAAGCTAGAGTGTCTTGCAGCTGTGGATTAAACAGGCTGGAAACCTTTATGTTATTAGTGAGTGTGGAATTGAAATCCATAAGATGTGAAAGACTGAGCTTACGAACGAAAAGTTTAAGGTCTATGATGGTTATGACCAAATTGCCCCTTTTGTCAGGAGCAAAAGTCAGTCAATGGTTGGATTCAATCTCAGTGGGCCAGAAGGGCTAGAATCTGTTCTCATGTCAGTCTTAGAGGTATGTGTACAGTCAGTAATTGTAAATTTTGAAGATTAGTATGTTGCTATGTAAAGCTAACATCTGACATTTATTCATCTCTATCCTGGTAAACTTAGGCAGCGTTCCTTAAGCAACCTTAGCAAATGTTTGTTTAGTGGAAGCGGTCTGTGCTTGTATGTATGCTGTGCTTACTGAATGTGATCTGAGGTGTGAAGGTACCCTCTAAGTTAAACAAATGCTTACATCTCGCACATACTTAATCATTGTGAGGTAGCAATAAAGAGTTTTTTGTTTGCATGAGGCAGTTAGTATGCTGTTTCAAAATAGTTAGTGCGGTTAGGCTGGCTAAGGAAGGAACAAAAGCTGACTGAGATTGCATATTGGCCTGTGCAGATGAAGTGGCATAACAAAACATGATAGATGAATAACTTTCTCTTTTTGTAATAAAGGTGACATTAATTGACTGGACCAAGGTGATAATATGTGATATGGCTAAATGGTACAAGAATATCCACTGTGACTACTATAGTATTTATAAGTACAAAAAAGAAATGTAAAAGTGACAGAAATATGTGGGATTGATAAGGTAATCAGTAACAAGTGTCAAATTTAATTAAAACAGCTTTATCCAGTATGCTAATGTGGCCACTGCCTAATTAGTAACAACAACAGATGGTCTAACCAAATAGATTCAGGTGCAGTGACTATAATAGCTATAGAGAATCTAAATGAGTTGTTTCAAGTGCAGTAACTAAAAAGCAAATAGTTTTAGTGCAATATCAAAATAGCTATCAGCCAAAGAATCGAAGTATATCACATAGGTAATTCTGCATTCTGTAGTGTAATATTTTAAAGCAATAGCTTTGTATGCCATTATAGTACAGTCATCTGTAACAAGCTGAAATGCAACAATACCAGTGTTAAAAAGTGCAGTCAGTAACTGAGATGAGTTAATTTGTTGTCATATGCCTAGTATCACTAGCAGGCAGCACTGCAGCATTATCTAAGATATTTCCAGTAGTGAACAACAAGGCACAATAGTACAATATTATTAAAAAAAACAAGTGAACAACAGTAGAGTTCCAACAAGATGCAATAGTACAATTTTATTTAAACACAATAACATAATAAACAGTTGAACCAAAGCACTAATCTCAGCAATGTGTCCTCAAGAGATGCAGTCAGTAAGTCAATGAGCTAACAGAAGGCAGAATGATTTCACTGTATATACTAAGACAGTAGAAAAACTGACCACAGAAGTATAATTAGTAATATAATTAGGTTCTGTGAAAGAAGGCATTAACATTAATATAATATAAAAGAAGGATAAAGTGGCTGCCTTACCTGCGTTGAATACCTAATGGGTTAAAACAACATAAACTGAGCAAGCCTCCTAGCAGCTAAAGTCTGTAAGGTTCCACCCCACCTGAAGTTGGCCAATCAAAATGCAGCCAACACCACTACAGAAATGACCAATTGAAAACAAACATACCAACCCCGTACTGGAACATAAGCTTAAGTAGCGGTCACATAGAAGGCTCGTAAGAGGTATGTAGAGTGTGTGTGTGTGTGTGTGTGTGTGTGTGTGTGTGTGTGTGTGTGTGTGTGTGTGTGTGTGTGTGTGTGTGTGTGTGGATGCATTGCATGTGCACATGTGTGTGTTTGAATGTGTGTATGTGTGATAGAGAGTGAATGGGGTGCCTATATTGATGCAATGTATTGGCTGCCAGTGTTATCCTACACAGGAATGTACAGATTCAGAGTGATGGTAGTTAGCAATGATTCAGAGATATGCAAATTAGCTAGTAATGAGGTCTTTCTTCATTGAGGCTGACATGTCTCTGAATCAGAAATCACATTATGGAAACAACCACTTTTTACAGCCGATCTTACCATTACCACTGAGACACTTTCTGAATCCTTGGGAATATGTTTACTTAAAATGCTATATGCAGATTCCATAATCATTGTATTGATACCTGGATCATCTTTAAGCAGGCAAAATAAAGGGTAGTTATAAATAAGAAAGGAGAACTGGCTGTTATAAGGTCAGAACAAAAGGACTGACAACGTTGTTAGAAACTGTGATTCTGAGAACATTTGCACAGTGGTAAGATATGGGATCAGATGTACTCAGGCACTCAAGAATGATAATTGTTACACCCACCACTGCTACCAGTATGTGATATGCACCAATATGTGTCATCCCTACACTGCACCAGTAATCAAGGAGCCTGAATCCGCTACACTAACACTGGAGAGGGACGTGCTCTTGGAATACCAATGGCTACACTTAGTATTTCCAGATGCGGATCTCCCTGCATCAAGTACAATTTCCCTTAAGAGCACGCAGGAAACACACTTAGCCTGGGGTCTGAATGTCTCTATATCTGTCTCCCTCCAGGTCCCCAATAAGGTACAGCTGTAGGGTAAGTCCTTAGCTGAATGTCCAAGCCAAGTCCTCCAGCACCCTCTCTGTAAACCCAGTGCTTCATGTCCCTGCCCCAAGTAGCTGATGCACACACACTGAAGGATTTTATTCACACACAGGTTCACAGGTTCACAGATTAGTACTAAGCTAACTGCCCTTGCGAGCCATTTTAAGCCTAGCCAATTATCCCTTGTGAGACTCGAACTCCATACCTTGTGTTTGTAAGGCAAACACCTTAACCATTAGGCCACCTTCCCAACCACACACACACACACACACACACACACACACACACACACACACACACACACACACACACACACACACAAACACCTGGGAAAGGCTGGCACAGGTTTACCTGCTGTGTCCCTTCTGCTCAGAGTATAAGGTTTTTATGACTGCCACCAGACATTTCACAGTCAGCTACTCTAAGGCCCTTAACAAACAGTGTCCAAATACACTGCACAATATTAATACTAATAGAAATGGTAGTAGTTCACCAAGATGGTGAGGCCTTCTGGAGTGACCCATACAGTATCACCAAATAAATATAAATATTCTCAAAGGTTAAGTATTCTCTACAAGGATCAGCCACAGTAAAAGTTTTACATATATTTAATAATAAATAATAAAAGTACATGAAAATATTGAATATATATTCACAGTAAACCACAGAGTTCAAATGTCAGAAAATATTGAAAACAGCATTGATAGACAGACTCACACAAATAAAGAAAAACAATCTCTAAACTAAGCTTCACTATATTCCCGACTGAATCTAAGAGAATTTTACTGTTCCCTAATAACTTACTTGGGCAAGGCAAGATGAAATACATGATCAGTCTTTCTAGTCAAGCTCCCAAACAGAATGCTCTATATTCTCAGCTTACTCCCTGTAAAATACAATATCCAAGATGACTTGCAGAATGATCTCATCTGGTCACCTGACTCTAGGTTCCCACAATATCTCCTTTTGAAGATTGAGACAGGACTTTAGCAGACTGCTACAATACACATTTAGAGCTTGTATGGCAATGTCTAGGAGCCAGAAATATTTACAACACTTCCACCCTTTTTAACAAAAGCTAACAGATAATGGCTGCTCCCAGACCTACCGTCTCTCGGCCTACTCAGCACTGTGGGGTACCATTAAATGATTTAATAGCTCATTTACATTTCCCTTATTTTTCTTAAAATAAGCCAGCTGGTTAACCATTGCTGTGCCAGTGTCCTTTATTAAAACATATATATTTGATTTGGATACCATAATACATGTACTTTTATCTTTATTTCAGCAGGGTGCACTGTTGATACATTTTAATGCAATTAACACAAGCAAAGCTCACAAATACATTTTCAGCACAAGCATCTGTACAAACCAGCTTGCTATACAAATGACATATAATTATTTATAAAATTCCAGCTAGCTATGCTGGCACAAGACTTATATCCACTGCCCTACTTCTCCCTGGCATGGCTGCAGTACCTCCTATCCTCACAGTAATATACTTATTTCTATCTTGTGTATGTTTTTAGACATAATTGTCAGAAAACATTAAATAATAATGTATTGCTGAACAGTAAATATTGCAACAGTTCTGTCATGAAAAGTTATATAGCAACCATCTTGGATTGAATACCAATGAGGATAAAAATATGCAAAGATTGAACACAAGTTTTTGGCACATGGTACAGTATGAACTCTGTCATTATTATCATAGGATCATAGGATCATAGGAGGTTACTAGGCTAATGGCCCTGGGGCCCTTACAAGCTTGGCTAAGAGTTGATCCCCAAAAAGAAACCTCAGTCAGCACCTGTCGCCCCTGTCCATGAGGGACAAAGGTGGAACCCCTGGGGCAGGTTTGTGGTTTCTTATCCACTCATCAAGGTTGTGCTTGAACAGGGTCAGTGAGGTGCTCTGTTTGATATGTATGGAAAGTCTATTCCAGAGACTGGGCAGCCTCGGGGAGACAAACCTGTCTCTCCAGCAGGTTTTGTTGATGTTGCATATTAGATTCAGGCCTTTTGAGTGGGTAATGCATGAAGAGTTAGACTTATGGATATGGAGCATCTCTAGTAGGGCAGGGTCTGAGATTGCCTTGTAGGTGAGACACAGATCACCCCTGAGCAATCTGTACAATACTGAATAGAGTGAAAGTGATTTGAGCCTGTCTTCGTAGGACAAGTGTTGGAGGCCATGGATTCTTTTTGTGAGGTATTTCAGTGGCCTTTCTAGTTGTTGCAGATGTTTGGAGAGGTACATAGCAAATGGGGTGTTATACTCAATTATTGCTCTAATGAGGGAGGACTATAGAGAGGTAATAGCCTCCTCTTTTCTGGATGCAGTTTCTTTACTTATGAGATGAACCAAGTCAAAGCCTTTTTCTTACCACTGCTGCTACATGATGGGCAAATGGGAGGTTGTTATAAACCTGAGTGCCCAGGTCTCTCACCACAGATTGTATGGTTAGGGGGTTTCCATTGATGTGGTAATCAGTAGGGGCCGTGCTTTTGCCAAATGGCATGATGACACTTTTTTTGCATTTAGTTTGAGGCCATGACTTTAGCACCAGTCATTAGTTGCTGTGAGACCCTCTTGCAGAATGTTAACATCATCTGGGGAGTCGATGACAGCACCCAACTTACAGTCATCAACAAACTTGGTCAGCCACAGGCTTTTTGTCTTTGCCTGGAACTCTGAGATGTAGATGCCAAACAGCAGGGGTCCCAGGACAGATCCCTGCAGAACTCCATTAGTGACAGGTCTGCTACTTGAGGTAGAGGTGCCTATTTTGACTTTGAGGGTACTGTCAGTGAGCCAGTCGGTCAGCCACCTGATGAGATAGGGCTTTAGACCAAGTTGTGTTAGCTGTTTGATGATGCCCGAGTGGGGGGTTGCATCAAAGACCTTGGCCAGGTCAAGGTAAGTGGTATGTACTGACTTTCCCTTATACAGGACCTTGGTGATAGTCTCAAAGAAGTCAACCAGGTTCAACAGGCAAGATCTGCCCTTGATGAATCTGAACTGGGTGGGGTCAAGTGCTTGGAGATCGCCTATATCCTTGTTTATGAGATCCATAATAATACACTTCATGGCTTTACAGATCAGACATGTAAAGATAATGGGGCAGCAGTTTCCAGGGTCAGTAGTGGCACCACCTTTGTGCAAGGGGATGACAATGGCAGTTCTCCACTCTGCTGGAATGAGGCAAACCATTCAACCTGCAGACATTCCCTTGAAAAGTATGTATATTCAGCTAAAAATAGGGGTATCTAATTAGCATAAACCTTGAATACCATATAGCAGTAAGATTGGGATACTACTCAGAAAGTGATCACACCAAAATCCTGCACACAGTAAAAACTACTAGAACACCACAAACTGCGGGTACACACCAAGGATCCAGAAGAAAGCCAACAGTAACCACAATTTATTTCAAGAAAAAATAAAAAAAATAATGGTTTACTATCAAAATCCCAACATCATAATAAATTTGGTCAAAATATTGAGGCTAAATGTCAACAGTCTGCATATTAATTAGCTAATAAGGTTGAAACTATATACCGACAATATCAAATTTTGCATTTTCAACATCCTCAATTTTTTTCCCTGCTGCCACTTACCTGCCTGCTTCCCAGCAGTACAAACATACACATTTCAGTACTGCAGACTGTTGTAATTAATGTTTTTGCAGGGAAGCAAGCCCCCCTGCCACCCCACCATACTCACTGCAAATTATATATTCCAACTCCAAGATTGCACCACAATGAGAAAAAGTGTAAATTTCCAGATCCACACTACACCACAAACTGTATTCGTAAAGTCAACCTCATATTAGTGAATTCACAGTGGCATTTGCTAAAGGACAATCATTGAATTGCAGTTCAACAATATGGGAACCAGCCAACACACACACTCAGCATTCCTGTGTTCATCAAACTGCAATTCTACATTTTGATAGTAAACCAAAATAAGATAAAAGTTTAGCATTTTCATCATGCAAATGTTAGACTTCATCAGAACATAAAATCTGAATATGCAGACCACATTTATACATTCCCCAAATGTCCATGTGATGTTCAAAATCTAATTGTAGATGCCGATTAATTACATATTTGATCAGTAAATTAATTATTACATTCATACCCTATACCCATCATTTGTATAATCAGCTTCATATTCCAAATGCCTATACTGATTTTAGATATACATAATCCTTGTAATAAAATATGTATATAAATATAAATGTATACTTTGCTATGTATTTAAAATTGTAAATATAAATATAAAATTGTCTAACTTCAAATAAAGGATGCACTATTACAATACATATCAAAAACATACATAACGTCCAAATAATTATAAAACTACATATTAGCTGCACATATTTTCAAAATGCTGGAAAATGAAATGTTGTCATTCATCCCTGGGTTGTCCCTGTATCCAGTTTTAGTTGCCACATTAACTGTTCATATTCAGCCTTATTTTCCCCACAGCTCATTTGGAGAGATATGTTCATGTACATAAAAATTTAAACATATTCTGACCACATGTCCTAGCATGTTGGACGGCGCAGTGGTGCAGCGGTAGCATTGTCGCCTCACAGCGAAAGGTTCTCTGGTTTGATTCTTGGCTGGGGTGCCCTCTGTGTGGAGTCTACATTTATGTGGGTTTACTCTGGGTGCTCCAGTTTCCTCCTTCGTTACGAAGACATGTATATGGAGTGTTTCTCCCCAGGCCTCTGCTGAAAATTGGCTTAGTTCCAAGTTGGACTTTCATGGTTAACAAATGATAAATAAATAAATGTTTATACAGTGCATTATTCTCATTACCATGCTCTACATCATAATATAAGTATTTTTTCTGCTTTCCTACTAGTGACTGTTTAGTCTCGCCGAGAAGCGAGTTTTCTAACTATCTGAGTTCTGCAAAGTTGTTTTTCTGCATTTGTCTGCATTTTTTGTGTTTTGCACTTTAAAAGTTGTTTTTGCCTTGTTTAATTGTTGTAGGCTACACACTCAAGTGTGCTAGCTGATCTAAAGCATTTACTGTATTCCTGTGCCTAGTTTCTGTGTTTAAGTGAAAAAATAGAAAAAAAAACTAAAAAAAATCTTTGTTTCCCACCTTTTCTGAGCTAGAATAGTCCAGTTTTCAGGTATTGCTGAATTCTAAGCTGTGTCATAGTTCCTGTGTTGCTCATATCCTTACTTGGATAGGAAAAAGCTTCTTTGTTGACCAGTGAGAGTGGGGTGCTCTGAGCAGCCTATCTGTCCCTGGAGGAGTGGTCTCAGCCCAATAACTAGTTGCTTATTGGCCATTTTGGGCCATTTCCTATCTCTTTCAAACTCCCTGCCTTAAAACCCACTTTAGCACAGTTTTGCGCTTATAACAGACTCAGCACAGCTCCTCGTGGTGTCCTACAGAGTCCTACAAGCAGCAGTGAGTGAAAGAGGGACTTTAACAGATTATAAGTATTTTTTCCTGCCTTCTTACCAGCGACTGTTTAGTCTCGCCGAAAAGCGAGTTTTCTGACTATCTGAGTTCTGCAAAGTTTGTTTTTCTGCATTTGTCTGCATTTTTTTTGTGTTTTGCACTTTAAAAGTTGTTTTTGCCTTGTTTAATTGTTGTAGGCTACACACTCAAGTGTGCTAGCCAATCTAAAGCATTTACTGTATTCCTGTGCCTAGTTTCTGTATTTAAGTGAAAAAAAAGAAAAAAAAATCCTTGTTTCCCGCCTTTTTTGAGCTAGAATAGTCCAGTTTTCAGGTATTGCTGAATTCTAGGCTGTGTCATAGTTCCTGTGTTGCCCATATCCTTACTTGGATAGGAGGAAGCTTCTTTGTTCACCAGCGAGAATGGGGATCTCTGAGCAGCCTATCTGTCCCTGGAGGAGTGGTCTCAGCCCAGTAACTAGTTGCTTATTGGCCGTTTTGGGCCATTTCCTATCTCTTTCAAACTCCCTGCCTTAAAACCCACTTTAGCACGGTTTTGCACTTGTAACAGACTCAGCACAGCTCCTTGTGGTGTCCTGCAGAGTCCTACAAGTAGCAGTGAGCGAAAGAGGGACTTTAAAAGATTATAAATATTTTTTTTCTGCTTTCCTACCAGCGACTGTTCAGTCTCGCTGGAAAGCGAGTTTTCTAACTATCTGAGTTATGCAAAGTTTGTTTTTCTGCATTTGTCTGCATTTTTTTGTGTTTTGCACTTTAAAAGTTGTTTTTGCCTTGTTTAATTGTTGTAGGCTACACACTCAAGTGCGCTAGCCGATCTAAAGCATTTACTGTATTCCTGTGCCTAGTTTCTGTGTTTAAGTGAAAAAAAAGAAAAAAAAACAAAAGAATTCTTGTTTTCCACCTTTTTTGAGCTAGAATAATCCAGTTTTCAGGTATTGTTGAATTCTAGGCTGTGTCATAGTTCCTGTGCTGCCCATATCCTTACTTGGATAGGAGGAAGCTTCTTTGTTCACCAGTGAGAGTAGGGAGCTCTGAGCAGCTTATCTGCCCCTGGAGGAGTGGTCTCAGCCCAGTAACTAGTTGCTTATTGGCCGTTTTGGGCCATTTCCTATTTCTTTCAAACTCCCTGCCTTAAAACCCACTTTAGCATGGTTTTGCGTGATTTTGCGCTTCGCGCAACCTCGCGCAACGTAGCACAGCGCCATTTAAGCAGTTTTTAACAATTCCCGGCTCCACAAAGTCTGCTCCTCAATTTTCCCTTAGAACTAGTCAAACTCTCAAAGTAAGCACTCAACCCTCATTCTACAGCCCAGCACTTGCTCAAATTTCTCAGTAACCACTAACAAACTTTAGCACTACACCCCCTTATACTATCCAGAAGTACAAGATTCCCTATTCGTCCATTCCAGTCAGTCAATAAACCAGTTATTTAAACTATCCAGGTATGTCCAAAGCGCAGTTTCAGGTATACTCTCCGGTCCAGCTGGTCAATCTGGGAATCTTGAGGCAATGTTACAATTGCCTTATGTACACAGACAACCGTCTCCTTCTTCCAACAAAATCAAATATTTGTGAGAGATGCAACTATACAGCCAAACTGGAGGCTGAGCTCTCTCAACCCAGGACTGGCACAATAAGTCAGGAGGAGAAGGAAACCACTTGCACCACACAACCAGTCGCACATAGACCAAACGCACCAGCAAACAAGACACATAAACTCACAAAAACATACTCGGAGGCTCTAAATAAAAATCTGCCAAAGCAGCAGAGACCTCCAAAGCAGACACCCAAGCAACCGCTACCCCACAACAACTTACACAGATCACATACTTCACAAAGTCAGTGTGCCACACAGTCGCAGCCCCTAAGGCTAAATAACACACCTAATACACTAGTAATTGGAGACTCTATTGTCAGGCACACTGACATCCCACTCACCAGACTGAACAAGGAGAGGGTCACTGTAAGCTGCCTGTCGGGAGCCAGGATCCACCACATAACACAGGCACTTAGGTCACTCCACAGCAGGTACAAATATGACTCTGTCATTGTCCATGTTGGTGTGAATGACCTGAGACGTACCACCCTGGACTATATGAAAAGAGACATAGAGGAGCTCACTGATCATGTAGCCCAGGCCGGTATGACCTTGACCCTGAGTAGCATATTGCCCTCACCAAGAATGATGCCACAGTATAAAGACAAAATGATCAATTTTAACAATTGGCTAAGCTATTGATGGCATTCAAAGGGGATCCAGTGTCTGTCAGGCTGGGATGACATGCTAGACAAGCCATGTTGCTTCATCAGGGATGGCTTGCACCTGTCACCCTTAGGCTTTCGAATACTGGCTAAGGCTCTTGCCACCCCCATAGTGCCTTTTTTAGGCAAGGTTCAAAAGACAAACCCACCTCCATAGACAATACCGGAAATAAAAAACTAAGGGTAATGCTACTCAATGCCAGAAGTCTAAACCTCAAGATGCATGCACTCGAGGCACTCCTCAGTATGGAGAAAATCGATATCTGTGCAGTAACAGAAACCTGGTTCAAGGCTCCAGAGAGCACCACAGCACGACCAGGATTCAACTCATACCATTCCTTTCAGCCCCAGAACTCGGACAGGAATACTAAAGGTGGGGGAGTATCCATTTTCATTAAGAATACCAACACCTCCAGGTTAGTGGCACTGCATGAGGCAACAGAGACCATCCATGTGCAACTAACAGTAGATAAAACTGCTTTTCAGTTCATAGCCTGCTACAGATCACCCACCTTGTCTCAGGATCCTCACACGGCATTCCTGAGAACATTGGAGAATATGAAGGTCTCACCAAACACTATGATATTGGGGGATTTCAACTACCTAAACATTGACTGGGAAAACTACTCAAGTCCCAACTCTTTTGCTCAATGGTTTCTGGAATTCATAAACTCAAATGCCATGGAACAATTGGTCAACACTCCCACAAGAGGGGACAATATATTGCACTTGGTCATCACCAGCATGGAGGCTCAATGTTTCACACCAGATGTAAATCCCTTGTTGGTAAGATCAGACCATAAACTTACCACAATAGACATCCACATCCCGACCCCACCCCCAGCCAAGGAAATCACTGTGAAAAATTTCTCAAAAGCAAACTTCACACTTCTCAAGACCGAGGTGGAAAGCTTCAAAGCCATCGGGCTAATGGAAAATGCTACCCAAACCACATAACCCTTTACAAAGGCACTCTATGAGCACCTACAGGAATGCATGGATCGTGCCATCCCAAGTAAAACCAAGACTCACTCCTCCAAGAACAGGAGACCAGTCTGGTGGACCCCAGCCATAAATAAGCTATACAACAGAAGGAGGAAACTATTACAAGACAAGGCAAAATCCCAAAAAGGGAAGGCATCCTTGATCAGTACTAGCAAGAAACTTTGATCCCTCATAAAATCATCAAAGGCCAGCTTCAAAAGAAAAATCACCAAAGACTCTAAAGATAATCAAAAGGCATTCTTTAGCTAAGTCCAAAATCTGGGTGGCAGCTCGCAGATCTGCTCGGAGCTGGTGCAAAATGGTACAAAATACACTGAACCCACAGACATTGCCAACATCCTGGCGGACAGGATCAGTGCAAACTTCACCCCCCATCCCCCCCAAAAGGGCCTGTGTCTATCCCAGAAGAATGCAGTCCCCCAGACATCACCGACACACAGGTGAAAGCAGCCCTCTCCAAAGTCAAAAACACAGCATCAATGGGACCAGATGGTATCCCAGGCTGCGTCTTACACGAGCTCCAAAACGAACTAAACCCTCACATGAATTTCCTGTTCCAACTCAGCCTTACCACAGGCCATGTACCCAAAAAACAGCATACAGCAACAGTGATGCCACTCCACACAGAGGTGGCGCCACAATGGATCCAGGGAACTATTGCCCTTTAAGCCTGACTAGCCTGGTCTGAAAGGCTATGGAGCGCATCATCATGGATCTCATAAACAAACACATTGGGAACCTCCAAACACTGGACCCCACCCAATTTGGCTTTGTTAAGGGCAGATCTTGCCTCTTAAACCTAGTTGACTTCTTCAAAACAGTTACCAAAGCCTTAGATGAGGGAAAGGTAGCCCACACAGCCTACCTAGACCTCACAAAGGCCTTCGACACAATACCCCACTCTGGTATCATAAATAAGCTTACCAGCTTAAATATCAACCCATATGTCACAAGATGGGTTGCAAACTGGCTCAGGGATAGAACTCACATGGTCAGAGTCGCGGGTGCCATGTCTGACTCTAAACCAGTTACAAGTGGCGTCCCACAGGAATCAGTCCTGGGACCCCTCTTGTTCAGTATATACTTCTCTGAGGTACAGGCAAAAACAGGAGGACTGTGGTTGACCATGTTCGCAGATGATTGCAAACTGGGAACCATAATCGACGCTCCGGCTGACACAAGCATCCTTCAGAAGGGCCTTAAGGAGATTGATACCTGGTGTCAGAACCCATGGCCTCAAGCTAAATGCAAAAAAAATGCATGGTCATCCCCTTTGGGAAAAACAAAGTGCCCACAAACTACCATATAGGAGGTAATCTACTAATTACAGAAGAAGTAATCAGGGATCTGGGGACCCAAGTAGATAGTAACCTCTCCTTTGACAATCACATTGCCAAAGTTTTTAGAAAAAACTTTTATATAGCCCACCTAATCACGAAAGGATTCACATCTAGAAGAGGTCATTGTGCTCCTTTACTCATTGCTCAACAGGCCCATAATTTAGTACAATGCACCATTTGGGATGTACCTTACCCGACACCTGCAACAGCTGGAGAGACCTCAAAAATACCTCACCAAGAGGATCATGGGCCTCAAACAGATGCCCTATGCAGCTCGACTAAAGAAACTCCAGCTCTACTCAGTTGCTTACCGCCTACTCAGAGGTGATCTCTGCCTGACATACAAGGCCATGTCTAAACCGGAATTGTTGGACATGCACCACCTCAAGAAAACCAGATCCATTAGAGCTACATGCTCCAGGGACTTAAACCTTAGCACAACAATAAATAGGACATGCTGGAGGGATAGATTCATATCCCAAAGGCTTCCCGCGCTCTGGAATAGAATCCCAGTCCATGTTAGGCAGAGCCCCTCGCTGACCCTCTTCAAGAGAAATCTTAATGAGTGGATGGGAAATCGTAAATTTGCTCCTGGGATCACTTCTATGGCCCTGCTGGACAGAGGCTCAGGAATCTAGTCTAAAAGGGAGGCGAAAGCCAACACATTCTGGCTAGGCTTATAAATGCCCTAGGGCAGATAGCCTAGTACCTACCTATGAACCTATGAGAATTCTTGCTGTCTTCCCTACATAAAAGTTAGTGCAACTCAAGCACTGTACCAAGTAGACTGTCCCTTTGCTATTGCAATTAAAATGCCCTGAACATTTATGGTCTATGTTTAATAAGTGAATGCTCAATTCAGCAAACATCCGATCATCGAAAATAACCCAGCAAACATTCACTTCGTTGAGCATTCATTTCAGCGGTTCTGTTACATAGGGAAACAAACTAGTTGGCCAACGTTTACCTGCAAACACACACCGGACTATTTTAAACTAAAACAGGTGGGGGCTGTGCCCCACATACCACTCAGTGGGAAAAGGGCATGGAAGAGGAAATTTGCTCTTTTCCCTACTGTAGTGTGATCCTGAAGACGGTATATATATTTGGGGTGGGTGGGTGTAGGCCCCCACCTGGGTGGTTTTAAAATAGGCCAGTGTGTGCAATGGGGAAATGTTGGCCAAGTAGTTAATTTCTCCATGTAACACATTCAATTAAGTAAATGTTTGCTGAAGTGAGCATTTGATAGGTTGTGTTCAGTAATCAGATGTTCGCTGAATAGAACATTCAGTCATTAAACAATGACCTGAAGATTTGGTCAATACATCCCTTGCTTCAAGATATATCTAACCCTCATTACTTATATAACCACATTGGTTACAGCCCCCACATTTGTAGGTGCCATATCTCTTATTGTTGATCTTCACCTTGTTTTTTCCAACTGTATTCTCCAAGATTTCTTTAAGATTTATGTTCTTCCTCCTCATGAAACTTGGTTTAGTAGGTGTATATTCTCTTTATACCCAGGAAATAAAACAGAACCTTGCAATGTTTATTGATAATGTTTTCAATGTCTTTGAATTCAGAAATAAATGTATACATGAATGGTTTACTCAATGTGAGATCAGAAGTGGTACTACTGCTAACCACTTTTGCTCTCTTCCTCAAAATTGGCTCAAACTTCTTGCCCCATCCTTTAACAACCTCCTGTTCCACTATATCAATCAAACCTAAGGGGTAATATCTTTCTAGGAATAAATGTCTGATATATTCAACCTCATTTAAAAATTCCTGGTAGTTGTGTGTCGTGCAAGTTGCCCTAATCAACTGTCCTTTAATAATATCCCGGTTTTGATAAGAAGGATTATCATTCAA
Source organism: Protopterus annectens (assembly GCF_019279795.1). NCBI lineage: Eukaryota > Metazoa > Chordata > Ceratodontiformes > Protopteridae > Protopterus > Protopterus annectens. Next base: position 661,655,578 of record NC_056729.1, on the reverse strand, counting down.
GTAATAAAGATAAGAACTGGAAAAGGTGTCTTTCATATATACCTTAGAATGAAATCTACCATTTATCCTGTACTTATATAAAAACTCCCATATAATTAATGCTGTCACTAGAGTATGAATAGGTGAATTTCAAAAATGAAGTTCTATTGATATATTCAAAAAAACTTTTAAGATTGTCCATAGCTCCTTTCCATAAAATATATATGTCATCTAGGAATTGAGTGTAAAAATGCCATTCTGAGGCAAATATAGAATGAATTTCTTTTCCCAGTGATATAGTACCATATTTGCATTGATGGGAGAGCAACAGGGTCCCATTCCTACGCTTTGAGTACGTGTATAAAATTCCCCATTGAAAAACATAAAATTATTATCTAAAATCAGTTCCATGAACTCACCAATCAATAAAATCCCTGAATTAGTCAAATTCTTGTTCTACAAAACAACTTTCCCAAACCATTCAAGCCCCACCATGTGGGGAATACTGACAAAAAGATCCATTATACCAATAAGTACAAATACCAAGTCATCCTTGTAAAATTCAGACTTGATATTTTTGACAAATTCCCATGAATCCTGTGAAATGTAACTGGTGTTGTTCATGAATGGTTTTAAATTCTTATCAATAAAAATTGCTAATGATTGTGTCTTGGAACCTCTGGCTGCCACTATTGGCCTCAGTGGGGAATTATCAATTGACTTGTAAATCTTGTGTATCCCAAATATAAGTGGAATACAAGCCTGTTCTGCAGACAAAAATTCAAACAACTGCTTATAAATATTGCCCTGCATGAAATGGTCATCAATATAAAATCTATTTTAGCATAAACTATGTTGATTTTGTTACTGGACATGATAGAATATGTTTCTTCATTATCTAAAATACTGTGCATGCATGCTTCATAATCAGTAATATCCATGATTACCCCCCTTTCCATTATCAGGTTTCATTATTCTATATGCTTGACTATTAGAAAGAAATTGTAATAAACATTTTTCACCTTCTTTCAGTTTATGAAATTTTAACTTGCTGTGTTGATGTAACTTCCTTATGTCCTTTGGGACTAGGTCTTCAAATATTTGTAAACCAGGTGGAGGGGTGGGTTAAACACACTTTTCTTTTTTAAAATAGTGCCAGACCTTTGTACTGCTTTATCATGAAACAAATTCCATAGGATCAACTTTCTAACAAACAGCATTATATGCAATAATATACCTGCAATATCTAAATACTTAGAGAGAATAAATTGGAATCCTTTCATGAACAAATCAAAATATTTAACATCGATCATCAAGTTGCTATAGTTAAAAATGCTGAATTTGTTACAAAGGACATAAAACTGTCATGACAAACATTTAGTAAATCAAGTTTATCCATTAATTCTTAGTCCTTTCTCTCCCCTCCATGGCTTCCCCTGTCATTTCCAATTGTTCCACAGAGTAGTTGGCTGTTTTTGAATGTAGTTCTGAGCTTGACCACATGAAAGAGGGAATGTCTAAAGGGGATGGATCTGTAGTTTCATTTAATGGCTGCTCAATATTATTATTGCCCTGTGCTTCAGCATACTAGTTAACCTCAGTTTCAAGCCTACAACCAAAGTTCTTATAATTGGACAAGGAATAAGCTTAATTATTACTGTACTCACAAAAATCCCTTTGCAACTTGGACACTTTCCTCTTCTTTATATCATCACATTTGTAATCTATATCTGTAAATACTTTAAAATTCAATGGAATCATAAGATCTTGCATTATCATGTTATTTAAATCTAAAATATCACCCAGTAACATGTATAACACTGCCATTGTTCCTAATAATGCTTCTCATGAGTTAAGTTCTGAAACTGTCAAATAGTTCATTCAATTCATGATGGAAATTGCTGCCATGTACCACATTATTAGGACATTTAAATAAACATAAACCCTTGGGTACCCTCTTGACTCTAATACATTCCTTTAAATAAGAATTCTCTATTTGTGCATACTTTAGGAGTTTTACCATGAATTTACTCACCATGTAGTGGTAGGATAATATGGTCATTTCATGAATGGGTACCCAAGAAACACCAATGTCCAACCAGCTTGTAAAATCAAAACTCAGTCTTGAGGTAGACGAATAAGAAGAATCCACCACAGTATGAGTTCTGTTGTTCAGAAGTACTCCACAGCTTGGAGAACTAGAATTGTATGCAGAAACTCCTCCCAGTGGTTCAGCAAACATATTTCTCTGGGAAGCATCACTCCTTGCCCAAATTCCTGCTGATCACCAGGAAATTGATAGAACATCTACTCAGAAAAACATGTTTAAAAAACAGAGAGTGATAAAAATGATCTGTAGATTTTAATGAACTATACAACATAAGGTTATTTATTTTTGCTTCAGAAAAGGGATATGCAAGATGAGTTTTTTTTTCTTTAAATTATTATTGCCACAATTGTTGACTGTGTAGCATTTTTTTTCTCTGTACTAAAAAACTTCAAAAATCAAATGTGATGATGGGGACTCAAAAAAACGTGTAAAGGGGTAAATTAATACTAGAAATAGGGTCATACCTCCAAAAACAAGGACTTCCACTTTAGGGGTAAATCAGGTCTGAAAATAGTAATGTTCCTCCAAAATAAGGAGAATTGAGAGGTTTGTGTGGTGGAATATAAATGCCCAGTTTTAAAAATGAGACAACTAACTAGTAAATCCACTTATAATCTATCAAATTTTTTAATTCAACTAGATAAAAGCTCTGAGAGATGTCTTGGATGTATATATATTTTTGTTATATATATATATATACATTAATACATATATATACACATACTGTTGACAACACACAGTATTTATACAATAGTATTTATACACAATCTCCACAAAATCCGCAACTAGATCATGATTGAACTGCTTGTTTTTATATATATATTTATATATATATATATATATATATATATATATATATATATATATATATATATATATAAAAAAGCTTTTTTTTACCTTTAGTTTGTATTTATTCATTTGGATTTGATACATTATTTCAATACATTCTGTCATAGAGTAAGGTTACAAGTGTCAAAAAACATTTTTTTTTCTTTTTTTTTTTTGGTTTTTTTTATCATTTTCCATTTGAATTGCCATGCCATTCTTGTCTTTTCAGACTAATGAAATGTAAATATCCATATCTTTATTTAAACAATTTATTTTTTTTTTCACAACAAACTCTGCTTAGTTTATAATTGTCAAGCAAATAGTACCTCTCTGGAGATTTTTAAACACATCATTAGAGGCATACTGGTAAGTGAAATTAAAGTTCAGGTTTGTTAAATGTGCTTCAGTTTTGCTTCCAGAAACAGCTGTTTGCTTATGTTTCACTCTCTGTCTCTTAATAAAATTAACAAAAAAGTACATGCAGGTCACAAAAGATAAATTTCTGTTTCTGTTCATAAAGCCTTCTATTACTATCTCTACCATACCAACATAATACACAGACTCACCTGCACAATATAGGTAGATAATAAATATGACACAGTAACCTCCCTCTAATCTACTTACTAAGAAAGGTGATATGCTGTAAAGAGAACTACATCACTGATTTCCCCTTTCCTCATATACCGTATCATCAGCATTGTATAACCTGTATATGAACAACAAAACAAGCCAACATGTACAACTACTCCTGTCCATTTAATCATATTTAAACTTATCATAAGTAGATTAAATAACATTGCATTTCCATAAGCATATAGTTCATATGTATATAATCATTATGCAATATATAGTCTTCAAAGTTTACAGATGACAAGATTTTCCATATACATGTTAGAATTTTGACAGCTATTTATAGTGAAAGAGTGAACTATATACATCAGATACTTGGCCCCATCCTATTTTTAAATTTTATTGGTTCTTATACTTTGTTTTATTAATTAGTTAGATATATTTAGTTTGGATATATCAGGCACCATAGCAACAATGAGATTTTGTAAGCTCATTGGAGCAAAACAGTGCACCAGAAGTATAAAGGGAAGCCCTCTCATATAAACAAACCAAGAGACAGAACAAATTTATTTTTTCAGCAACACATCTCACATTACCAATCTCCTCACAGCTGTGATGCAGAACTGTTTATATACTGACTCTTCTCCCTACTTTCCTTCCCATCCATTCCCGATCATCTGAACATCCCAACCCTGCATTACTCCTTCCCAGTCCAGCAAACAATTGCACACACAAAACCAAAACAAAGTTCCACAATTAGGAGGTATCTAAAAATAAAGTAGTGGCCATGACTCGCTCCTTCTCTTCTCAAGCATATGAACAACCTTTGCATTGTCATCACCTATGCTAATCATAACTTCCTGTCAGAAATGTGACTCCAGGGGGCGTGGCCAAGATGCCTAAGTGTTAGCAGCACTTCTCTGATGCTCTGTCTCTAAAGATTGTTTCTGATAGGATTTTTAGGTTCTAACCTAAATAATTTCAAAAAAATTCTTCACAAGTTATACCTCTTGGTACTGTGGACTATCTACAAAGAAGAAATTAAACTTTCAGAGTTTGTATCAAGAAATTTCCTGTCAGAAGTACTGCAGCTCTGTACAATTGGGCAAAACTATGAGTCACACAAGAGCCTCTCCTCAGGACAGTTCTATGAAAAAGGAACTTCACAATAATTTCCAGCATCCAAGACCTCTTATTGAAGATGGCTAATTTAGAAAAGATTATGGAGAACATGAAAAAGGAAAGTAAGAAACAAATAGAAGACCTGAAGGAAATTATAACCAAACATTCAGAACAAATAGCAGCCATAGAGGAAACTGTAAATGACATTGATGGGAGACAAATGGAAAATGACACCCAAATTGATTTCCTTCTAAAACAGAATAATCATTTACTTGAGAAAGTTGATGACCTGGAGGCTAGATCAAGAAGGAACAATGTCAGAATATATGGAATACCCGAGAAGATGGAAGGAAATAACATGGTCCACTTTTTAAAATGAATGGCTGCCCAAAATATCACACCTTCCTGAGTCTCTCGCATTTGGGATCGTGAGAGCCCACAGGTCTTTATCCAGCACATCTACTTCTAAAAACACTAATGCAGTGAGATCTATTATAGTTAAATTCTTATCCACACAGGACAAGGACTTAGTATTAAGAACAGCTTGATCAGAAAATCCAATACAACTTGAGGGGAAAAATATAAGGTTTGATAATGACTATACCTCCACTACAATAACAGAAAGGAAAGAATGTGTCCCTCTCATCAAAAGCTTGAAGAAAGCTGACATAAATGGAATTAAAATTACTCTCTCAGATGGACAAAAAATATTCAACAACCTCGAGGAAGCAGCAGAGTTTGTCAGAAAAAATAAATTGCTGGATAAATTAGAAGATATGGACATTTCATTACCTAGTCTGAAAAGACAAGCTATCAATGGTAATTCATTCACAAATGATAAAAATACCAAGAAAAAACTAAAAGGAAAGTAAATGTTTTTTTTATTGACACTTGTAACCTTACTCATCTGACAGAATGTATCCAAATACTTTCAATCCAAATGAACAAATACTAACTTAAAGGTAAAAAAAAGCTTTTTCTATTATATATATATATATATATATATATATATATATATATATATATATATATATATATATATATATAAAGCCTTATATATAAAAACAAGCAGTTCAATCATGATCTAGTTGCGGATTGTTGGAGTGGTACCTTGTATAAATACTAACTGTAACTAGTGTATTGTCAACAGCTTGTGTATTTTATATGTGCCCTTATGCACATTAAAATATATATAATACCAAGCAATTCACATCTCAGAGGCACTAGATCCTTTTAGTAAAATTGCTGATAGAAGGTGAAACTAATAATATGTGTTTTTCTTTTTTTAACTTCATAGTGTTGTACACTGGGAAATACATGGGGGGCATATCTCTCAACCTGGAATCATCAAAAATCTGGACAAGGCCCATAAACAATAGGTAGAATTCTGTATGCTGATTAACATAACATTTGCATACATAAATATGTAACCCCACCAACTCCAATGGAATTGTGGGATACCAACTTTCAAATCCAAACTGAAGAACAGACAACCAAAATATGGCACCAGAGTCCCCCTGCAGCCATTCCAATGTCCCATTACCTGGCTATTTCACCCCATTTACCATCAATACTAATGTGTGCATACTGCTTTACTAATACAATTATTATTTGGATTTTATTTTTATATTTTACAACCCAATGCACAAACACCAATAGAAATCTGCTAAACAAAGCAACACTATCTCACAATGAAAATAGACTTGGCATTAAAACTTCTCTACTGCAGTTTAGTTTCATGCGTTTCAGTGTTTAAATTATGATCATTCATAAATTCATAGGTTTGTATTGCAAATTCTTTGTGTGCATGTGTCTGTGTAGGTCTGTGAGTGGTTACTCTAAAACTAATTATTAACTGCTAAATAATACAGCCATTCAAAAGTCAATGACTGCCACAAAACAGACTTTGTTAATATTACAACTAAGTTTATAATCAAGTTGCAAATGGAAAGGAAAAACATTTGGCTTATCACATACTTGTATATGATGACTCATGGGAATGCACATTTTAGTAAGTGCTCACATTTATCTGTACCAAGTGTAAAGCAGAATAGCAAATTCAGATGGAGTATAAATATTAACATAACAGCAAAATATAGAATTTAATATAAAAGGAACCCTATTAAAGTGATCCAGAGTGGTTAAATATGAGCTAAACAAAGTCCAGCATGACAAAATCACAGCAAAAATAAAATCAAAAATAAAATACATTCATACACACTCACAAACATGTACAGCTATGTAGATAGATAGATAGATAGATAGATAGATAGATAGATAGATAGATAGATAGACAGCTAGATAGATATTGATCTTGGTTTCTCAAAAAGTGTTGTTTGTTAGATAGAATCTAGCTTAAGCCAATAAATAAATTAATTAGACATTTAGTATGTGTTCTGTACAAATCTATGAAATTAATGAAGATATCTGTCATGACAAGAAAGGAAATAACTTCTATTTGAGCATTAAAAATGATTTTAGCACCTGGTCTCAGTGGAATGCATTAGTTACATGTTAAAACAAGCAGTTGCTTTCTTTTTGAGGCAGACAAAATGTTTCAGTGTTCCTCTTAATGAAGACTGTGCAGTACAGATATGGAAAATTACTGTATTTATATCTATAATCTAAAACTGTTGCCATATTACTTCTTTTATCTAGATGTCTCTTAGTTTTATGTCTTAATAAATGAGTCAAAGAATACTAACACAAACTTTTCAAAAATATCTTTCAAGTGAGAAAAGATGTGATATTTTTATCATGGATGTTGGCTGTGAAAGGCAACTCATTATATCTAGGTAGCTCCTTAAAACATATTATTAGCCTAGCAAAAAAAAAGTGTTCCCTCCATCCTCAAGGAGGGTAAGACAAGATAGACCAGGGAGAATTTAAGGCTGCTCATTCAGTTATATAGCTTACCTCTCAACTGTCCAGATTTTTACAGAATGTCCAGATTGTTGCCTCTTATTTTTGTTCTGCTTCTCATAAAGTCTGTGTTTTTTTCTGGCAAATTGCTGGAAATTTAAGTCATTAAATTCGAGTTTCAAACCACATCCTTCAGAAAACATATGCCTGCCAACACAAAACCAGCTATTCTAGCAACTGTTTATAAAAGTAATATTTAAAGTCTGTCCCTAGGGCTTTTGTCCCCCAATTATTTCTGGCTGTGTACAAATTTCTTGCACTGAAGTTTGAGAGGTAGTTTTTTTTACCTTGAAAGTGACATGGCAATTGGCAACACAAACAAATCAGAGTATGTGAGTGGCAGCCACACACACAGGTATGTTTATACTTTAGTGCAGAATATAATATACATATTTGGTGCAGGCAACATATTGTTGCAGGTGTAATTTGGGTATAATAACAGTAATATATAACTAATGAGCACATTAGGCTAATTTTACATAGAGTATAAGGATATAGGGAATTAAGTCAAATACACAGTCAGAGTGTAATCCTGAGACAGGCCACTTTTTAGCTAGATAAGATAAAGTATCAAGGACTCAATTAAAAATGGTTTGCAGGGCAATTTAGAAATTTTGGCACATGGGATGGGAAAACTTTTTTTTTAACTTTTTGGTTCCCATTCCAAATGTTTACCATCAACAGTGTCCTGCAGCCTCTACGTAGTCATCTGCTCCACCTTCATTGATACTTGTCTTATTTAACCCTTTGCACCAATGCCCCACAAGTGAGGACATCTTTAGTATAAACAGACAGTGGAACTATGCAGAGAAGAGGTCAAGGAACTATGCAGAAAACAGATCATGATATGTCAGTATGGCACCATCCCAATAGCTGCAGATGGATATTCCTAGAATGCCTTACCAACTGCCATGCCCAATCCCCCTATCTACTGTCCTACCCAGTTTCCAATGTGCACTGCATATGCTCATGTCTCTGGACTAGCTTCTTTGGTCTGCACTGATTGTTATTAGTATTTGACTGTAACTGTCTGCCTCTCCCAAAGAGAGGTAAGCTGGCAAAAATGTCACTTCACACACACACACACACACACACACACACACACACACACACACACACACACACACACACTCACACACACACACACACCACTTACCTCTAAAAAAAAGGAGAGCAAGCTTCTTCATAAATAAACTCCCCACATTCCTCATAACTCAAATCCCCGAGCTTCTTCCAAATAAAATCCCCCAGAGTGAGCTTATCCGCACACAGTGAGTGTCTTATAAATAAAATCCCCACAAGCTTCTTCTTCATTAAATCCACACGCAGTGAGCATCTTGTAAATAAAATCCCCACACTCCTTGTAACTCCTTTCCGGCTCTGGTGACTCCCACTCGCAAAAGCATTTGAACCAGAGCTGGAAATATGTGCTACGTACACGCACAGAGCATTCCGACAGGCTGGTGGTGCTGATGTCATTGCGCACATGATGACGTCAGCACTCGAAGCGCAAAATTAAAAAAATAAAAATAAAAGTGTGAATAAATCAGAAATGAAGGTGTGCCACTCGGGAATCATGCGCCCCGTTATTTGGACCCCAAAATTTGGTACAAACTGAGGAATTTGGGACATTTGAGAGGTATGATGGGGGGCAGTGTAAATACATTTGCCAAGTTTATGCTGACTTGTTATTTATTATAATAGGATGGTAATGGGGGTAATAATGTATAGAAAATGATATTTTATGCTTATAACTGAGTATATGTGTTTTATAACATACTGTCTTATTTACTGTATCCATTAATTGGGTAGGTATTGTCAGTTTTGATATTTCACAAGTCCATGATATAACAGTTCCTTTTTTACCTTCATCTCAGTGATTGTGCATGTTTAGTTTCCTTTTCCCTCCATAAACAGATGTAAATCTTGCTAACTCTGTCCTTGAGACATTTTTCTTACTAGAATGCAAAAAGCTTCACCTATTTAGTGTCTCAAGAACAGTACAGACATTTTTTTCACTCATAGCAGCTTTCCAGATGATTTGCTTTGTGAAAACAGGAACTATGTGACCTTTGAACTTACGTCATCATCACGTGATGCTCTGCGACAAAAAAGACATCAAATTTCGGCACTGGACTCTAAAATGAGCTATATCAGGTTTTCTACACTGTAGAGATGTAATCCTAGCTGAATCTACTCAAAAAAAAAGTACTAGAAGTATTTTTTATTTACAAAGCTATTCAGTGATGTGCTTTTAACTTAGTCACATTTCACTGTCTGGATACATGCATGAAGTTATTTTAAATACCTCTGATGCTTAGAAATGTTGGGGTAAACTGATTCTGTTTGTTAAAACAAAAATGAAGTATTATGTTTACTGCTGGCATACAAATCTGCATTGTAATAAGTTTTATGGGAAAAGAATGGACACAATAATATTTATAGTTCTAACAATATGTGTATTTATTATTTTTACTCAAACTACTTAACCATCTAAAAATCACATGCAAGCATGATAACATATTTTACTGATTCTACATGTATGCATCTTCTGGAAGATTCGTGCAGTCACACACATGGTATAGAACTATATATACCCCCTTTTTATACAAATAGTAAGACATTGTAATAGAAGACAAACATAGTGTTCAATACATGAGTAGATAAGATAGGACAACATTCATAACGTTAGAGAAAGCTTCTTTCTGTTTCTCATAACTCTCATACAATGTTCTCTGTAAAAGGTTCATTTAACAAATCCTTGTTAACGTATAATTCTCATTATTTTCATCTGAAACGTGTTAAATATTGGCAAGATTACATTTAGGAGATTGTATTCCTTTTTTACATTTTATTCTAAAGTCTTACTACCACTTATAAAATATAAAGGACTTGATATGAAGATGGTAGTAAGTTGTTCTAAATCCTTATAAGAAAAGTGTAAATCTTTTTGTTTACTTCATTATTTTATTAACAAATGTTTTGTTATTTAGCAATCACAAGGTACTTATTACTTGCAATTGAATGGTTTGTGACATATCTGCTTGAAACTGTCTTATGTTCATAGCTGTTGATTAAGGCAGTCAGTTCACAGTATAATGACACCTTAAAAGAACTGTTTAGAATTCTTACATAGGTCAGGAGAGTCGTCACATCCTAAAATGCATTGTATATTTCAGAAATTACAGGCTGAAGCATCAGACTAACAATGGCTATTGATTAAAGGATGGTAGAAGGTAGCTTCAATTACTTGTTCATTGAACCAGGAATTTTAAATTCCATGTTTGGTATTGTATATAGTTCTGATTATTTCTTAGATATGTGTAAAGTTAAATTTTTGTCCATAATGGAATACACAATGCAAAAATGTGTTTTCAAATATGTATATATATAAATGTGTTTCACTTAATGTCAATGGCCTTAATAACAATATAAAAAGGGGAAGTTTATGTAAATACCTTAGAACAAATAAAGTGGATATTGCATTTATACAGGAAACCCACCTAATAGAAAAAGATGTGAATATGTTTTTTTTTAATGGTTACTCAACACTTGTCGCACCTCACTATCAGACCAAGAGGATGGGCCAAGGGCGCCCGCAGGCAGGTGCAAGGGGGTGCACTTGCACCCCCTGGATTTTCTTAAAGCTATCTGTGATGATTTGGCAAAACACACTTTTTTCTATCATTTCCACTTACTAATCATTTTTTCTTTAAGGAGGACTCATGCGTGCATCGCACGCTAACGTGAATTAATTTAAATACAAAGTGCACACGGAAACACACTAAGTTCCTTTCTGATCACATCATTGCACACTATGCTGCCAGAGTTACCCACAGTAAGGAAACTCTGTTACTTATTTTATGCAGGAGAAGGGCTCCCTCCGTTACTTATTGTATGGAGAAGTGCTCCATCAGATTTATAGTCAACATGGTTGTAGAGGAATAGGTGAGCTTTATTTGACCTTTTTGCTTTTGCAGCAGTTTTTCTTTTTATTTGCTTTCTTAAAAGAAATTATTGCACAAAATGACATGCCACACTGTGTTGTATGCAGACTGTACACTCCAGTCTGAGCTGAGATTTAGAAAAGGTATAGATCAAGATCGTGCAGTTTGTGGAAAAATATTTTTAGTGGGTCTGAGCTGTGCATACTGGTATGAATTCATTCTGCAAATAAAGTGCGTTCCACATATATTTATCGAGTTTGTAGCTGTAGAATAAACACTGAAACTTAGGTTAGTCAAGCTGCTGTGAACATTCATATTAAATAGTTGCTTTTTTTTTGTACTTGTAGATTCATTATTCTTTAAACAGTCGCTTTTACAACATTACACATTTATGTTTTTTTCACGTATGTTGTGATAATTTTAATGTGAAGAAGTGCTTAGGGCTTGACCCTCGAGAATTGTGGGTTCTAGGTTAAATATCAGGGGTTTATAGTACAACTCATGCGACTACTCACCACCAAATTGCACCACTCCATGCTTTTCACAGTTTTCTCTGCGGAATGCTTTACTTTTCTTCTGTATTTTTGCGGCATACCTATCAGCTATCCCTACATGTAGTTCAAAATGTGTATATGTTTTAATTAGACATTTTCAGATATTCTAGGTTATTAATACCAACTGTTTTAATAACATCTCTTGGGGGAGCCATTTTTCTCAATTGTTATTAAGTTATGCCTAATTCTGGAGATAAGATTTTTAGAGTTATGTTTTATAAATAACTGTAACATGCTGGTAGCTTCCATGCTTATAAAAGCCAAAAAGAAAGTGCTTGTTTGATAACATTCTCTAGAGTTAGAAAAATCTGTGGTATGGACATGTTCGAGAGGACTGTGTGAGCTGCTGTTTTTTCCTCTCTTGGATACTTGTACATAAACTAGAATAGTTGTGCCAAAAAAAAAATGCCAAAAGTAAACTACATCTGTCTTTCAGTCACAGCATTATTGCAGCCAGGAAAAAAAGTTTTAGTACAAATTGTTACAGTATCCCTGCTACCAACATCAAGTTTATGTTCTATGTTAACTTTCTCCATACTATGTCTTCATTCCAGTCAACACATAAAAACAGATAAGGTCATATACATTATTTACATTTTCATATTAGGTGAGTACAGTGTGATTGCATTGTAGAAGGCATGTAAAATGTATTTCTAAGCTACACCACAGTAACATGTATTTGATGTCATGAGTGACTTGGAAGGTCAATGGGCATAATATTAACTATTCTTTAATAGTAACAGATGTTTGGTAGTACTGACTGAGAGATCGTGAGTCTAGTTGTGATGTACTCATCTGGAAGAAGTTCAATATGGAGAAAGTTTACATTTGATAATGAATAAGATGTATGTATATTGTATGCAATAAAACATATTATACAGAGTATGTGATTTTCAGGGAATTTCATTTGCTGTTTTCTAGTTTTAATATATAACTTTAGTGGGGGTTTGAGTGCTTTGTGGCAGGCTAATGTGTCGCTGTAAAAATAGGACAGTTAAAGCTGAAGGACCTTGACTGACAAGACTTTGGAAGAACCTTTTAGGTGTTGCCATGGTAGTGATTTGGCTGTATGGTATAATGTTGATGGACACCCTACTCTGGTTAAGCTGGGACACTGATTTAAAATGTGCAGTCTGCATATTTGCTTTGGTAGCTTCATTGTTCTGCAACTGGATATATTTGAATTTATGTATTGTTTTGTGGTGAAGCTCATTCTCTGGGGACATGGACTGTCATGTTCTCATTAGGTAGGTTTGTAAAAATTTTTTTGGAGTTTGTAGGAGGAGTGCGTCATACGGGTAGTTCATATTTTGTTAAAGATGGTAGTGTGCTTGCGTCTTGATACAGAGGGCTGTAGCTTCTACTCACACAGCATACAAATTTGTATTTTCAGGGGTTGGGGGTGTGACAGTACTGAGTATGTCCTCATTTAGATGAGATGCCTAGCAACTATGAACATCTTTTTTCAGCTTGTCACCCATTCCCTATTGCAATATACCAGTTTACCATATCTTTTAATGTAACATAGGCAATTTATTCTTCAAGGGCAACAGGCACTGAATTTGTAAATGGAAGACTGAAATATAAAGTTGTTTTATAGCAACAACCTCTTCATTGGTTTCAGATCTTTTTAATGTGGAATTATTCAGATGACTTACTTCTGCAGAAATTGTGCATATTGACTGATATTGGTGGATTGTAATGACAAACATTTGAATGGCCTTTTATGGTTGAAATGAAATTGGGCATTTTGTCATTATTTGGTTCATATGTTTTATTTCATTGCTTACTGGGAAAATGTTCAAAACTATAAATTTAAAATACATTCTATAAAGTGGTGCTGTATTATACAAGGGATATAATTAAATTATTATATATTAGAATTGATTCACCTTCCTGATTGTATTAAAGAACTTTTGCATGGTCCTAAAATGTGTGCAAGGGGCCAATGATTTGAAAACAGCCCAAAGGTAAACTTAACCTACCAATGGCCAGATGCATTTTCTTTGAATGTGGGTTTCAATGCTGTTTCATTTAATGTGACTTGCAGAGATAGAGAAGCTTTAATGCTAAGTCTGTTTTCATTGTCAAATGTCTATCAGTGTTTGTGCTATAAAATTTGTAAATTAAATTGAAATATCTGTAATATCGTAGAAGTAAAACTTAAAACAGTATGCACATAGAGTTTTGAACAGTGTGCAACTGGGGAGAAATAGCCAAGTAATGGGACACTGAAATGGCTGTGTGTGGGGGGGGGTGGACTGCGTGGGGGCTGCATGGGGGGAGTGGGCCGGTCTCTGGGTTTGCACACCCTTGCAAAAAATCCTGCGGGCTTCCTTGGGAGGGGTACTATGATTTTGTGGAAAAAAATCCTTACTAGTACCTAAAATTATTGATTCATATTCAGACAAAAATGATATGTTAAGTATGGTAACTTTGGAAATGAATAGAAAATACTTCATCTTAGTTAGGATAATAGGATACCTGGTATCGGAGCAGGAACACCAAAGTATTTAGAACTAATCTCACTTAAAGCTAAAGGAAATATGTGCAGGAGATTTCAACTGCATTCTTTCCAAGAATGACACTACTAAGAATTGTAACTTTAAAATGTCAACTGCAGCAAAAATTTTAAATAACTTTATTACCTCTTCAAATTTGAGGGATATTTATACCATAAGAGAATCAGAATCCCTGCAATATAAATATTACTCTTATAGGTATGGCACTCAAACAACTATTGATAAGATATTTGTTACTTATAATTTATTATCTAAGATACAGGAAGTCAAGATCACTACATGCCCATTGTCTGACCACAACACTATTTTTTTCAAAATCCACATAACACCCAGAGACTTGATATACTGGCAAAGATTACCTGCATACATTACCAAATTAAAAGATTTCAGAGAATGGTTGTTAAAAGAAATAAAAATCTTTCTAGCTTTTAATGATAACAATGAGGCCTCTAGAACTACACTTTGGGATACACTTAAATCATATTTATATGGTAAAATCAAAGTCGGTACTTAAACAAAAAGAAAGAAAAGGATAAGGAGGTAATACACATGCAGTCAAAAATTGACACATCAAAAAAGAACTTGGACAAAAACGATGCTGCAAAACTTTCTGAAACAGAGCAACTGAATAGGACATACACAAACATTTTAAATCACAAAGTAGCAATATACTTAGAAAAATAAAGTTACAAACCTATACTATTGATCCAAAGAATATGCATAGAGTTGCACTTAAATCTAAAAGTCTGACAAAAGCTAATCATATTAAGGAAATTATAGACAATTCCATGAAGAAACCTAAACATGTAACAGATTTAAAAGAAATACTAGAGTCCTTTAGAACACATCATAAAACACTAAATAACACCAACCTACATAATACTGATAATAGTATGAGAGACAAGTTTTTGAAAGACAATATTGATAAAAGATTAACAAAAGAACAAAACTCTAGACTCCTTAAGTCTATATCATTAAAGGAGCTTAAGGGAAAAATACAAAACAATAATAATAATAAGGCCCTGGCCTCAATGGACTAATAGGGGAAATATATAAGATACTTCCAGATGAGACCTTAGAAATACTAATAGATGCTTTTGAAGAATTCAGAAAAAATGATGGCATCTTCCCTTCCTGGAAATATGCTATGATTTCACCTATTTTGAAACATGACAAAGACCCTAATTTTATAATATCGTATCATCCTATTTCCCTTCTGAATGTGGACTACAAGATTTTTACATCTATTCTAGCAGATAGATTAAATCAATTTTTACCAAAAATAATAAAAGATGATCAAACAGGGTTTATCTCACACAGGAAGGTCCAAGACAATTTAATCAGACTATTAACATTAACATACTATGCAACCAAAAAAAAGAGTTAATTAACAATTATTAGCCTGGACTTGGACAAAGAGTTTGATTCTTTAAGTTGGCTCTACTCATTTAAAGTTCTAGAAATGTATAACTTTTCCTCAGATTTTTTAAAATTGCTATAGAAATTATACACTACTTCTATATCATACATTAAAATTCGAGCTTTCTTGTCAGGACCACTTAAAACAATGAAAGGCACCAAGCAAGGGTGCTCTCTTTTACCCTTATTATTTGCTCTATCAGTGGAGCCATTAGCTAATTACATAAGAACTAATGATAAAATAAGCAGCTTCTATCTCAAGGCAAAGTACAATTCCAAAATCCAGCTTTTCAATGATGATATCTTATTAACAATTAGGAACATAGATACCTCAACTGAACATCTTATACAATCTCTTCAAAACTTTAAAATGGTATCTGACTTAAGTTTTAATCAAAATGAAACTGAAACTATTTTGTTAAACAAAAAAACCCATTCTGGATAGATATAGAGACTTTAATTGGGCTAAAAATATGATAAAATATCTAGGCATAACCATTAAAGCAAACTGGAAAGACACTAGGCAAACAAATTTCATAATGTTAACAGGCACCATTAAATATTACCTACACAAATGGAATAAAATGTTATTCACCATGGAGAAAAGGCTGTTGTTACTTAAAATGATCATACCACCCAAAATTCTGTATGTTTTTCAAGCCATCCTAGCACCCCCTTCCAAAAAACTAATGAACCAACTTAACTCTATATTAATAAAGTTTTTATGGTTTCCAAAAAAACAAGGATTAGTCATTCATGGCATTACAGAAGTTGGGAAGAGGGTGGAATCTCATTTCCACATCTAGAACTATATATTGAAGCAATTATTTTTAATATTATAAACAGCAAATATACATCCAACTGGAAAAATCTACGTAAAGTAATATTACTAGACAATTGTGATGAAACATTAAACAATTATATGTTTTCTGAAGTGGAAAAAGTTTACCTTGTCATAAAAAGCATTTGTTTTAATACAAGTAGCAAAATACATTTATCTCCATTTGTTAATTACATAGTAAACCATTTCAAACAGCTAATGTTCAAAGATTATAAGATGAGAAATATGTTATTTATTATGTTTCCCATAGATTTAACAAATAAATGCTTGGACTCTTATAACATGAAAAAAATAGAAGAATTGAAGGGAAATGGACTAGTTTTCTGGCATCAGATTCTTCATCACAATTATATACAAGACACAATCTCTCTCATAACAAGATATAGTGAAATCCACACCTAGACTCAAAATTCTAACACTTTTTTGTGAAATCAATAGACTACGCATAAATGATGGACTATCAGTGTTAAGGTTATACAGGACATTGCAAATGGATTTACCAGCTCCAGATGAGTCCCTATGGAGCTATGCAGAAAAAAAAATAAATCTAGCTTTTCAGAAAAAGAGAAATCAGTAATATTAAATCAGTCATTAAAACTACACCATCTCCCTTTTGGAAACTTTACACATGGACATTTATTCACAGATGTTTTTTCACACCCCAAAAATAGCATTAATATCAGGTAATGAGACATCATTATGTTGGAGATGTGAAGAAGCAGACTATGCAGACTGGGTACATATGTTTATAAAATGTAATACTGTAATTCACTTTTGGTCAGAATTCAAATCCTTCATAAAAGCGTTGTGGTCGGATAAATGTGAAGGCACTGACTCATTGTTATTATTTAATGCTCCAACCCCAGTGTATGTTCCAAGTACACAAGTGCACCTCCTCTGGTCACTCCTTGCAATAGCAAGAAAAAACATTACCTCAAACTGGAAAAGTAAGAACATTACACCTTTTGTGGAATTTATATCACTGGCCAAAATAGTTTGTAATAGAATTAATGACTATGACTTTAAGAAGTACAAGAAAGACACATAAAAAACTAGTTTGGTTAAAACTTAAAAAATTGCTAGATAAAATGTGAATATATTGACAAAGTTACTTCTATTATGGACATTGTAAATAGTTAAGATTTGTTTAACATTTTTGATGCATTTGTATTTATGAAAATGAAATAAAAATAATATGAAAAAAAAAAGAAATGTGACTCCAGTATGGTGAGTCTTAATACTTTAAAAATTAATCCGCAATACTGTGAAAGAACATAATTTTGAAGTTAATATCACACTTTTATGGTGTTTCTGCAGGAGCCCTCACCTTCCTTGTACCTAACATACACCTACTAGTTATATATATTAATTCTTTGATTGTTGTTTCCGAAGCAGTGAGAATATACCAAAGCAGTGTGCTGTTGGAATTAGTGTATATTTTGTTTGCACTTAGTTTCTCATTGTTATGAGATTTGCAGTTATTGTCTATTAACTTTCATTGTGAATCTATTAATCCTACATACAAATCCAATGAGACATCTGACACAAACATGCTAAACAGGATTGGCCTTAACATTCAATCTTCTAACCGTTCACTACTTATTTTTCCATGGAGAATTACCCTTTATCAATCACTCAGTGATTCAGACTAGACAATATATTTCCAGTCTAACCAAAGATAGGTGGTGTGCAGAGAGTACCAAGAACCATGCAACTTGTAATATAAATGTAATATTTAATAGATGCAGATAAGATTCCAGCCTAGTCCACTATTTCTGGGACTTAATGTATTAAATGTTTTTTTTTTCCTTCGGTCAATATTTTGTGTGGCATTCCTGAAATCCAAATATTCAGCTTCAATCATATATCCCCTTTTGTCCTACCTCAGTAGTGACCCATTCATAGAAATGAAACAAGCTGAACAAAAGAGAATGTGGTGGGAAGGTAGGGATAGATGAAAGATAGAATGCTAAAACAACATAAAGAACAAACTAGGCAGGCTTACTGAGTCCTTTTATCATCAAGCTAATGCAATGAAGTGTAATGGAAACTTGACTGAACACACTGTTTTATTTCAAAAAGAGTCAAGCAGAATCCCTGACATTTTCACGCCTTTTTCTGAGTGATATAGTTTGATTGTAAATTACCTGCATTATTTGTGCAGTGTTTATTTATTTAACTATGAACTTTTTCTTCTGCAATGTGAAATCACACATCCTACCAGCAACTAAGGAACCAACATTCAGAAATCCACCAGCCCACCAACAAAAAACTCAAAATCTCAAGCTGTCAGAGTGGTAGATCAGCCATTCAGAGAAACAAGCTGACATCTCACAATCTGCACACAAGAAGGGAATATTGCAGCAAATGATGTTTTGAACAGACACATTTGTCACGGACATCTTCAGTGGGGGGCTAGATGATTAGGTAAAGGAAGGCTGGAGCTGGAAAGGATAGACATAGAAGGTTACCTGTATACAGTGGATCTAAAAAGTGAATATAATCCTGGTTTTCATGATATAAAAAAATGAGACCACAATAAATCATTTCAAAACTTTCCCCACCTTTAATGTGACCTATAACCTGTAGAATTCAATTGAAAAACAAGCAAATCTGTTAGGGGAAAAATATAAAAAAAATTAAAAATATACAATAAGCTGGTTGCATAAGTGTGCACACCCTTAAACTAATACTTTGTTGAAGCACCTTTTGATTTAATTACAGCATTCAGTTTTCTTGGCTAGGAGTCTATCAGCATGGCACATCTTAACTTGGCAATATTTGCCCACTCTTCTTTGCAAAAGCCCTCTAAATCTGTCAGATTGCTAAGGCATCTCTTGTGCACAGCCCTCTTTAGGTCACCCCACAGATTTTCTATTGGATTTAGGTCTGGGCTCTGGCTGGGCCATTCCAAAACTTTATTTTCTTATGGTGAAGCCATTCTTTTGTTGATTTGGATGTATGTGTGGTGTCATTGTCATGTTGAAAGGTGAAATTCCTCTGCATCTTCAGCTTTCTAGAAGATGCCTGAAGGTTTTGGGCCAAAAGTGACTGGTATTTGGAACTGTTCATAATTCCCTCCACCTTGACTAAAGCCCCAGTTCTAGCTGAAGAAAAGCAACCCCAAAGCATGATACTGCCACCACCATGCTTCACCATGGGGATGGTATTCTTTTGGTGATGCAAAGTGTTGTTTTTGCATCAAACGTACCTTTTGGAATTGTGGCCAAAAAGTTCAACCTTAGTCTCATCAGACCATAACACATTTTCCCACATGCTTTTGGCAGACTTGATGTATTGTTTTGCAAGTTTTAGCTGGGCCTGGATGTTTTTCTTTGTAAGAAAAGGCTTCTGTCTTGCAACCCTACCCCAAAGGCCAGACATATAGAGAATACAGGAGATTGATGTCACATGTAGTACACAATTTGTACTTGTCAGAAATTCCTGCAGCTCCTTCAGTGTTGCTGTAGGTCTCTTGACAGCCTCCCTGACCACTTTTCATCTTGTCTTTTCATCAATTTTGGAGGGGCATCCAGTTCTTTGCAATGTCACTGTCATCCCATATTTTCTCCACTTTTTGATGACTGTCTTTACTATGTTCTATGGTATATCCAATGCTGTGGAAAGGTTTTTGTACCCATCTCCTGACTGATACCTTTCAACAATAAGATGCCTTTGATGCTTTGTAAGTTCTCTGCGTACCATGGCTTTTGCTGTAGCAGGCAAATGAGTAAATGTCAGGAAAATCCTACTAGGACAGCTGCACTTTATTTGGGGTTAATCAGAGTCTCTTTAATTGAGGGCAGGTATGTACCCAAGAAGACCGAATGTTGTAATTAAACCAAAAGGTGCTTCAACAAAGTACCAGTTTAA
Organism: Protopterus annectens; assembly: GCF_019279795.1. Classification (NCBI taxonomy): domain Eukaryota; kingdom Metazoa; phylum Chordata; order Ceratodontiformes; family Protopteridae; genus Protopterus; species Protopterus annectens. The sequence continues at coordinate 661,634,891 of NC_056729.1, read as the reverse complement.
GGGTGTGCACACTTATGCAACCAGCTTATTATACATTTTTTATTTTTTATATTTTTTCCCATGACAGATTTGTTTTTAATTGAATTGTACAGGTTATAGGTCACATTAAAGGTGGGAAAAGTTTTGAAATTATTTATTTTGGTCTCATCTTTTATATCACAAAAACCTGGCATTTTAACAGGGGTGTGTACACTTTTTATATCCACTGTAAATATATTTAGGACAAGGAAGGATTAATTTCTGGAAGGATGGAGGGAAGAAGTGAGGTAGGGATGGAGAGGGTCTTACGGGTTTTTGAGCATTGAGAACAGTTTTGGGAGCACATTTTGGTGTGATTTGCTTGAGTGCAGGATCACATCCTAGGTGACCTAGATTGGTTGGTATTAAGGTAGGCTTTGGGTGATTAAGAGGAAAGGAGAGGTGAGTAGTGGTTTCCTATATTATATATTTTTATTTTTGAGATGTTGGAGGTTTGAAGGGTAGGCATAGAGCTCAGGACCTTGATTATGTCATGGGTAGGGAGCTTGGTGTATACCTAATTGCCCTTTCTTCTTGGGAGGTGGGCGGTGTGTTCAACCAGCTGGAGGAGAGTAGGATTTTGGGGGGTTTGTGTGTATTGGGTGGTACTGGTTGGCTGACTGGCAGAGGCTTTTTCTTGGGGTTTCCTACCTGGAGTTCCTGGTTCAACATCCTTGGAGCCTTTGGTTGGGGAAACTTGTCAGCAGGCCAGTGGATTACACCTCTGCTGTCATCTGTTTGAGTTCTGTTTGCTTCGTTGGTGTTTTAAGTGGGACTGACAGAGGTGGAGTGGTGGTCTGTCCCCTGCGGTGGTGGATACCAGCTAAGTGGTGATGATTTCACGGGCAATGAGGCACCAACGTGTAATGGCTGCTTCCGCACATGCACGGTAGTTGTTTTATAAAGAAAAAATGGAGAGATCCGTGCTTAACTCAACCTGTTATAGCTAAAGGTCTGGATAGAACAATAAATACTGGGGGAACAATAGCACAAAATAGGTATGCTTTTTAAGGCTTGCTCTTACAATCAACAGTTTACACTAGTATGCATTTCCTGAAGAGTATGCTGTCGGGGAAGGAGCATCACTGGGGGAAGAGTTGGGAGAGATGCTTAATGACTGGCATGGTCATATTTAAATATTGCTCTTAGAAACTTAAAATGCAAATAGTACAATGGGTTACTTTGGGATGAATTTTCAGAAGGGTATGGAGTCCAGAACTTAAATTGCTGGCATGGATTTCTGTCTGTTAAACCTGATAACTTGCCCATGATTTGACAGGAAACAGAGGCAGTTGCTCGAGTTTCAGTTAAGGGAGTGTGGTTTTACTCTCCTATGTGGGTGGTTGAGGATGTGGCCCCAATGTCCCCAGAAGTGTAGTGACTGACTCCCTGTTTGGAGAGTTACCGGAGGAGCTGACTAAGGCTAGGGACAAATCTGCATGAGATCTGCATCAGTTTTATGACATGCCTGTCTCAAATGGGAAGGAGTGGTGCTACATTCCGAACGCTGCTGTGCTTTTACATTGTTCCTGTAGAGCAGACTAAACTTCTGCTCATGTTTAAAATTAGAACACAGCTGCATAGATCAGCAAGCTGCATTCCTAGCTGTAGGGCAAGTGTACTGAGCTTTGTCTACACTATAAAGAGAAGTATCACTGTGTTAGGAGGAATGGACCTAAAATATGAAGAAGATTGGGGAAGAGGCAGACCGGCTCTAATGTTATATATTTTTGGCAATGCAGTGTTTGACTGTGGTGGTTGGGAACCAGATCTGCTGTTTGAACACCCAGTGACATTGAGGAGGCTTGGTCCTATGAGGCAGAGTGCCTTTAAAATTTCAGTTGCCTGTACTTTCCCTTTCTTGTAGTTTTGGTACCGCTGCCCTTCTCTGTAAGAATATATACTAAATGTTATGACAAATATCATATATATGCTCTAGGTGTGTGCTTTTTTTCTTTTCTCTCTCTCTCTCTCTGTTATGTTATGGCCACTTACAGTGTTCCTATCTCATTCCAGGTGTCAGTGGTCAATATGGCAGATGTCCAGGCTTTGCGACATAGGTGGACAAACATTGTGGCTCAGGTGGAGGATCTTTTTTGAGAGATGACAAACACTGAGAGTACAGTGACAGTGGCGCAGGGCCTAGCCAATCATAAGAGATGGCAAACAACATGGGGTAAGCAGGCTGCCAGAGACAAAAGAATGTGCCAGTCATAACCCAGCGATGAGATGTCAGCCGAGTTCTCGACAGTGGATGCAGCACTTGCTGCTCATGCAGGCAATGATTCTACATTTCTTACTGGGGGGATGGATGGGTCAGTTGTTGTGGGGGGCAGGGGGTGAGGGAGCCATAGATTGGGTGACGAGTATAGCAGCTCGCATACATCTTTGGAGGGTCCTGTGGGCAGTGTTGGGGGAGAGGTCTGGTTTTGGGAAGCAGATTTCTGGTTTGGACAGTCCAGCCATAGGTGGTAGTTTGTTGTCACTGGGGAAAGATGCCAATCCTGGATTGGATGAGGTGGGATCAGATTTTTGGGTGTGGCTGAGTGATTGGTTGGCTACACAGGTACTGGAGCATGGGAGTGTAGCAGTCTTCCTAGCTCCCCACATACCTGCTTCAGTAAAGGAAAAAAATTTGTAAAGGGGAGTATGTTGATATTTTTGATTTAATTGACACAGATGGTGCCTAGCATTTGTTGGAAGCTGAAACAGAGAATGAGAAAGACCTGTTATTAGCCATAGTGGCCCTCAGTCAAAAGCAAGTGGGGAAAATGCGGCCGAGAATGTGGGAGAATTGGGTTTGGGGATTTGTTTACTATATGGCAGTTTGGTCGGAGAAGGATAACGCTTTGGCCTTTCTGCTCTTGGCATACTTTTTGATGATAAGGGAGGCTCAAGGGATACGGGCTGGAAACCCTTGGTTGTGGTATGATCAACGATTTTGCAAGAGGAAGGCGGTTGATAGGTCCATGCATTGGGATACACTCTGACATATGACTGTCCATATGATGGACAGCTTCACTGTGGGTGGCAGAGAAATAAGAGGTACTGGCGTGTGATACGCATGTGATACAAAAGAGGGGTACCTTAAGTGAGTGTGATTGTTTGACTGTTGCCTCACTATACCTCAAAATTCTATTTATTTTCTTTGGTTTTCTTTTTAATATATGAAGTGATGCTATGTTCCGGAACATCTTAGTAGTTTCAGCAGGCATAGGAGATGATGTGTTCCAGAGCATTCTAGTGATTTCAGCAAAGTCACTGTATTTGCTTAAAAAATATGTCCTGTATGTGTATGTGTGCTGGAATATTCCAATCCAATAAAGTACTAAAACTTGCAAAGTCATTGGAATATTCCAGTGTAGTATTTAAAAATTGCAAAATCATTGTACTTGGCAGGATTTGCTGATCCTTCTGGGGTTGGCTGATAACACCACAGAATGCTCTAGCAAGATCCAGCCTACACTGGAAAAGTACTGATTCTCATGACTTGTGGTAAACAACCTATTTATATATATAGCTGGGACTCCTTGCAGTTGGGTGGAAGCCTCACCTGTGGAGTGGACGCACTGCCCAGGACCATTTTCCCGATGAAGATTCCTGCCTGACTACAATGGGGCTTCCAAGTCAAGACTGGAGACAGGATGAAGTTTTCCCTTTATTGGTGATGTATACCCTTTCTTTAAATGTATTGTATAATCTCTTATTTTAGTTAAATAGAATTTACTTAGTTTTCTGTTTTGGTGTGATTTTCTGTTCAATTATATAGAGTATTATTTAGTTTTCTGTTTAGTGGTAAGAATAAAGTTTGTTAATAGCAGTGGCAGCTGGTGACTTCAAACTAAAGGGGGGCTGCAGGAGACAGCTGAATGGGTGGGGCCAATGGGAAGGGGTGTGACCAACTAGAAAGGGGTGGAGCTATGCTCAAAACCACAACAACTGGAACTTTAATTAAATATGCTGCCCTGGGTGCCAAACCGTCATTACGATAGTCCAATCAAGACAAAATGAAGTGTAGAAGAAAAAAATATTTCAATGCATTGGCTACATGACAACTTAACTTAATATCTAGATGGAAACACAAAGGTTGTGAGGCATGAAAAAATAAATAGCTTTTTAAATACATTACTGGAATGCCAGTCAAAATCAAGTATAAAAAAAACAAGCAGCACTCAGCTCAAACCACTTCTCCTTGCACTGCAGTTCTAATTATAATTTATATTCAGCTTTATAAAATTACCAAGTAACATGCTGAAAGTAGCAATCTCTGTGATACCCCCACTTGTAAAAATGTTTCTTATCTGAAAAAGACCTGATGCCTGACAACAACTATCTACTTGTTTCATGGAGAACACATGATCAAAGTAAAAAATGAACAGCGAACAAAAACAAGCTCAGTATAAATTGCTTAAAGGATTACTGCACAAGTTATGGACCACACATGATAGATTGGCATTCTGTTTAGTTTATGGGTAAAGCCTGCAAAGATAACTGCAAGTCTCCAACAAATGTAATGAGCTTCTGAAAATACTGTAATCCTGTCCTTTATTACAAATACTGTCATATGCATTTCAATACCGAAGGCTTATACGTTATCTAGTTATGTAAATATTCTTTGCATGGCAACAATGAAAAGGCTTTCAATGTTGGTAATTCTTTAACAGTATGCTTATTAAAGCTTAATTGCATCTTACAATCTCCGACAACCATACCTGATGGTCATTAAAGCATTGCTACTTTAATACAGAGCAACAGGGCACTGCAACAGCATGCATTTTCTGAATAATAAGAAGCATAAATCAACAGTATAAAAACATGACAGAAAACCAGAACATTCTGCAAAATCAAGGACAGATGAAAAGCCACGGTCGTACTTGTGGTCTAACTTGGATGAGAGAATACTCTGCACACTTACACTGCATAACTGCTCCTTGCCTTGCTTGGACACATCCAAAGCCACTACAATGGGGAGTGGAGTGCAACAAGTAGGTTACAGTTTGAAATGTCTCTGGCTGACGGTGATTGCTCTGACACTCATACCTCTCAACCTCAGAGCAAGAAAATTGGACAAAGCCATACACAGAAGTGGGACACAGGCCCAAAAATAAAGACAATTTTTAAATATTGCTCTTATAAACTTAGAAAGATAATAGAATAGTAGTAGGTCCTGCATTAGTATGAATTTTCTGAAAGGTATGAAATTTGAAACTCAAATGTCTGCCATTATTTTCTAACTTCAATCTTTAAAGATTTGCTACTAATTTGCCAGCAAACCACAATTTTATGAAAAACAGACCAAAAATGTGATGCAAAAATATAAAGTTGCCACACAATACAGCTGGGAACCTGTCAAAGAAGGGACAACTTTTTAAAATTAGTACTGTTAACTTGAGCAGCTGACAAAATAAGAGCATCTACATGCATTTCTGAAATAAAAGTAATCTATAACTCTGATCATTACAGTTATTTATAATTGTAAACCTTCCATGTTTTCTTCCAAAATTGCCATTTTGCAGAGGGATTATTAGGGGGAGAGCAACATTTTGAGCCAAAATTGGAGACCGTTGAGAGGTTTGGATATTCCTAATTCTATAAAGTGATTTATTTGCACATACCTCTCAACCTCTTAATGCAGGAAATCTGGACAAGGCCAAATATATTGGGGGAACATACAAACAGTACTAAAAATTGCTCTTGTATAAACTTAAGACAGTTGGTAGAATAACATGTCTTGCTTTAGCATGCATTTTTCTGAAGGTTATGACGTCTGAAACTCAATGTCTGTCATTATTTAGTGACTTCATTCCTAAATGATTTGGCAGAAAACCACAAATTTTATGAGGAACAAACCAAAAATAAGAATCAAAAATCTATTCATTCTGCAAAATTCTGGACAGTTGAGAGATATAGTTCAGCCGGGGCTGACTGAGTTTGTGCCCTTCCCCCTCACAAAATCATGGTCGAATGGAGCGTCCCCCTGCAGCCATTCCAATGTCCCATTCCTTGGTTATTTCACCCCATTTTCCATAAACACTGTAATGTGCATACTGCTTTACTTCTGCAATGATATGGATTTCATTTGAAAGTTTTATTTTATATTTTACAGCATAAACCTTAATAGATGTCTGCTAAACAAAGCAATGCAGTCTCACAATGAATATAGACTTAGCATTAAAACTTCTCTGCCCTTGAAATTCACATTCATTGAAACAGCATTGCATTGAAACCCACATTCAAAGAAAATACATTTTGCCAGTGGCAGATACAGATTAATTTTGGGCTGTTTTCAAATCACAGGCCCCTTGAACACGAAACATACACATGCTCTTTGATACACCTTCCTGACTGTATTAAATTATATTCCTTGTACAATACAGTACAGTTGTTAGAGGGCATTTTAAATTTATTGTTTTGAACTTTTTCCAGTAAACAATGAAACAAAATGCATGCACCAATAATGACAAAACTGCCCAATTCAGAACATTTCCATCATAAAAGTCTACTCAAACTTCTACAGTCCACCAGTATCAGTAAATATGTACGATCTCTGAAGAAGTAAAAGTCATCTAAATAATTCCACATTAAAGAAATCTGTTAACTAATGAAGAGGTTACTGCTAGCAAACAACTTTATATGTCATTGTTTCATCTACAAATAAAGTGCTTGTTGCCCTTGAGGAATAAATTGCCTATGTTGCATTAAAAAAATGATAAGCTAGTAATATCGCAATAGGGAATGGATGGCAAACTGATAACAGGTTCATAGTTACTAGGTATCTTTGCCAAAGAGGACTGCAGCATCCATCGCTTTTACAACAGAGTACAGTATCAGCAATGGATCTATCTACTCTGGGAGTAGAACCCACAGCCTTCTGCATCAAAAGCAAATACACTATCTGTTGTGCTATTAATACTGCAAGCAGATGTGGCATAAGCAGCACTAAACTTTTGTTCCCCTGCAGCTCTCAGCTCCTTGTAAAATCTACTCGACACTCAGCTGTATCTCTGAACTTTGCAGCACAAGAAATCTGAAAAAAGCCAAAATTTATTTGGGGGGGGACAAAAGCCCCAAAACCAGGGACACATTTTAAACATTGCTTGTATAATGTTGAAAAGTTGCTACAATAAAATGCTATGTTACCACCATACATTTCACTGCCAAGTATTGAACCCAGGAGCCTGTGCAAAACAGTCAGAGCAACATACCACTATGCTAAATCATCTATTTTTATGAAAGAAAGGAAGACTGAAATTTAAATGGCTACCATTTAGTGAATTTATTTATCACCATAGCTGTCAACATCTTAGCACAAAACACCTGAACAAAGCCAATAATGGGGGAATACAGCCCCCAAACATATTCAGTGAGTTCAGTTATGACCATAGCTCTCAACCTTGGCACAAAAAACCTGAACAAAGCCAATAATGGGGGAATACAGTCCAAAAAATAGGGACAAATATGCATTGAGACCACCAGAGCAAACCCACACAAACACAGGGAGGACATGCAGACTCCACACAGAAGGCACCCAGCCATGAATCAAACCAGACAATCTGTAGCTGTCAGGCAACAATGCTACCACTGCACCACTGCACTACTGGCTGTGTTAAGTATCAGAAATACAGAAACCACAGATTTTATGAGGAACAGAACAAGTATGAGGCAAAAATCTGCAAATGTTTTACAAGTGGTGGTGGGTAGGGAATTCAGGCTCTTGTCACTTGAGCCCAAGATACAGGGTACAAGTATTATTCTCTACCCACCACCATGTAGCAACTGGGGCATTACACACACACACACACACACACACACACACACACACACACACACACACACACACACACACACACACACACACACACACACACACACACACACACACACACACATTTCTGTCCTCCATAAACACCCTACCTGTTTCTGTCCTCCATGTGATCCTGTATTCTGCAGCAGCCCAGCAAAGTCCTCCGTAGTGATCCTGCAGCCTGATCACCTGTCTCTGTCCTCCATAATGGCCTGTGCATGCTGTTGGGTCCCCACGAGATGTGAGGAGGCTGAAGCCTGCAGGCGATGAAGTCTGGTGACCTTCTGGTTTGTGCAGTCATCACAGCACAGACCTCTGGGCTGGAAGGGTGGAGTTTCCTGCCTTTCCTATCCGGACTGCCTAACAGAGCAGTCTGAAGCTCAGGAATGAGCACGCATGCGTGAGTGGAGTTCTGGTCTGCCTAACACAGCAGTCAGGAACTAAGCACGCATGCGCGGTGCCCGGAAATTTTTAATTTTATTTTTATATGTTCTACGGTGAGGGAAATGGGGAATTATAGGTGGGGAGGGCTGTAGTCCTATAGCATGAGCCGCCCCTGGTTAATAGATAATTTCTGTTTCAATGTGAAGTGAATTATTTTGAATCCTGTTCATTAGGCAATACATTATTTTGGTGTCAAGGGCAGGTTCCAAAATATTCCAAAGGAGATATAAAAAAAGGAAATAGCAGCTACTGAAGTAGAAATTCTGGGATGGAACCAGGACCCATACAAAGCATTAGCTTTGGAATGGTCAAGTGGTACAGGATTAAGTGACAATTGGGATTTTTTTAAAAGATGCTGAACCAGGTTCAGTACAAGCATGCCTACAAAATGTTTTAGTAGAAAAAGGGAAATAATTAAGTGCTTTATGCAGGAAAAAGGGAAATAATTAAGTGCTGTATGCAGGAAAAAGGGAAAGAATTAAGTTCTGTATGCAGGAGGGGCTGGATCCTTCTGACTGTATACCAAAAATTACATGTAGACAAAATATGTAAATGTGAACAAATAGAACAGTTAGAGAAACAAATAGGGGAGTTAGAAAAAAATATAATCTTACAATGTCAGACCAAATTACTTGCAGACAAAACAGACATATCAGCATGCAGAAAAAGCTGCTGTATGTGTAGCAAAATATAAATATCGTAAACAAACAGGCAGAATTAATAAAAAGAAGGTACAGATGTTGATAGCAAAAGCGGGTTTCATTTGGGACCCAGACTATTGGGATGGAGATATTTGGTATTCTTCTGACCCTCCATCCCAGACAGATTTTGATAATGAAAATAATAATTTCGAAGAAGAGGAAGAGCAGAACAAAAAGGGGTTAGTAAAGGTAAAACCAATTCTCAAGAGAAGCAGCAAATGGTTGGTGGAGCACAACAGCTCCAAGGCGGCAGGAAGAATTTCATTATGAAGATTTTACTTAGCAGAAAATGAGTGATTTGATTGAAAGGTTTAAACAAAAACCTGGAGAATCATTAGCAGCATGGCTACTGAGACGTTATGAGTTTGAGACTACTCGAGTGGAGATAGACAAAACAGATACCAAAAAGTTTGGTATGTTAAGTAATGATCCATCAGTGCAGGCTGCATTTTGAAATTATAATAAAGAGGGAATCACAAATCTTTTTAAGATTATAGCTGATTGTTGTGCTGAAACCTATCCTACAGAAATGGACTGGCCTCCTAATGACAGGCCATGGTACACATTACAAGATGCTATTCAACGGATTAAAGAGGAAACAATGAAAACTGCTTTATTTGTAGCGACCACTGATATGTTGTTACAAAATGCCTTGACAGTTTCTGTTAGAAATAGAATTATTAAATTAGTACCCCCAGGCTTTTAAAACAGTAATATTGACATAATTAGTGAGATGGGAAATGCTGTTTCTCAGGTTATTGAGGGACTGAGGCAATTAGGAGAGTTAGGAGAATGGGAACCAAAGCAGTTAAATAGTTATAAATGAGAAAATAAGGGTGACGGACACAAGGAAGCTTGAGTGTCCCGAAAAGATATGTTTACTACATTGCTGAAAGATGGGGTATCAAAAGATAAGATTGATGGGATATATACTCCAACAATGTGGGAGATGTATAAAGATAGAGGTTTAAACAAAAAGGGGAGACAGGCTCAGAATGTAAAAACACAGGATGCGTATGTGTCAGAAGGTAAAGCTGAGAATAAGGAAGAGCATCCAGTGGTTTCTTCTGATCCACATGTGACATACCCTGATTTGTCAAGTTTAAAATTTGATTAGGAAATTGGCCAAGCTCCAGTAAGTGGATTGGTTCGGCAAGATGCTCGGCCATATGTAGATGTGACAATATTTTGGAAAAGTAAAAATGAACAATGGGTCTGAGCTCTAATTGATACTGGAGTGGAGGCCTCACTGATTTATGGTAATCCGAGTCTATTTAAGGGACGCCAAGTTACAATCACTGGACTTGGTGGAAAACAAATTAGGGCAGTTCAAACGATGTTAGAAATGAAAATAGGTCAATCACCAAAGAAAAAGTATTCCGTTTTAATAGTACCTGTCCCTGAATATATAATAGGAATCGATATCTTAAAAGGTCTGACATTGAATTTACTGGACGGACAGCATCAATTTGGCATTAAGCCATATTATTCAGTTAAAGCAGTTACAGTAGGAAAAGTTAAAATGCCACCTGTAGATTTACCTCCAGCAACAAAAGTAATCAGTTTGAAACAATATAGAATCCCTGGGGGACATAAGTAAATAGGTGATACAATTCAGGACTTATTAAATGCAGGTGTTTTAAAAACTACTATGACAGCATGGAATAATCCAGTGTGGCCTATCAGAATGTCAGACAGGTCTTGGTGAATGACGGTAAACTACAGAGAATTAAATAAGTATACTCCGCCATTAACAGATGCAGTTCCAGATACAATAACATTGATAGAAAATGCACAGAAGCACCAGGGCATTTGGTATGCAATAATAGATTTAGCGAATGCTTTCTTTATCATACCAATTGCAGAGAAAAATTATGATCAGTTTGCTTTTACTTGGCAGGGACCGCAGTATATATTTACTCAGTTACCACATGGATATCTACATAGTCCCACTATCTGCCATAAAATAGAGGCAGAACATTTAGATGAGATAAAGTTACCTCAGAATATGCAAATTTCACAATACATTGATGACATTCTAATTCAGGGAAATTCTGAGCAGGAAGTGAGTGAGTATTTACAAATAGTAATTGATCACATGGAGCCAAAGGGCTGGAAAATAAACCCTAACAAAATATAGGGACCAGCTCAAACAATGACATTTCCAGGAATCCAGTGGCATCAAGGACATAAAGAAGTCTTGCCGAAGACAAAACAGAAGATTTTAGAATTTCCAACCCCTCGAGATAAAACAGAGGCACAGTGATTCATAGGATTGTTTGGATTCTGGAGACAGCACATCCCTCATCTTAGTCAAATACTTTCTCCACTATACAAAGTGACTAGAAAGAAATATGAGTTTATCTGGGAGGATGATCAGCAGAAAGCTTTAGAGCAAGTAAAGCGGGTTAGTCAAAAGGCATTAGATTTATGGCCCCTACAGGACGGGTAAGTAGAATTATATGTGTCTGTGCAGGATCACATTGCCAATTGGAGCCTTTGGCAGAAACAGGATCAAAGCGGGTGCCACTAGAATTCTAGACTAGGAAATTACCAGATGCTGGGGAAAGATATTTTCCTTTTGAAAAGTAATTACAAGCATGCTACTGGGCACTTGTAGATACTGAACAAATGACAATAGGGCATACAGTGGTATTGCGACCAGAGATACCTATAATGCAATGGGTGATGAGTTCAGTCAAAATGCCTGGAATAGGTCATGGTCAAGAAGCAAGTATTACCAAATGTAAATGGTTTATTCAGGATAGGGCTAAACCTGGGATTAATGGGGTAGCAATGTTACATGAGAAGGTAGCTCCAAATACCGATAGATCAACAGCTATCTGTTACTGACAAAATTCTGCCAGCCAGTGAATCCCCAGTAAAATGTGGAATGCCATATTTGCAGGTGCTGCTCGAACAATGTAAACATGTCTGGTTTACTGATGGGTCAGCAAAATATGTAGGAAACAAAAAATGTTGGAAGGCAGTGTCTTATAATCCAGTAACTAAGAAAATCTTAACATCTTCAGGAAACGGTAAAGGTAGTCAATATGCAGAATTATATGCTGTATATCAAGCATTGAAACAGGAAATGCTAGGGATATGTCATATTTATACTGATTCTTGGTCAGTGGCAAATGGACTAGCAACTTGGTTGCCTACATAGCAGAAAAATGACTGGAAAGTTCATTCCAAAGAAATCTGGGGAAGAGAATTAAGGTAATCAGTTTGGAAAATGAAAAATCAAGGTACTGTGACAGTTTATCATGTTGATGCACTCTCTAGAATGGTGGATTAATTATGTTACAAACGAACAAATGAGAATTTCAGACGCTAATATACAAGATGACTGAGCAAATGGGGATGGCAAAATGGGCACATCAGAAATGGAGACATTTGGAAGAAAAAGCCACTTACAGGTGGGCACAAACAAGAGGAAATGCGCTTTCATTAGATTTAATTAAAACTGTTATATTACAGTGCCCGGTATGTCAGCATACACAACAAAGATCCATACCCCACACAGTCCAGGGGCATATAGGATGAGGAAAGTTGCCAGGGTAAATATGACAAATTGATTATATTGGTCCTTTACCATCAAACAAAGTTAGTCAGTACATATATACAGCAGTAGACACTTATTTCTTGATACCTTATTGGCTTTCCATGCCGAGGAGTGACACAGCTAAGTACTCTAAAACCATAGAGTTTATCATTCTGCATTATGGAATGCCTTTGCAAATACAGATTGATAATGGTTCTCACTTTAAAGGGATAATGTTACAGGAATTTGCAAAACAACACAATATTGAATGGGTATCTCATATACGTTATTGCCCACAGGCAGCAGGATGAATTGAAAGACTGAATGGATTGCTTAAAGACCAGCTAAGGAAATTAGAAAAGGGAACTCTGTAAAACTGGAGAGATAACTTAAATATGCTGCTACAGATTTTAAATAATAGACCAATCTCAGAAACAGAAACACCACTAATAAGGATGTTAACTCCAGCATTGCAGATCAAACCATATGTAACAACAGAAACAATTACAATACTAGAGCTACACCTGAAACTGCAGGTCTATGTTTATATTCAATAAATGTTTACAAAATCTTGCCATAGTCAGTTCAACTGATCGAGAACAGAACTGGAATTCAAATTCCAGCAAAGCATTTTGGTTGGATAATGCCTCAGTCAACACCTGCTTTGAAAGGTATTCAGGTTGTGGATGGGGTTATTGAAGCAAATTATCAAGGGGAACTTAAAATCATTTTGTTAAATGCATCAGATGAGGCCATTCATATATGAAAAAAGTTAGAATAGCCCAAATATTTATAGTACCTGTGTTAGGCAACATAGTTACTAAATGGCAGTCACCACCTGTTGTTGCTTTCGAGAGGGAACACATATCTAGTATGCATGAAATCAATTCAGGTGCAAAAATATTGGTACATGAACCTAATAAACAACCTGAACAAGCAGAAGTCATTGCTACTGGAAATGACAATATTGTTTTAATAATTAAACCAGGAAAGGAGAAATGTGAATACGTGCCAGCAGATTGGTGTTATTTACGAGAATACTCATGCTACCTTTTTTTTACTTTCAGATTCTAGTTCCAATCTATGTAAAGCTAACTATTGGTGTTCTCACTGTGCTGTATGGAGCCCCTTTGGCAGAGTGCATAACACCAGGAGTAAGAGCAACTAAAATTAACTCAACCGTAATCCGGTGGGAATGGGTTGCTAGTACACAGAATAGGACACAAGGGACTTTCACCTGTCCTCCTGGACAAGGATATTCTTCTGTTAATTTGAGTCTTGAAGGAAATCTAACCATTTGGAGGGTAAGAAGAGGCCATTCTTACATGCAATTACTGGATAAAGGAAAAACTATAGTGACAATTCAAAACTACACAGATATAAAATGCTGCAATTGTAAGGATGAGCAAACATACTGAGAGAATTATCACTTTTGTCAGAATGGAACTGATATTTATAATGAATCAATTAACATACAGAACATTACTGTATGGTTTTGTATGCATGCCACTCAAATCATAAATAGAATACGGGCTTCACAAATAACTGTATTAAATAATAACCCCAAAGCTCACTTCAACCAAATAATTAGAGTGCCTTCTACATGTAGATATGTTGGACAGAAATATCAAAAGACTGTACTGCATTTTAATATTACTTTTCCAAAAATAGGTAAATGTAGGCAAAAACGAGCATGGTATATTACTTTATTAGGCAGTATTGCTACAGGGTTGGGAACCCTGAATGTGACTGATGTTGACATTTTAGCTAATAAAATTAAGGCTGTGGGTCAAGATGTCTCACAAATTATACACTTACAAGCACAATGGAATCCTACAGTTTGGCATACACCAAAACAGCTTGTTAGTTATGAGAAGGAATTTTTGGATCAATTTAATGCTTCTGTGGTTTCTGCTTTAAAATTTGATGAAAATGTCACTAAGTTTTTAAATTGGACAACTTGTGCTTTACAGTCTTTTTATGTTTCAATGCAGAAAAATTTTGTGCAAACCAAATTAATGCTTAAAAATGAGCATGTATGGAAACAATTGTTTAACAAATGGATACCCAGTGCTAATTGGATAAGGCTGTTTTCTGAAAAAACAAAATGTACAGACAGCTTTTGTACAGGTTATATCATACATTATAATATCACAAATGCAAAAATGATGTGTCAATTTTTATGTCTGCCACTGGTATTTGGACCTCCTTTGTATCCACTCCAATACTGCTTACCCCTTTTAGAAGGGAACTACATTTACTTTTCAAACAGAATGCATAAACTAGAACATTGTACTGAAACAATGGATGGACTCATTTGTGGACAACATTCCCCTATATATGAACCATGTTTTCTTCAACATTCTATTAATATTTGTAAATGGACTATATTACCTTCTACTTTTGAAATGTTTGTGGAGATAGCACCACAGTTTATATGTTTAGTGACAAATCAAACATTGTCATATGCCTTGCAAAATCCTTTTGTAGGCTGTTTAGGTAATGTAACTCACTTAAACTGACATAATGAAACTTATATCTTTTCTTCTGAAACATATATTAATGTATTCCACACTTAGTTACCAGACAAGCTTGAATATCACAACTTGATATTCAATTTGAATTCTTTACAGAAAGTATTGAACAATACGCAACATCGTGAAAAACATTTGCAGACAGTAAATCATAGTATTCTGCATCATGAAATGACAAGTATTATTATAGGGAATAAACTGGTTATTTTGGCTAAGAAAACAGAATATGATACAGCACATAACTGGTGGGAGATATTCACCACATGGTCACCATCCAGTACCAAGTTGTGTTATTGGTTAATGCATCCAATATTAGTTCTAATGATTGTTTTGATTTTGTTGACATTCTGGAATTGTGGATTAACTTATTGTGTCCACAAAAAGGCAAATACAGTTTTGAATGTCGGATATAAGTGAGTCAATAGTCAAGGGGCTGAATGTGATACGCGTGTGATACGAAAGAGGGGTGCCTTGAGTGAGTGTGATTGTTTGTTGCCTCACTACATCTTGACATTCTTTTTATTTTCTTTGTTTTTCTGTTTAACATATGAAGTGATGTTATGTTCCGGAACATCTTAGTATTTTCCGCAGGCATAAGAGATGATGTGTCATTCTAGTGATTTCAGCAAAGTCAATGCATTTGCTTACAAAATATGTCCTGTATGTGTATGTGTGCTGGAATATTCTGGTGAAGTGCTAAAACTTGCAAAGTCATTGGAATATTCCAGTGTAATATTTCAAAATTGCAAAATCATTGTATTTGGCAGGATTTGCTGTTCCTTCTGGGGTGGGTGGCCAACACCACAGAATGCTCTAACAAGATCCAGCCTACACTGGAAAAGTACTGATTCGCATGACTTGTGGTAAACAACCTGGTTATATATAGCTGGGGCTCCTTGTACTTGGGTGGAAGTCTCACCTGTGGAGTGGACGCACTGCCCAGGACCGATTTCTCGATGAAGACTCCTGCCTGACTACAACGGGGTTTCCCCGTCAAGACTGAAGACAGGATGAAGCTTTCCCTTTATCACTGATGTATACCCTTTCTTTAAATGTATTGTCTAATCTCTTATTTTAGTTAAATAGAGTTTACTTAGTTTTCTGTTTTAGTGTGATTTTCTTCAATTATATAGAGTATTATTTAGTTTTCTGTTCAGTGGTAAGAATAAAGTTTGTTAATAGATAATTTCTGTTTCACTGTGAAGTATATTATTTTAAATCCTGTTCATTAGGCAATACATGGAGTATGTTGGGCTTTCAAGATGTGCTTTGGCAGCATGTAGATCCTTGCACTCTTGCCTGAAGTGTGCATGCGTTCACCCATAGGTGCAGTGTGGTAGGTGAGCGGGTCAATTGGCATGGCAAACATCATCCTTTCCCAGGCAGAGTGGGTTAGCGGGACCATGTCCAGGATTGCAATGGGTTTGTGGTAGGGGTACCTTTCATAGCCAGAGAAGGGGGCCTTTTTGAGAGGCAAGAGGGTGACTCAGGGGAAACATTCTCCTATTTAGGTGCATGTCTTGTGGGACATGCTTCTGCAGTACTCTCAACCCGTAGTGGCTTGGGAATTTATTGAGGGTTATTAAAAGGGGTTTTCTATTACTGTAAGTCTAAATTGGTAAGTGATGGAGTTTGTTTGTGTCTTTCGGCTTTTCCCGATTGGTAGTTGATTTTTACCTGCCGAGTTACCAGCCTTGACGCGCAACCTTCAACGAAGGTACGCCCATTCACGCATGTCTCCACGCAGATGACGCTCTAGCTGAGAATCGAACAGGACAGCGTCTTACTGTGAGGAGACAATGCTACCGCAGCACCACCACCGTGGATGGTAAGTGATGGAGTAGTTGGGATAAGTTTGACATCAGTGCAGTAGTGGGGGATATCTTGGAGGCTTTGGTGGAGAATGAGCGACAGGTGGATGGTTTATTGGACCCCTTTGATAGCGCTCCATTTGCCAATTTTAAGGTGTTGCCATTGGGACTGGTACCTAAAAAGAAGCCAGGGGAATTTCATTTGATTCACCATTTGTCTTACCCTGAAGAAAAGTCTGTCAAGGACTTCATCTTGGTGGAATAGGCTAAGGAGAGTTGTGTATCATTGGATGATGCAGCCCGAGTCATTAGAGGGTTTAAAATCCATGGTTGGTTAAGGTGCACATTGAGTCTGCTTTTCGCCTTCTGCCAGTTTGACAGGAGGATTGGCTATTGTTGGGCATGGTGGTGGGTGCTAAGTTTTATTTTGACAAAGACATAGCAATGGGATGTTCAGTAGCCTGCTCCACTTTTGAAACATGGCTTTACATTGGGTTTGGCAGCAGTGGATGGATACTCAGAGGACGGTGCATTACTTAGATGACTTTTTGCTGGTAGGTGAAAGGAAGGGGAAGCTGCGGTAGCTATGCATGAGTTTCTGAGGATGTGAGAGGAACTGGAGGTTCCTTTGACCACCCAGAAGTTGGAGGGTTTGGCGAAGGTACTAGATTTTCAGGAGTTGATGGTGGATGCGGAACAGGGTTTGTTTTGCTTGCCTGGGGAGAAAGTAGCTAGGCTGAAAGAGAACATAGTTTGGATGAAGGCTAGGGACAAAGTGCAGGTGAAGAATGCTATGGAACTCTTAGGACTCTTGAATTTTGCCTGTCGGGCAGTTCAGTCAGGACAGGCCTTTTGTAGGTCCATAGTCTTTTTGTTGAAAGGAGGTAAAATTAAGCATCAATGGGTGAGAACTGGAAAATTGACTCATGAGGATTTAACTTTGTGGTTGCAGTTTTTAGAGCAATTTAATGGCATCACCTTTTGGCAGTTGGATTGGGTAGGGCAATGGGATTTACAGCTGATCACTGATGCTGCAGGCAGCATAGGTATGGGGCTGTTTTTTGGGGGGATGAGTGGTTTGCTTTGCCATGGCCACCTGAGTGGCTGAAGGAATGGAAGTAGGATGTTGCTTTCTTGGAGTTGATGCCAATCTGGGTGGCATCAGTGGTGTGGCAGGAACAGTTAAGGGGCAGGAGGCTAGTTTTTAATTCTGACAATGTTGCAGTTGTATGGGTTTTACAGGTTAAGATGGCTAAGTCTCAGTGATTATTGGCGATCTTGTGAAAGTTAGTTCTGCAGAGTATTTATTTTCCTTCACAGGTGTGTATGTACTGGGGTGAGGAATAGGATTGCTGATAATTTGTCTCACTTTCAGTTTTCAAGGTTCTGGAAATTGGCCCCGATGGCAGAGGAGGACCCAGTGGTGGTGCCAGATGAGGTGTGATGAATTGGGCTGCACTGACTGGGAAGTCTTGGGGAGTGTCCATCAGGAAGGCTTACGGTAAGGCGTTGTATGCATTTGACAGGTTTGTTGTGCAGTTAATGGAAGAGGATGGTGTCTGGTTGGAAGAGTTGTTGTTGCAATATTTAGCATGGGCTAGGGTGCAGGGTAAAATGGTAAAATCAGTTAAAATGGAATTGGCAGCAATTAGTGTGTTTGGTCAGATGGTGAGATTGCAGGATTTTACTAAATTCTGGATGGTGGGGTGAGTGTTGAAGGGATAGGGTAGGGAGGAAGGTTTGAACAGGGATAAGCACTAGCCAGTGATAAGGCAAGTTTTAAAGTTTTCACTGTGAGGTTTAGGTAGGATAACTGGGGAATTGGTGGATTATGTTGTGCGGGTGACATTGAGTGTGTGAATGTACTTTGAGGCTTTTAGGGTGTTGAAGTTGTTGGTGTCATTGGTTTGGAAGCATGTTATGTATTGCCTGGTGCAGTTCACATTCGGTTAAGGACATCTAAGATTGACCAGGTGGGCAAGAGTGCGCAAATACATTTAGTGAAGGACTGGTTGGAGCATATTTGACCAGTGGTGTGGATGAAGAAATTGTTAGCATTTCATAAATGGAGTTCACAGGATTTGGTTTTCTGGTCAAAAGGGGGTAGGGCAATAACAGGGGCACAGTTGATTTTTGTAGTATGGCTTTGGATGGAGAAATATTTTCTACTCATTCTTTTAGGATGAGTAGGTTGTCAGATTTGGCGAGAGAGGGAAGTTCACTAAGAGGGCAGGGTGATGGTATTCCAGTGCCTTTTTGACTTATATTGGATAAGGGATGGTGTTTGTAACTCTAATATTAATTCATTTTTTTCTTTCCTCTAGGCAAAAGGATTCATTTGTACATGTACTGGCCATCAGGGAGGGCTGCTGTTAGGAGTAACAGTTCTAAGTTGGGATTACACTGGTTCAGTTGGAGAGTTACATCGCATGGCATTAGAAGGCTCAGGTGGAACCAGTTATTGCAGGTATTTACAGCAATGCAAGCTCAGGTGGGGCTTCCTTGCATCTTGTTGGTGCACCTGGCAGGTAATAATTTGAGTTTGTTGCCAAAACATCAGTTAGTTTATCAGATAAGGGAGAATTTGTCAGCTTTAAAGAAGTTATACCCATGTGTGTGCTTAGCGTGGTCAGAGATTATTCCTAATTGTCTTGGAGGAATGTTAAGAAGTTTTCAGAAGTTGAACAGGTGCAGTTTTTAAATTTTAGTTTAGCGAAGCAGTTGGGGCGATGGGAGTGTGAACCATACCACATAAAGAGTTTAATGATAGGGACCCTATGTGGTTCAGGGAGGATGGGGTGCACCTTATTGATTTTGGTTTAGATTCATTTAATTTGAATTTGGGATTGTGTTTGGAGAAGTTGGTTAAAGGTTGGTGTTATTGAGGAGGAATAGCCTGAGTTAGGCTGGTGGGTGGAGAAGAGAGACAGGCTTGTCCCTCTTCTGTTTCCTCCTCTGGTGTACATTTTTGGATTAAGGAAGCCTGAAGTGGTGAAAGTGAGTGGTTGGATGCTGCTTGCACCCAGTGGTTTGGATGAAAATGAGATTTTGGGATGAAGGTGAGCAGCTGGAAGCTGCCTGAAGTGTAAGGATAAGCAAGCAGATGGAGGATGCTGCTTATTTGGAAATGGTAAGTCGTGCTATGCTGCCCTTATGGATGGTCAAGTGATGTTTTGATGATATGCAAAGAAATGAAGTTATGATTAATAAAGTTATGATGCATTTGTTTCTTATGTTTGAATCAATAAAGGTCATCAAAGGTCTTGTGGAGTTCGATCTCTTTATTAAAGTAGAATGTGACAAATGATGTTTGGAACAGACAAATTTGGTATGGAACATCTTAAGTGGGGGTAGGTGAGTAGGTAAAGGAAGGCTGGGGTTGGAAAGGATAGGCAAAGAAGGTAAGCTCTATAAATATAGTTAGGACAAGGAAGGGTTAATTTCTGGAAGGATGGAGGGAGGAAATGAGGTAGAGATGAGGAGAGTCTTATGGGTTTTTTGAGTATTGGGAACTGTTTTGGGAGCACATTTTGATGTAATTTTGTTGCCCACCTAGCCCTCCCATGTTTACTGAGTCATTGTGAAGTTTTATTTGGGGAGTGGTGCATGGGAGGAGAAGAGAGACAGGCTTGTCCCTCTTCTGTTCCCCCTTCCATGTACATTTTTGGAGTAAGGAAACCAGAAGTGGTGAAACTGAGTGGTTGGATGCTGCTTGCACCTGGTGGTTTGGATAGAAATGAAGTTTTGAGATGAAGGTGAGTGGCTGGATACTGTCTAAAGTGTAACAATAAGTGAATGGCTGGAGGACACTGCTTATTCAGAAAGGGTGAGTGGTGCTATGCTGCCCTTATGGATGGTCAAGTGATGTTTTGATGATATGCAAAGAAATGAAGTTATGATTAATAAAGTTATTATGCATTTTTTCTTATGTTTGAATCAATAAAAGTCATCAAAAGTCTTTTGGAGTTTGGTCTCTTTATTAAAGTGGAACGTGACAAACACCAACCACCACAGTCAAGATATATTTGCATAAATATAGCTGTGACCAATGATTGTGTCAGTCTCTTCCAGCAAGCACATAACAAGCTGTTAGAACAGGAAATTAAACAACTAAAGAATATACTGCAGTCATACAGAATCAAACATCACATTCTACCCCACCATCAAAATACATTGGGTTTTTTTTCTTCAACACCTTCAGCCAATCCATTACAAGTTATAAATACAATTAAACTATTACCTTGTCAGTTATTTCCTCAATAGAAACAAAACATATCTAGTAAACTATATGTTTTATTAGTTAATGAGTATTGGTAAGTAATGTTAAATCTTACCTTATATGTTTGTGTTAGAATATATATACTGAATACATTTTTGCTTTCCTTTTTTGTTATTGTTTGATATAATTATATTCCCATTTGTGGAAAGGAAAAATACAATGACCATTAAAGTATTGAATGTTTTTAACTACAAGGTTTAGTACTCTTTGAAAAATGATAAGATAAGCTTGATCTTTAGTTGTAGAGTAATTTGAAGAAAATGTTTAATGTTTCATGTTTAAGTTACTATTCCATTATTCTTTTCTTGATGTATTTTCATTTTGGCTGTTGTAAAGTTTGTTCTTAATTTGAATATGAGTGTAATTTAAGAGATAAGTCAAACTGACTTGCTTCTTGGACTATATTAAAATCCTTTCAGTTGTAGAGTGGAATATCTTGAGTCTTGTTGGAAATAAGAGATGAGATGTAATGTTGTTTTTATTAAGAAGTTTTAATGACTGGCCAGAATTCTTTTTTAAAGAGTTTTCTTTGAATAGTCATTATCAAATCTTATGGAGTTCTGTCCTTATTTTCAGAGGTACTTTAAACCAGACAGATATTGCATCCTTCTAATTTTTCGCAAACTCCAAATATTCTTAAATTACAACTTCTTTCTCCATTTTCTAATTCTTTAACCTTGTTTAGCAGCCAGTTGTTTGCTTTAATATAAATTCTGACTGGATCTCTTCTTTAACTCTTCAGTCCAAATCATTTAAGTTAGTTACAGTCTTGTTTACTGTTACATTTTGATTCTCAATCATACCCTTTACCATTTCAGTTTAATATCAAATTTTGACTGGAAGCTATCAGTTTTGAATATTAGTGCTTGTAAGCAAGTCAAAATGTGTTGAATTTTGTGTGTGTGTGTGTGTGTGTGTGTGTGTGTGTGTGTGTGTGTGTGTGTGTGTGTGTGTGTGTTCATTTCCCTTGAAGATTTTCTGGATGACTTCATTTGAAATTTTGAGCAGAGGTTAAGAGAAGAGTTTGACTGGAATTGTATTTTTTCTAACCAATTTAAAATCATCAAACTTCACTTCAGTATTTCAGAAGTGATTTTAGTTAGCATGGAATTACTTTTTCTCCCTCTGCTCTGAATTGTAAAGTAGAAGCTGCAGAACATATCAAACAAGCTGTTATACTTCCACAATTTTGGTTCTGCCCCACCAGCCAATGATCTTCAGCATACTGGATCACATGCAAGTATTAATCAAATTCAGCTGTCATGCTGTAATAAAAAAGAAGTTGAATCTAATAATTAATAGGTGTGTAAAGTAGGGCGCCCCATGGCAATAATTAATGTTAATACACTGCAGTATGGCTTAAGCCATGGAAAGCAGAGCAATAGATTAGTGTCTTAATTTTATTTTCCAGTGCCTCATATATTCCCATTTTATTGACTGCACATCTTTAGTCAATAATGGATCAGTTGGCTCCCCATCAGAAGAGCAAGACATGCCCTTGCAAATCTTGACACTTTAGAAACAGATCTGAAATTGTTACAGCTTTGAAGCATTTTTGCTAAGTTGTGCCTCCAGTATTCCAGATGTGTGAAAGCCTGTGTCACTACAATCCTGCCAATCCTTGGTGCAAGGACTGTGAACAACTGCCACTAAATCACAAGCTAACATTCAGTGTTTAAAGTTTTCTGAATTGTACGTTGGTTTAATGGTTTGATTGACAACTGTATGACCTATTCTTCTTCAAGAAGCTTGATTGCTATAACACCATATTTAGTCCTATGGGAGTAAGAGCACATGTGGTAAGAGCATTTCCTCTTGTTAACAAACATTTTGTGACATTATATTTGAGACTGTTTTTTTCAATGTAAAATTTTCTTGGACACTATGGCAAACAGAAAGATTGTAACTTATGCAATCTTTATGTAATAAAAGCATTTAACAGGAAACAAAAAAAGAAGATTCAGGTACAAACAGAGGTAGAGAGAGAGAGGCTTTGAAAGGACATTTGAAAGCTTTATGTAAAGAAGTATTGGATATTGCAAAAGTTTATTACAAAAGGTCTTTATGGACTGGTGGGTAGGACTGCAATATTGTGTTAAAAATAGAAAGAGAAAAAAATTATGCATGCATCAAGCATAATAAATGTGGAGGGGGAAAGGGTATAAAATACTATGGACAACCCAAAACATGTTTTTTTTTTTTTTTTTTTTTTTTTTTTTTTTTTTGTGGAAAAGAAAGGACATTTGAAAAGTAAAAAAAAATAAATAAATTCATCATGCCCCCAGACAATTTAGATCCTATTATTTCTTTTGTAGGTACTCAGTCGTGTGGAAAGTGTAAAGCTTGTAATATGTCACTAATAGTTTTGAATATATCAATGGAATGAAATTCAATGTTAAAGGTAGTTTTAAATTTAGTACAGAAGGCATTATTTATGCTTTGAAGTGCCCTTGTGGCAAGTTTTATATTGGACAAACAAAGAGGGCTTTCAAAGTAAGATTGTTGGAACATATCAGAGACATAATTAATGTTAAAGAATCTAGTTCAGTAGCGGTGCATTTTCAAAATGCACATCAAAGTTCTGCAACAGGCTTACAGGGTACAGTTTTAGAAAGAATTGATAAGGTTCCCTTGGATTTTTGTATGAAAAAAAGTTACTTTATAAAGAAGCACTTTACATTCTTAAGTTTGACACTTTAAGCCCTAAGGGTATGAATTCAGAGTTCAATTGGAAAATGTTGCGCTAAAATGTAATTTTGCTGCTTTAAGGGTCTTAATATGCTTTAATTGTTGCACTAATTGTTTTATTGATTAATGAGTTATATTATATATACATGGGACATTTCTCATGTTTTAATCTGCCTTGAAGGCTTGCAGCTAAGACGTCAGGAGTAATAAAATAATTTGGTGGTCACTGGTTTGTTGTTCTTTTCATATTTTTTTTGTTTTTTAATTTATTGTGGTTTTTGGTCTATGGTTCTAATGGCCAGTGATCCCAATTTGGATTTACTGAGATTATTTTGTGATGGTTTGCCTGATTCACAGCAAAGAATGGGGAATAATTTTCCTTCACATCCAACCTCTGGAGAGGCTGGTTCTTCATGTATAGAGGCTGTTATTGGATCGGGCAGCAATTTAACTGAACCTTCCACTATTTGGCAAAGATGGGAGGTGAAATGCAATGATCATTTACTTGACCCTTTCTCTCCAGTTGTGAGAAGATGTGTAGCTACCATGAGTTCGGAAATCAAGGTACTGTGTGATTCTTTGGAAAAAATATTGTTTAAAGAAACATCTGTTTTTTTGAATATCCAGAGTCTTTCGAAATATCTGGAACTGGATATTACACCACGGGGTTTGAGAGCATTTAAAGATCCTTCTACCCCTTTCAATCTTCAGGATGAACTAGATCATAATTTTCACAAAAGGTGGGTGCTTGCAGCTCACAAATGTACTTTAGAATTGGTCTCAATATTAGTAGAATGTGATAGCGTAAAAAAGGGTGAGCTACTTAAAGAAATAATCTCCGCTTGTAACAAACTAATCACCCAAACTGATCCAGAATTTCTGGATAAAATATTGGGTGACATCAACAGTAAGTTAATTAGTCATGAAGAAGAAATCATGGCTAGAAAAAAGAAAAAAAACTGGTACAGGACACCCACGATTATGATAACGGTAAGCCCTTTCTATCGAGAACCAGTCGTAGGAGAGCATCTCATCATATGTCTTTTGAACGCGGAAGTGTACAGTCTGAACAACGTTCTTTTTCATCGGCGGTGTTAACGAATGATTCCACACTATCTGGGGAAGAAGAAGATGTACTAATAAATAATAAAACAGATTTTCCTTCATTACCTAGACCTCAGAACTCTGAGAGTATGCAATGGACTTTTCGGAACTCTAATAACAATGGCCCAGGAGGATTCAATTCAAAAAAGCGTCAACGTGAAGGACAGTCTAATACCACTGGACAACGGTTTAATTACAACAATCAACGTCCCCAGCAGTACCAGTACTCGAAGAAAGGAAAGTGGTAATTGCTCTTCTTACATAGTTAATTTATCTGGATATTCTTTGAGTAATGTTGAAACAGTGGTCTTAGAGTCTGGACTAAAGTTTATACCTACTGTTATTCCACACTATTAAATGCGACATTTATAAATTTGTAAGAAAGCTGCAACTAAAATTTTTTTTATAACAAAAATTAATTTTTAATGGATGAAGAAATGAATGAAGAAATTGATTCTGTGTCAGGAAATGAAAGCTTTTATTCATGTGTTTTGCATGAATTAGTTAATGCATATTATATGTTTGATACTAGCAAGATAAATTCTAATTATAAATTTACACCAGTTATAAATAATGAAATTATTATATTATTTTATCAAATGTTAAGTTTTCTGTTGCATTAGAAATTGATACATTTTTTTAAAGAAGTGAACAATATTGAATATAATCTCACTAAGGCTGAATGGACTGCACTAAAAAATCTAAGGGGAAATTATAATTTGATCTTTAAACCTGCTGACAAAGGCAACAAGTTGGTCATTATGGATGTACCGAGTTATTTAGAGATGTGTTATACACATTTAAATGATGTTGATGTATATAAAAAAGTACACATTTCCATGTATTTTTTGGCTCAAGAACAATATTTGGAATTAGTTGACAAGGGTGTCAGGTTAGGGTACATTTCCAGGGAGGATGCTAAAAAGAAATTCAATGTAGATCAGGCATGTATGGCCTGTTTCTACTGTCTACCTAAAATACATAAAAATTTAGAACACCCCCCTGGACGCCGTCTTGTTTCAGGGAAACAGTATTTTTTATATAACATGGCTTGTTTATTACATCATTTATTGTTGCCAAAAGTCTTGCCATTACCTGCTTATGTAAAAGATATGCTTCATTTTTTGGACAGGGTTAAGAATGTATCTTTGAATGAAAATATGTATTGGATTACACTTGATGTCAGCAGCCTCTATACCAATATTTCACATGTATTTGGTATGGAGGCTGTTAGATTTTTTCTAGGAGAATGCCCCACTACTGAATTTACTTTGGAATTGTTATATTTCTGTTTGTCCAATATTTTTTTTTGAATTTAATGATGAGATATTTCAACAACAACGAGGTACAGCTATGGGGGCAGCTTTTGCCCCCTCTTACGCAAATTTAATCATGGGTTTATTTGAGCATAAATATATATATATATATATATATCCAAAAAATAAAAACCAGGTTCCCAGCAGTATAAATGCCTCTCTGAAACCTCCGTGAATAAATGTATAAGCCCAAATAACTAGGCAGAGAGGCAACCAAAGCATATAGTCATTTAAAAGTCTTGAATAAGGCTGTAATCCAAAAATTAGCAAAGCAGGAACATCAGCATAAAATATATCATCCAAAAGTCAGGACAACGAAGACACCAGCATCCGTAACCAACAGTTCAAGGTTTAATTGTGCACACACAGTAAGCGCTTTCACCAAAGCTTCATCAGACCGTTACATTTCAAAAAATCAAACCAACCAATATATATAGATGTCTGTGACCTAACCCCTTTCTTAATTACTTACAAATCATTAAAGGGATATAGTCCACAAACATCCATAAAGCTAGCATTCAAAAGCTGTAACATTATTTCATGTAATACATCAATATATCCTTATTCTAAAGGCTTTTTCCATTTAAAAACGTTTAATCAAGCATTCCTATAACCACATAATTTAAAATTTCTTAAAAATATCTTAAAACACGGCAAGAAAAATAAAACTGCCATAATATACTGTTTCATTCATGTTCAAAACATAGTTTAAATGGCAAACAGTCTTCAATTTTGTTATACGTGCATGCTGTGTATAACTTCAAATCTCTTCATTCAGCATAATTATGTTAAAAAGAAGCATTAATTCATATAATATTACTGGAGCGCACTTCTAGCCATTCATATTCCGAAGTACGCATAGAGCAACAACAGCGATAATTCAAACGTACATATATTAACTTTAAATATTTAAAGAAAAAATATATAACAATCTAACTAATGACTATTACAGAAACTTGATTATGTTTATATTCAAGTGTGTATTACGCCTTCCGTTGGTAAAAGTTATTCAGATGTTCTACAATTATAGATCACTAAAAGTATACGGAGCTATGGGCATAATCTAGAATGATCCTAACTATAATATCTAGGTGGCCTGCATAAAACTCTTAGGTCGAATATAATATATATGTATATGAAAATATATATAAATCAAATATATAAATATTTTTGACCCATTAGTTATCAGCTCATAATGAGGTACCCTAACTTATATTTCTATGAGCTGATAACTGATGGGTCAATAGTGTTTATGTATTTGATTTATATACATTTTCATATACATATATATTATATCTGACCTAAGAGTTTTATGCAGGCCACTTAGATATTATAGTTAGGATCATTCTAGATTATGCCCATAGCTCGTGATACTTAGTGATCTATAATTGTACAACTTCTGAATAACTTTTACCAACGGAAGGCGTAATACACACTTGAATATAAACATAATTAAGTTTTTGTAATAGTCATTAGTTAGATTGTTATATATTTTTTCTTTAAATATTTAAAGTTAATATATGTATGTTTGAATTACCGCTGTTGTTGCTCTACGCGTATTTCGGAATATGAATGGCTAGAAGTGCGCTCCAGTAATATTATATGAATTAATGCTTCGCTTTAACATAATTATGCAGAATGAAGAGATTTGAAGTTATACACAGTATGCATGTATAACAAAATTGAAGACTGTTTGCCATCTAAACTATGTTTTAAACATAATGCAACAGTATATTATGGCAGTTTTATTTTTCTTGCCGTATTTTAATATATTTTTAAGAAATTTTAAATTATGTGGTTATAGGAATGCTTGATTAAATGTTTTTAAATGGAAAAAGCCTTTAGAATAAGGATATATTGATGTATTACATGAAATAATGTTGCAGCTTTTGAATGCTAGCTTTATGGATGTTTGTGGACTATATCCCTTTAATGATTTGTAAGTAATTAAGAAAGGGGTTGGGTCACAGACATCTATATATATTGGTTGGTTTGATTTTTTGAAATGTAACGGTCTGATGAAGCTTTGGTGAAAGCGCTTACTGTGTGTGCACAATTAAACCTTGAACTGTTGGTTACGGATGCTGGTGTCTTCGTTGTCCTGACTTTTGGATGATATATCTTATGCTGATGTTCCTGCTTTGCTATTTTTTGGATTACACCCTTATTCAAGATTCTTAAATGACTATATGCTTTGGTTGCCTCTCTGCCTAGTTATTTGGGTTTATACACATATATATATATATATATATATATATATATATATATATATATATATATTTATAAAAGCTATGTTTTACAACAAATTTGTCAAACATTATGCTCGATGTATTGATGTCCTCATTTTTTATGTGATGGGGAAGAGGATGAAGTGGATAATTTTATTGACAGCCTACAGATAAATAGATTTGAGCTGAAATTTGATGGTATACAGAAGGCCAAAGGGGTTTCTTTTTTAGATGTGGATTTGGATATTTCTAGTCCTTTAGAAATGCATACACAAGTACATAGAAAATTTGAGAGGAATATTTATTATTTAAAAGCTACAAGTTGTCACCCACCACACACAATAGGTGCTTTGCCTTATGATGAGTTAATTCGGATACATAGATTATGTAATAATGAATCTGAATTAAAGGAGGAAATTATGAAAACTAGTAATATGTTTCGGTGTAGAGGATATAGTAATCAAGCTATTTCTAAGGCAGTGTTTAAAGTCAATAACAAGTATAGTGGGAGTTTAGTTAAGCCATATAAATATGATTGTAATTCAGTAAATTCTGAAATTGATATACATTTTACAATGGTATATAGTTGTTTTAGTGG
The DNA here is from genome assembly GCF_019279795.1 of Protopterus annectens. Classification (NCBI taxonomy): domain Eukaryota; kingdom Metazoa; phylum Chordata; order Ceratodontiformes; family Protopteridae; genus Protopterus; species Protopterus annectens. The sequence continues at coordinate 661,605,819 of NC_056729.1, read as the reverse complement.
TATTTTGATTAATTTATTAAAATATTATTGGAATTATCTGCAATCTAAAAAGGAAATGTACCCATGGCCCCCTAAGCAACTCAAAGTATCTTATAGGGTGGGGAGAAGTTTGAAAAATATGTTAGTTAAAGGAAAATTCATCATGCCCCCAGACAATTTAGATCCTATTATTTATTTTGTAGGTACTCAGATGTGTGGAAAGTGTAAAGCTTGTAAATATGTCACTAATAGTTTTGAATATATCAATGGAAGGAAATTCAATGTTAAATGTAGTTTTACATGTAGTACAGAAGGTATTATTATGTCTTGAAGTTCCCTTGTGGCAAGTTTTATATTGGACAAACAAAGAGGGCTTTCAAAGTAAGATTGTTGGAACATATCAGAGACAAAATTGATGTCAAAGAATCTAGTTCAGTAGCAGTGCATTTTCAAAATGCACATCAAATTTCTTCAATAGGTTACAGGGTACAGTTTTAGAAAGAATTGATAAGGTTCCCTTGGATTCTTGTATGAAAAATAAGTTACTTCATAAAGAAGCACTTTACATTCTTAAGTTTGACACTAAGGGCATGAATTCAGAGTTCAACCTGAAAATTTTTCTCTAAAATGTAATGTTGCTGCTTTAAGGGTCTTAATATGCTTTAATTATTGCACTAATTATTTTATTGATTAATGAGTTATAGTATATATACATGGGACATTTCTCATGTTTTTATCTTCCTTGAAGGCTTGGAGCCGAGACGTCAGGAGTAATAAAAGAATTTGGTGGTCACTGGTTTGTTGTTCTTTTTATATTTCTTTTGTTTTTTTTTTTTATTTATTGTGGTTTTTCACATTTGAAAAGTAACTGTGACAAAGTAAAAATGTTATATTTGTGTGGAAATGGGGCATTATGCAAAAATGTGAATTCAAATGTTATAAATTTAACAAAATTGTACATTTATGGATGGACTGCAAAAATGAAAACACGAGCAAGGAAAAAGAAAAGAAATAGAAGAAAATGAGCAAAGAGAAGAAATGTTAGTAGCAATAGAAATAGAGGAAAAATTAGATGAGAAAAAATAGTAAAGAGAACATAGAAGAATGTTCTGAAATGAGTGATGAAGAAGACATAAACTGAAAGCTAGTAAGAGGGAAAATTTTATTGGTAAAAGGGTGAAAGACAAAAAAATTTAAAGGGATAAGTACTAAAGAAAAAAGAAAGGACGAGATTAGAAAGAATATATACAGTTAATGATTGGGGCTTGGTATAATGAATGGTTAAGGTGTCTGACTCAGAGACACAAGCTACAGTGTTTGATTCCCAACTTTGAGAATGAAATTTGTTAGGCTTAAAATGGCCTATTAAGAAAGCTAACTTAGTAATTAGCTATTACCCAAAAGAAAATGAAAATTTTAGAATGCTTTCTGTAAATGTGAATAGTAATAGTACTAAGAATATAATAATAAGAATAAGAATTTTGGAGTGGTGTAATACATGTGATGTAGATGTAATTATATTAGAAGATGCAAGTATGGGGAGGAAAGATAATCTGGAATTTGGGAAATGATGTTTTGGAATAGCCATATTCTGTAGAAATACATTAAAGATATTAGATGCAACTTTAGCAACAAATGGGAAGATTAATCATTGTAGATTTAAAATAAAAAAAAAATATATAGAATTATAACATTATATGCTTAAACTAATTGTAAAGAAAAGAAAAGCTTATGTCATCAGATTTTAGACTGCAGTGATGAATATGAATATTATAATAACAGAAGACTTTAATTCTGATTTAAGAGGTAAGTTCAAAAATAAAGGAAATGATATAAGAAAAATCTTAGAAGTTATAAGATGCGATAAGTTAAAACTTTGGTACAAAAATTCATGGGCTTCAAAAGAGTTATGTATAGATCTAAAATACATTATTTTATAAGTATCAGTAGGTTTAGTTATAGCAGAAGGGGAGATAGATAAAACAGGATTTTCTGAGCATCTTGAAATAAGGCTAGAGATAAAGGAAAACATGGAATATATAGAAAATAGGCAAATGAATAAAAAGAATAAATGAGAAAGCATGGAATGAAGAAGGAAAGAGATTAGTAATGCAGTCATGGAAAGTTCATATTACTATGAGAACATTTTATAAAAATGGTCTGAATGGTAGATGATATTTAAGGAAAATATAAAAATTGTTTTTTTACAGTGGCAATATGATGTGAATAAAGTAGAGAGATTAAAATATAGTGATGCTTTGGAAGAATTAGAACATAATGATAGAAAGTATTTTGACAAAGAAAAAGAATAATATGAAAGCAATCAAGAAAAATACAAAAACTGTTATATAAGCAAAAATACTTTTTACAAGGAAAAAGAGATGAAATATCGACTCACTTAAGAAGATATTAAAGATTGAACTGTAAAGATTGAAATAAAAATGCAAAAGGAGAAATAGGAAGAACTCATGAAAAGAGTATGACTAGTGTAGTACAATAAATACAAGAAAATTTTAAAGGAAAAATAAGGTAGTTAAAAACAGTTATGTTTTATTTTAACATGGAATTTGATTTGATACTTATGCACATATTTTCTATATTATTTTAACAGTAAGAGACGTTTTGATGATATATTTGCCTAGTAGATTACTCACATTTCTTAATTTACTATTTGGAACTTACTGCTTGTGTAATGGTTTACAAGAACTGATTAGCCAAATAACCTAGTAATGAGTAAAGGTTCTAGGAATGTTTGTTGGCTGATAATTTTAACAAGCTGTTTGTGATTGGGTAGGGTATATTTAAAAGTTTCTTGTTTGTTCAGTTACACAGAATCTGAAGAAGGGTGGAAGCCACCCGAAAGCTTATACAATTAACCAATTAAATAATATAATTGAATGATATATTAAAATACAAAATATAAAATACAAACAAGCATTCTATGCATTGAATATAAAACATTACATATACCTACTAAAAATATTGAATAATTATTTACACACTTTCCATCTCCTATCCCTTAAAAAAGGGCCAGTAGAATGACCAGTAATGATGAGGTTGCTTGTAAGGAATTTGAATTTATTACAGAATTATTTTGAAATACAGGATATGATGAGAAATACCTTAAGGAATTGGGCAATGATATATGGAACAAAAGGTATAGTCAGTACCATCCCATATGAATGTTTCTTTTCTTAAGTAATACAGTTCAAACTAATGGGAAGATGGGATCTGTTTGTACCCTAGCTATGACAAGCGATAGTTTGGCAATAAGAAAAAAAAACTGAAACATTTTAGAAGGAAATGAAGAATTATTTAAAGCTGTGGGAACTAAGCCATATTTTGTCTATAAAAATAGGTACAATTTGAAAAGTTTAGTACAAAATGACCATACAAAACATATTCTTAATATTTTAGAGACAAATAAGACCATGGGGATGTTTTAGTGTGGCAACTGTAATTTTTGTAGAGTCATTCTTGAAGGACCTTATGTCCTGTTGCAACATTTAACTTACACCTTAAAGTTACCTGGACATTTTACATGTAAAACTAAGGGGGTAGTTTATATCAGTGTATGCAGTGGGTGTACAGCTTTTTATGTTGGTATGACCATACATACTTTATTAGAACAAATGAGAAAGTATATATAGTATAAAGACGAGGGATTTAAATAGTGCCCTTTTTTAGACAGACTTTAGAATGTTTTAAATATAAAATGTTTTTCCTTTCTATATTAGAGCAAGGTATGATGGAGTTGAGGGGAGGTGACTTCAAAAATCATTTAGAACAAAAGGAAACTTTATGGCAGATCAGATTAGAGGCTGATAAAAAAACAGGTTTAAATGAATCTGGTAATATAACGTGTTTTTAAGGGATAGGAGGTTGAAAGTGTGTAAATAATTATTCAATATTTAAAACAACTACGGAGTGCAGTCACACGAAGAAGGATCCAAAAGTTAAAAATTCCACTTTTAATACTCAACCACGAAAAACACACTATACATTAACGCTCTTCACAAAAAATATAGCGTTTTCGTCTCCACACTGGACTTCATCAGATGATAATTCTAATTAATCACACATTATTATATACCTCAATTAAAACAAATAATCCAATAAAAAAGCTTCAATTGAATATGAATGCACCAATCAATTTACATTTTAGGCTCATAAATATTTATAAATACTTAATTCTATGATTATGTTAAATGCATAGAATGCTTGTTTGTAGTTTGTATTTTGTATCTCATATTTTAATATATCATTCAATTGGATTATTTAACTGGTTAATTGTATAATTATTTTTGGATAGTATAAAAAGGTGTGTGTGCTTTTTTGAAGTGTTTTCTGAGGAAGTCTGGAGTTGAAAGCAGGGGAATAAAGTTTATTACGCTAATCGTAAGGTTGCTGTGCCTGTTTCTGTTGAGACTTTATTGTACCATTAGGTCCATTACTTTATTTTGTCTATTTTATTTTACATTTGTTAACCGGGCTAGTTAATTGGATATATTTCCATTTTCAGTAGAGGCCCGGGGAGAAAAGCTCCAAAAGTAGCACACAGAATATACAAACAATATATACACAATATATACACAGTGTAAAAAAAGATAGAAGATATGAACGTAATAATAAAGAGAAGTATTACACTAAACAGTGTCAGACAGTATAAGACAAGTCGATATACAGTATAATACATAGGTAAATTACAGTACAACAGGTTGTTTTAGGATTACTATTTACAGTACTACCCTTACAGGGATATGCAGCAGAGTTTATGAAGAAAAAAATGAGAAAAGGAGACAAGAAGTAGTGAATCAAAGGATTAGTTGGGGTTGCTGCAGGGGCATAACCAATGGATCTTTAGGTGGTTTTTGAGGTTTAGTTTAAAGAGAGGGAAGTAAGGTTAGTTCTGTAGGTAAAAGGTGCCAGGTTTTGCCTACAGTGTTAAAGAACAAGGAATCCCCTCCCAAGTTCTTGGACTTAGTTATGGTGGCTAGAAGTTTGCTAGAAGAGCATAGTGAATTTAGATTTTTGTAGGGGATTATGAGGTTAGAGAGTATAGGAGTGATGTTAGGTTGGTAGAATAGCTTGTGAGCAATGGTGAGTTGAGTAAATAACAGATTATTTTGTAATTCTAGCCAGCCTAGTTGCAGTAGATTCAGACAGTGGTGGTTTCTAAAGGGATTGCCAGTAGCAAATCGGGCAATGCTATTGTAGGGATTAGTTAGTTTGATAAGATTATTTTTTTTAGGTTAGTGTATGTGGGTGAGGCATATAGAAGAGTTGACATTAAGTGAGAGTGGACAATTTTGGTTCTGGCTGATGGCATTAAAAAGGGTTTAATTCTGTATAAGGAGCCAAATTTTTGTTTACTGATTTTATAAGTGTTGTTTATATGGCTATCAAAGTTAAGGTTATTATCAATTGTGATTCCTAACAGTTTAGTGGTAGAGTCTGGGGATATGAGGGTACCGTTATTGGAACTGACTGAAAAGTCTACGGGGAGGACTTACTGGTAGGTACAAAGAGTAGGAGCTTAGTTTTTTTGGCATTTAGAAGGAGTCAATGTTTCAAGTACCATGTCTCGACTATGTTGAATACCTTCTGATTTGAAGAATGTAGTTCTGAGGGGGAGTTAGCTGAACATATGATTGTTGAATCATCTTCATATTGTATACAGGTGGCTTGAGGAATTGCTACATGCAGGTCATTGATGAATAGTGAGAAAAGGAGAGGTCCTAGAATAGAGCCCTGAGGGACTCCAAGGGTGACTGGCAGGAGGGATGATAGATTATTCTCCCAGAGAACTGCCTGTTGCCTATTGCTGAGGTAGGACTTGAACCATTGGACAGCGAAAGTGTCAAGGGAAAGGGATTCTAGAATGGTAATAAGAAGGGTGTGGTTTACCATTTCGAAAGCTTTTGAGAGATCGATAAAGAGTGCAGATGAGAGGATATTATTGTTGCGTTTTCTATTGCTGGAATCTGTGAAGGATAAGAGGGCAGTAGTGGCACTATGAAATGGCCTAAAGCCATGTTGGCAGTTAGCTAGAATGTTATGTTGAATTAAATGGTCTAATAGCTGATGGTGAATGCATTTCTCCATAATTTTTGCTAGGGGTGATAAAAGGGCTATAGGCCGGTAGTTAGAATAATCTTTTGAGTTATCACCTTTGTGTAGGGGGATAATGTGGGAAATTTTCCAGATTTCTGGGATGGTCCCCTCTTTAATGGTTCTATTTATAAGGATGGATATTGGATATTCAATAACTTTGGCTTCTTTTTACAGGTATTCAGATGGTAGCTGGTCAGCAGAAGGAGTACAAGGCTTCAGTTTTTGGATGAATTAGAAGATGAGAGCTGCAGAGAAGGGTTGCAATTTAAATGTTGGGAGAGAGCCAGAACTGTTGGTAGGAAGTTTTGAGTTATCTGGGGATAGTTGACTGGCAAGTGACTGTATGGTCTCTGTGAAGAAAGTATTGAAAGCATTAGCAATTTGGATGGGGGTATTATGATCGGACCCTAGTGGGGTTGGTGTACGAGAGTGACCTGGTCTATTGTCTAGTGACACCTGACCAGAACTTCTGTGGGTTGTTTTGGTGAATTTGCTGTAATTTACAGTAGTAGTTCTTTTTGTCAGTGTGTATTGCCTTTTTTGTAGTATTTCTTAAGCTGCCTAAAATTTTGTTGGTCAGACAGAGTTTTGGTAGCTCTCCATTTAGCCCATGATTTGTTTCTAAGCAACATTTTTGTCTGGTTTCCTTAGAAAGCCAGGGGGCTGGTTTAGTCTTCATTCTGATAGAACATTCAGCAGCATGCTTATCAAGGATAGCTAAGAATTTAGAGTTGAAATGTTTAGCAGCCTCTTCAAGTGGGAGGGATTTTAAAGGATTCCAGTAACAGGCACTTAGTTCATTTTGAAATAGTACTGGGTTAAAGTGTTTGTTAGTCCATGAAATCCTATAAGTGGGGGGGTTAGAAATATCATTATTTTGCCTTATAATGTAAGTCAGAGTGTGATCACTTACATCATCAGGCAGAGTTCCTGCCTTATAAGTTTGTTTATGTTTATTAATAAGAATCCAGTCTAAGGTGCTCTTTTTTATTTGGTTTGTTGATTCTGGTTGTAGAGGTAATTGTTTAACTAAAGCCATGAAGACTAATATGGGATGTGAGATTTTCAGCATTGACAGTTTTCCAGTTAGTATTGAAGTCACCTAGTATTATTGTTTCTTGAGCTTAGGATATCCTTGATTGTATTGTTATTGTTACCAGGAGGAAGATAGATACAGATGATATATAAGGATTTCCTGGGGTTGATTTGAAATCTGGAGATAAGGATTTCTGCATTATTTTCCTGAGGTGGGTTATAAGGTAAAGAGGAGATCTGAAGTCCATCTTTATATAAGATTGCTACTCCCCCACCCTTATGGTTTATATGGTCTTGTCTTAATATATTATATCCTAGGGGGATTATTTCATTGTCTTTAGTTTCAGGTTTTAACCAAGTTTCTGTGAGGCAGAAGATGTCAAAGGAGTGAATATCTAGAAGGGCATGGAGATGGGCTACTTTGTTATTAATACTGCAGATATTAAGATGTCCTATTAGGAAATAATTGGGGGGTTTTGGGTGGATAACAAGGGGTGTGGGATAGGGGCTGTAATTTTTGACTATGCAAACATTGGTTGGGCCTGGATTAGGGGGATATCGCCATCTTTCAAGGAGGGATTTTTTAGTCTTAGAGTAGGGTTGTATGAATAGCTTATTTGATATTTTACTTTCTTTACTGTCAGTTTGTTGTATTTAATATGTGAGAGTCTATGGTATTTGGCTGGCAGGTAGCTGGGATTGGAAGTGATATTTATTTGAGTATGGGTGTGGGTCAAGGTTAATATGTCTGTTTATTTTGGAGAGTAATTAAACTGGTAATAGGTCAGTTTTTCAAAGGAGGTGAGGATATAGGCTGAGGCGAGGCCAAATATACATATTGTTAGAAATGTTAGTTTGGTTGTGATGGCTTTGGTTACCTTAGGCATACTGATGAGCTTAATGATGCAGGTGAGTGGGGGTGAGGATGGATAAAAAATATAATAAGGTATATTGAGTAGGTTAAGCTTTCCCAAATGGGAATTAATCCCTGTTGGTATAAGGTATTGGATAAGCAAGAAATACTATAAGAAGGCTTTGAGTAAGTGTTTAGGTAAAGGAAGGGTGTGGCTGTGTATGTATAGTGGTTGGCATGTGGGATTGGTGGGATGGGAGTGAGGGAATGGTCTAGGTAGTATAGGTCTAGGACCACTGGGGTGTGTGGGAATTGGGGGTAGGGTAGGGGAGCAGAGCAGAGAAACTGCGCACTATCAAGGCCTTGACTAGAGCCATGGAGAGGGTTGTCTACTGAGAAGTAATCAGTAATACAGAGAGACTGTGCACTACCAAGGCCTTGAGTAGGTAGGTAACACTGTCTGAGTAAAATTTTGTCTAGGTAATATGCAAGGAATGTCCTACTACATCTAGTTTCCAGAGGAAATGGAGAGTAAGGCAGAAGGCATCGTTTGCATTCAGAGCTATGGTGAGAGGTTTAATTGTAGTGGGTCAGCTATCTACAAGTATGCCTTTCAGCCTAATGTCTGAAAGATTATACCTTCGTATTTATTTCCTGGGGGAGATTGCTTGTTTTTTATGCTTGAATTTGGGTTCCTGGACCTCGTATTATACAGCGGAGCTGGGGGAGCTTTAGAAAGTCAGATACAATGTTCTCATAACCTGTGGGGAACAACAACAGCTCACTTAATTAGTTAGGACAATATAGTAAGGGGAGGAATGGCCTTGGGGTAGGTCCGCGGGTGTGCTGGCCCTTACAATTAGGTTTAAAAAAAGCACTCACTCTTGAAGAGTTCAATAACAGAACTGTATGCTATCACCTTGACTGCAAGGATGGTAAGAGGCACTTTTAAGCAGTCTAAAGTTTGGTACTCATTCGGGAGTTCTTTCTGTTCTGTAGGGTACTCTTTGAGGTAGCTAGATAGGAGATGGAAGAGACAGCCCGTGTCTTAGCACAGGGCTTCCAGGCTGAAAGAGAGAGAGAGAGAAAAACTATATAATGTCAGCTTGTTAAGGTCTTAGCAGGACTAGGAGAAATGCTGGAGGGGTGGAGTGCGAATTAGGAGATGAGCATTCTATGAAAGCAGTACAGTTGTAACCCAAATTATACAATTTAAAGGCTCCACAATCATAGTCTGTGTTCCACAATGAACCAGGAAAATCCCACTGTAAACTACTATTAGAGATCTAATTTATATGAAAAAAGAAAACAAACAAACGTTTAGAAGAGAGCTAAACAGTAAAACAGCATTAACAATTTAATCACAGCAGTTTATATGTAAATCTAGAATAACTTTGCCTGTATACTAGATAACTAGGTTAATCCCTATTTAATTCCCTTAGAATGGTCTAATACCTTATTTTTGTCTTATTTTGAGTGGTATTGGGTCAATTTATTTGTTTTTTTGGTTGATTTTTGACATTTCCGATGGCCGAGGCAGCTGTTGATCCCTTGTTGGATGTTACTATACATCCCACACCTTCTGTGGGAGATACAAGTCTTTTACAAATATTATTAAGTGCCATGGCTGATATACAAAGGACTCTAAAACAATTGGTTCCAATGAGTATGGTGAGTGAAGAATTGTTTTCCAGTTCAGAAGACTGTGGTTGAATTTGATAGTACTAGTTTGAAAAGGTCGCAAATTAAAAAAGGTTGTGGAGCTGATAAAAAGCTGGCTCAATATACTGATGAAAGGTCGATTTTGGATTATAAATATGATCCATTTATTAGGTCCAAATATAAGTTTACACTAGCCAATCTGAAGAATATAAAAACTTGTATGATAAGCTTTGCAAACTGATAAACAAATATAGGTCATTGGACCTTGAGAACAAATATTTTGAGAGATGCATTGAAATGGGTATAGTACCGAAAGGGTTAGGTTTTTTAAATACCTTAATGGTATTTAATCTACTGACTCATTCTTTAACATCCTAATAGACTTTTTTAATAATGCTAGTCTACTACTCCTGAGACTGTTAATAGATAACAATGTTAAAATTATGGCCAGCTTAAAAGAAGAAATTTTAAAGGTGGCTCAGAAAATGAGCACACAGTTTATGGATAATATGAATGATGAAATCTATTGTAGTTTGGTTTTGGAGGAAGTGGAAAAACATGAGAACTCGATCATTATGTGGAAGCATAACAAATTGGTAAGACACGTTACAGCTTATGAGAATAATTTGGCTTATCATTTCTTTGATCCCAAAAATAAAAATAAAAACAAATATGACCACAGGAATAACAAGCTTCCTTTAAAAACAATGTGTTCTGATAAGTGGAGTGATAATGCAAATCTCTAATCGGCATCTCTGAAGGATTTGAGGAGGTACTTATGGGCTGACGTCACTGATAATTCTTCAAAGGAAAGTCCTGGAACAGTACATCAGACTATGGAAAATGTTAATAATAGTTTATATTGAGGGTGGTACTAGATCAAAGACTTTTTTTACTGAAAAGAGACAACAAGGTGCCGAGGACAAGCTCCACATGAACGAGGGGGCAAATCGCCTCAGACTCTTCATTGGACAATTAGAAAGGTATGATGCAGAGACATTTAGCATCATTAATTTAGCAGACTTTATTTTAACTCCTGAACATTTAACGTTGTTGGGCTTTGGCCTTAATTTTTTACCAACTAGAAGAGCAGATATTGCAAGGACATTAGTAGATTTAGAGCAATACATTTGTAAACTTACTCTGGATTTTCTATTAAAAAATGTTAAAAGTGTAAGTGGAATGCATCTAAAACCTTCTTGTTTTAATCCTACTTTACACCAGACACTTAATGTTTTTGAAAGTATGTGTGGCAATGAGATAAGGGAACATTTTAGTAAACATAGCATGAGGTGGTACTCCAATTTAAACACAAATGAGAGAAAGGCACTGAATGATTTGAAAAATAAAAATTTAAGGATTCTGAAAAGTGATAAGGGGGCAGCCTCGCGTTAATGAATACAGACAGATATAACAGCAGTATGTTGGATATTTTAAGCAAAGAGGGTGATTATGTTGTAGAAATGGTCGAAATCCAAAATAGTTATAAAAATATTTACACATTTTTATATGATGGCTTGATGAATGATGAGATGGATTTAAGCATGTATAATTTTGGTATGGTAGATATGCCTAAAGTGGGAATTTTATTTGGTATCCATAAAGTTCATAAATACCTGGTTAATCCACCTGTTAGGCATGTTGTGTCATCCACTAATTCCATTACTGAAGGTATCTCCTTTATCATAGACTCAATTTATAACCCTAGTGCAAAATTTGAAATCTTATGTCAAAGATTCGTGGGATTTAAAGGAGTTTATAGAAGGTTTTGTGTTTGATTCAAACAGATATGTCATGTTTACCATGAATGTAATTTCTCCTTTTTTCACGTCTATTCCTCATATTAAGGGACTGGATTCTGTGAGGGAAGTTTTGTTTAAGTTTTTGGGTATTTCCCAACACAAGATTAATTTTTATTGTAATATGATTGAGATTCTTTTGCACAATAATTTTTTTCTATTCAATGATAAATATTATAAGCAAAATAAGGGGGTCACTATGGAGTCTCCAGTAGACCCCTCATATGCTAATGTAGTGATGGGTGGTGGGAAACCATGGTTTAGGATGAGTTAAGTGATAATTTTAAGATTTGTTATTACAAAAGGTTCATAGATGACCTATGTTTTATAACTGAAGGTAATAAAGTAGTAGTTGAACACTTTGTTGAGGTTTTAAATCAGAAATCCAAATTCTTAATGTTTGTTCTGGGTAATTGTGGGTGTAAAGTGAACTTCCTAGATGTATATCTTGAATACAATATGGATTTAAAAGGCTTTGAAAGTAGTGTGCATAGGAAAGATACCTTCATTAACAGTTACCTACATAGTAGAAGTAACCATCCAGTGTTTATAAAAATGAATATTCGTAAAGGTCAATACATACGGGCCAGTAGAATGACCAGTAATAATGAGGTTGCCTGTAAGGAATTTGAATTTATTACAGAATTATTTCGGAATAGAGGATATGATAAGAGATACCTTAAAGAATTGGGTAATGATATATGGAATAAAAGGTATAGTCAGTACCCTCCCATATTAATTTTTCCTTTTGTAACTACTAAAGTTCAACCTAATGGGAAGATGGGATCTGTTTGTACCCTAGATATGACAACTGATAGTTTGGGAATAAAAAACATTGTTGAAAAAAATGGAATATTTTAGAAGGAAATGAAGAATTATTTAAAGCTATGAGAACTAAATTGTATTTTGTCTATAAAAATGGGTACAATTTGAATAGGTTACTACAAAATGACCATACAAAATATATCCCTAAAGTTTTGGAGATGAATAAGACCATGGGGATGTTTAAGTGTGACGACTGTAATTTTTGTAGATTCATTCATGAAGGACCTTATGTCCTGTTACAACATTTAACTTACATCTGGTACCTGGACATTTTACATGTAAAACTAAGGGAAGAGTTTATATCAGTGTATGCAATGGGTATACAGCTTTTAATGCTGGTATGACCACCTGTACCTTATTAGAATAAATGAAGGAGCATATATACAGTATAAAGACAAGGGATTTGAATACGCCCTTTTTAAACACACTTCAGAATGTTCTAAATGTAAAAAGTTTTTGTTTTCTATATTAGAGCAAGGTACGATGGATTTGAGGGGAGGTGATTTCAAAAATTATTTAGAACAAAAGGAAACTTTGTGGCACATCAGATTAGAAGCTGATAAAAAAAACAGGTTTAAATGAATCTATTAATATAAAGTGTTTTTTGAAGTGATAAAAGGTTGAAAGTTTGTAAATAATTATTCAATATTTATTAGTAGGTATATGTAATGGTTTTATATTCAATGTACAAAATGTTTGTTTGTATTTTGTATTTTGTATTTCATATTTTAATATATCATTCAATTAGATTATTTAATTTGTTAATTGTATAATTATTTCTGGATAGTATAAAAAGGTGTGTGGCTTTATTGAAGTGTGTTCTGAGGAAGTCTGGAGATGAAAGCATGGAAATAAAGTTTATTACACTAATCTTGAGGTTGCTGTGCCTGTGTCTATCGAGCCTTTATTGTACCATTGGGTCCAATACCGAGTGTAGACAGTGGCCATACCGAGACAGCTGGCAAGGTCTCACATGGGTTGACAGGGGTGCTTGTAGGAGGCCTGCTGTCCATCCACCACCTGTTGCAGGTGTCACATTATGGGTCACTTGGTGTATGTTTTGGGCCATCATGGAAGCCCAGGCATGTTCTGAAGGGAGCACCAGATGTATGCTTAGGATTATGGATGCAGAACAGTCGGACATCCTTGAGTGCGTCCACCACATTGGGAACACCCTGGATTGGTTCACTGATGTAGTGGACAGATGTTTGGCTAAAATAGCGTCTGTCTTGGACCACACATTGTCTGTGATGGAACGTGTGGTTGGAGTTGAGCGTCGGACCCATGGACCCATGGACATAGGTCAGCATCCCCATCTGCTGAGACTCCATGTGGCTGTGCACACTCACACTCCCATATTGGAAGTACATCCAGTGCTACAGAGAGGAGTGTGATGTCCACACTACAATGTGGCAGGCCACGGGCTCGAACTCCTGGGTTGCCCCATGGGGACATGGTCTCAGCAGACAGCAGTCACCGTCAGGTACTAACACCACTTATTACCTTGGGCATTGAGGTACCAGTGCAACTCCTGGCAGTGCCAGTTCACATGTTCAGGTCTGGAGACGGTGAACTGTCAACTGTGCCATCTATGGTCCAAAGCTGTCCAACATACATATGTGTAAGGCTAACACTGAGCTTGACTGTGTGCAGGCACACACTCACACATCACTGTCAAATGCAGGTCACCTACAGACACGCAAAACACCTCTCCATGTTCCATTTTACATGCTCCCCCCAACTCACACACATGCTGTGTACCATTTGGGCCAGCCTAAGTCTCCTGCACAACCATACAACACCCTGTACAAGTGGTGATATCTGTGCCACATCACTGTTATTCTTGCCATTGTTGCAGGAAAATGAAGCTATGTGTCTGATGCACAAAGTGACTATATTAGTTAACATGTACTTGTGTAATGCAGTGTTGATTCACCACGCCACTTGTAGTGGTTACTGACAGATATTGTATGCTGGCAATTGTCATGAGTATACCACATACATTTGTTTACCTTATGTTGTATGATGTTGTATTGGCTGTATAGCATAGTAGATGAATGACTCACTCTAAGGATATTAACTTAGTATGTGATGGTAGTACTACATCCTTGTGGGAGAGATTTGTGTAGCAGATTGAAACACACTCTTGTCTTGGAACAGAACCCTGCCTAATGGCACACAGAGCACCTCAGTGCACCTCAGCACATGCCATATGTCTGTTGGCTGGGTGACCATAATTTCAAAAAAGGGCATCTGCCTGTGTCCCTCTTGGATTGGGGCATTATGTGCTGATCCTGTAACTATGAGTATGATGATGTCTATGATCATGAGGGCTGTATAGCCATTATTCAAGTTCATTTCAAACATCCTATGGTTCCATAACATGATGTACAATACTCTAACAGGCTCACACACAAACATGGCTACATTGAGGCTAGCACCACTTCCAATCACCATGTACATGACATGCCAAGGGACACATGTATTGCAAGTTGGCTGTATGTAGATGTGAATACTTACCTATGTAATGGTACATACTACAGATCACAGTACATGTTGCACACAACACACCTCATGTTTGCTAGTACTATCAGTTTAGGACATATTATGATTGATGACATAAGCAGGTCTTGTTGTGGTCAGTCCTTTGGGGGGCCACATCACCTGCTACAAATAAAATACTGCAAAATGCTACCTATTTCTAGGTTACACCATAAGGTTATATACACATGCATCAAGTGGGCTGGAGGGAGATTAGAACCCGTACCTATCTAGCCTTATACACTATAGATCACAGTACTTATCGCATATACCACAGCTTATGTTTGATGCTACACTGTCAACTGGTAGTTTTAAGGTGGCTGACATCATCGGGTTTTTTTAGAAGAGGACAGTTTGGAAGCCAGCAACAAGTTACAGGCCCAAAAAGTGCATAACCATTGCAAGTGGATAGCTCATGAGGGCATGTCCATTGTTTTTCAGAGGAATATACAGACACACACAGACATGCACTAAGTGAACTGGAGTGAGATTAGAACCCCTACCTATCTAGTTTAATATACTGTAGATGGCAGTACTTATCACATGCACCACAGCTTACATCTGATACTGCACTGGCAGCTGGCAGTCTTACTGTGAATGACATCATCAGGCCTTGTAGAAAAGGGCATTTTGGAAGCCAGCAGCATGTTACAGGCCCAATAATTGCATAACCATTGAATATGGATAGCCCATGAGGGCATGCCTGTTGTTCTGAGGGAATACACACACACACACACACACACACACACACACACACACACACACACACACACACACACACACACACACACATTGGGCTGGAATGAGATTAGAACCCCTATCTCTCTAACTAGTCTTATAAAGTATACTTATCAAACGCACCACAGATAAAGCCTGTTGTATATGTGATTGCAGGCACAGTACTTGTGCATCACACAAACTAGGCTTGTGTTTAACAGCATCTGTGGCCTGCAGAGTGATATTGCTTCATACTGTTATCTGCATCTAGTATCCTAGCAGTGAGATAACTGTTTTTATCCTAGCTATGTGTGTACAGTTACCAGTATGGCCATATGTGGCTGCTGCTTGCAGTTACATAGGTGAACCTGTGGGCAGGGACAATGTGCCCTGTCCATACGTGCATTGACGACATTATACATTAAACCTCCTGCTCACCTGTGTCTATGTGGTGACATCCAGCAGGCACAGGGGTCTGTAGGTAAGTAGATTATGTACTGCTGCACCCTTAGTTTTTATCCTTTGAGCAACAGTATGGCTGTGTGATAGTGCTGATTTACTCACTATTATTAAGGCATGTCAGACAATACAGACATCCACACATATCTTTCTGTATATAACAGGGATGTATATATATATATATATATATATATATATATATATATATATATATATAAATGTAGCTGAGTGTGTGTATGCTATGTATATGTGTTATGTAGATATATGGGGGGAGTGTATGTATCGTTTTAATATATATATATATATATATATATATCTATATCTATATATTGGTATATATCTGACAATACATGGCGATAGATATACTATGCATGTGAGAGAGAGATAGTGACAGATGGATATGTATATGCATATGTATATGTCTGCATGTACAGACATTTATATATAGCAGGTAATTTTGATGAAGGGGCAACAGAATTGTGCTCATTTTAACTAAGTGTCTGGGCATGCCCAGTGGGACTGTCAGTACTGTCAGTACCATCCCAACATCTTACATCAAATCTCTCCTGCTTAAGCTGAAGCCATGCCCCCACTCTTCTAACAACCTTTCCCCCCATTTCTTAAACTAGCCACTCACTCAATAGCCTACCCTATCTTTATCCTGATCAATAGAGCTATTCAAGAATCCACTGTCCCAGATATATGAAAATCATTCTTTATCACTCCATTACACAACGGAGGCAACAGCAATGAACCATTCAACTACAGACCTATTGCTATCCTCTCTCCGCTATCTAAACTCCTTGAAAAATCCATTCACAGACAGTTTATTAAGTACCTTCTAGATAATAACCTCCTAACCACTACACAACATGGCTTCAGACCCCATTATAGTACATCTACTGCTTTACTGTCTTTTACTCAAACTGTTGCCAAAGCCATGAACAAAACTTTACTGGTTTCTTGCCTCTTTCTTGACCTTTCTAAAGCATTTGATACCATATCACACTCCAAACTTCTCAATAAACAATCACAACTCAACGTATCTCCCTCTACTATTAAATGGTTCACTAGCTATCTCACTAATAGACAACAATCAGTAAGATGGCAGGCTACCTGCTCCCCTTACTTACCAATCCAAACTGGGGTGCCTCAAGGCTTGATTCTTGGCCATCTACTCTTTATTTTATTTATTTATTTTATATTTGCTTACTGGGTTGGTCGGACTGGGCAGTCAGGTACCCGTTTTCAGCAGACACCCAAGAAGAAAAGCTCCACATACATGACAATTATAAAAATGTAAAATACAACAGCTTGACATACATGATAAAAATACCAAGAGTTAGAGATGAGTACAAATTAACAGAGCAAACAAACAATAGAGCAAACAATAGTATATCATGACATAGTATGATGAGAAATTACAGAAGTGTACAGTATATAGAGTGTACAGTAGTAAAGCAGAAAATATAATGTATTTGAGTAACAAACCACAGTAATAGTATATACCGTTATATACATTCATTTGAAAATACAGTTCATCATGGTGTTTTTTTTGTTTTTTTTTATGTGTTTGACTTTTCAGTAGTTCCAGAGGAAGATTTATCTGAACTGTGATACTAGGGCTATCAATGGTCAGTACAGGTACATTGCCAGATGAGAATAAGGTGGGCTTTTAATTGGGTTTTCAAGGTGGGACTGCTGTTTTGCAATATGATATCTGGTGGAAGAGAATTCCAGATTTTAGCAACTGTATAGGAGTAGAGGGATTCACCAGCACTGTGTCTACACTTAGCTACTTCAAGAAGGGCTTTGTTTGTGGATCTTAGTTGGTGAGCAGAATTGTGAAAGCTGAGTTAGCCTGAGACATCAGGAATCTTGTTTAGGTGGTACATCAAGTAATGAGCCATGATGAGTTGGTTATAGTTTAGTAAGTTGTTTTAGTGAGCGACAGTGGTGAGAGTGGAAATTAGAGCTGGTTGTGAATCTAGCTATTTTATTATAGCACATTGACAATTTGTGTAGGTCTGTCTTGTTAAGGTTTGTTAATACAAGGGAATAGAGCAATGTAGAGAGAAGGTGAGTTCTGGATATAGTAATTTTGGTGTCTTTGGTTAGATAGTTTTTGCAGTGGTATAGGGTTCCAAGTTTTTTATGGACTTTAGATATGGTTTGTGCTATATGTTTGTCAAACCTTAGGCTTTGGTCAAGTATTACACCAAGAAGTTTTGCATGTGATACTATGGAGATTTGGGTGTTATTGGCAGAATTGATAGAGAAAAGAGCAGAATAGTCAATAGTTTTGATAAGGTGGAAAAGCATAAGTTGAGTCTTTTGGGGGTTAAGTATTAGTTGTGAGTTTTTTAACCAGTTTCAATATTGAAGAAGGCCTCTTGGGTTTTAGTATGGATTGTTTGGAGTGTGGGGGCTGAACAGATCAATGTAGTACCATCTGCATATTGGACTACTGTAGCATGCTGGGTGGCAGTGTGGAGGGTTTTTGTAAAGATATTAAATAGTAGGGGTCCCAGAATGGATCCCTGTGGTACACCTACTATTACTGGGAAAAGGGAGGAGAGGGAATTATGCCACTTAACTGCTTGTTGGTGGTTGGATAGGTAGTCTTGAATCCAGAGCAAGGAAGGGTTGTTTAGGTTAAGTTCGGCTAGGATAATAAGTAATTTGCTTTGGGATACTGTATCAAATGTTTTGGACAGATCAAGGAAGGTGGCAGACACTAGGTTTCCTTGGTTCCTATATCGATTAACAGTGTTGTTGAAAGATATGAGTGTTGTTGTGGTGCTATGGGATGGGCAAAACCCATGTTGGGTGCTGGTGAGGAGACTATTTGTAAGTAAATGTTTCATCAGCTGAGAATGGAAACATTTTTCAAGGATTTTTGAATGGAGGATAAGATTGCTACGGGGCAGTAGTTGGTAAGTTTGGTTGAGGGAACACCTTTGTGCAAGGATGTTATGTAGGAGGTTTTCCAAAGGGTGAGAATTGTATGCTCACTGAGAGGCCGGTTTATAAGAATCGAGATGGGATAAGCTATAGTATTAGTGGCAGTTTTGAGGTAATCTGCAGGGAGTTTGTCAATTGCCAAGATGGTGGGTTTTAGTTTAGTGAGGTACTTGTATACTATGTTGGTAGGAACTGGTTTGAGACTGAATGGGGATTATGAGTTTGGGTTGCTAATTGGTTGTGGGGGAGTGAAGGTCTGGCTGTTGCTAGTTAGGTTAAGGATGGAAGAAGTGAAGTAGTTGTTAAATTTGGTAGCTATCTCTATATTATCTCATCTGACACTGGGGGGAGTGGTAGTGTGTTTACCTGGTTGTGATACTTGGTTGACAGTTGCTCAGAATTTTTTGGGGTTAGTGGTATGTTTTACTTGTAGCTCTTTGTAGTGATTTTTCTTATCTTGTCTTATCTGTTTTTTTTTCCTTTATTATGTAGTTCAAGGAAGATCTGCCTGTTGTGATTGGTCTTATTGTGATACTATGCATCCCAAGCTTTTTCTCTCAGTTTTAGAAGGGTTGTTGTGTTTTTAGAGAGCCATGGGGCTGGGTTAATCTTTAATATTTAATATTTTCACAAACCAACTGCATCCTTCCTGTATAGCATCCTCCCTGACACAATATGCGGACAACTTTACCCTTATTACCTGTTCTGACAGTTTCTCTAACCTCCTCTCTACTACTCAGCATAGCTTCCTATCTGTAGAAAAATGGCTAACCATCAACCAACTAATTCTAAATCCCCAAAAAGCAAAGCTACTACACTTTTTTCCAATAAAACCTCTCAAACCTCAAAACAACCTTCACCATTTCTTCTCTCGACAATACCGTCATACAACCTGAACTACATACTAAATTTCTTGGTGTTATTATCGATGACCAATTAAAACTGGATACCCATATTCAGCACTGTATCAAAAAGGCCAATCAAAAACTCGGCCTAATCTACAGACATAAAAAATACCAAGCCCTTGACTCTAGACAAAAACTAACTCAGGCCTTTCCTCCTTCCATGTCTACTTTATGCCTTCCCCATCTTTTTTTGCATCTACAGTCTACCCTTTTGACTAAATTCTGCCACTCATACTATAGTGTTGCAAGATTTACTAGTAACCAACCCTACAAACTTCATCATTGCCATGCACTATAACAACTCCAGTGTCTTGGCTTCTCCTAGCACCTGCTTCACTCCCAACTGCAAATGACTCATACTCTGCTCTTAAAACCCCTTTCCTGTCTTGCTCTGTCCTCACTAATATCACATTATACCCCTCCAGACCTCTCTGCAGCACTAGCCAGTTCCTTCTGGACACTATAAACCAAAAAAAAAAAAAAAAAACATTGGTAAACCTCTTTACAAATATAGTATTTCCCATGCATGGAACAAATTCCCCCTTAACATCAAATAATTTTTAACATAAATCACTTTACATCCGAACTTAAAACTTTTCTCCTAAATACCAACACCTGTCACTGCAATGATCCCACTTAAATCTCACCTTTCCATCTTACTACCTCTCACACTTTTAACACCCACCTATTGTAAGTGTGCTATCTCATTTCCATCTCTTTCTCTTTTTGTTGATTAAAAAAAAATTCCAACTTTTGTACTGCATGTTATGCACATTAATGTAATGTTTATGTAAACTTCATTCTCAGGCCTTTTGTAAATTTCTAATGTTCTCATGTAAAGCACATTATTGTAATGTTTGCATAAAACCTCATTGTCAGATGTTTTTCTTTTTTGTAACTTTGTAATAACTGTCTGGAGCTTTTCACCTCGGGTCTCCACTGAAAACGGGCCACTAGCTCAGTTGTACTAACCCGGTTAACAAATGATAAATAAAATAAATAAATCCTTATAAAGTGACTCCGGGCCACACATGCCTGTACTCCAGGCCAGGATTTTGTATGTTACAGACATTATCATCCACCCCTTTTTTAGCAGTACTGCACTCCGCTGAAAATGTCCATGGCATTAATATGTGACTGAGGTTGGTAAAGTTACACCACCAACAGACTTGACAGTCTGCTTACCTCTCAACTGTCCTGCTTATCCCAGAATGTCCAGAGTTTTACCTCATATGTTTGGTCTGTTCCTCAGACATTTGTGGTCTTCTGGTGAATTATTGAATGACATCACTACATTATACTAAATACAAACATTTGTGTTTCAGACTTTATATCCTGTAGAAAATGTGTAATAATGCAACACCTTTAATTCCAGCAACTTTCTAGGTTTATGGGAACAATATTTAAAATCAGTTCCTATGTTTGGGCCTTTATCCCCCCAATCTTTTTGGCTTTGTCCAGATTTCTTGCACCAAGAGGTTGAGAGGTATGACAGTCTGTGAAAACACCAACATAGTGCTACCTCACATGCAAAAGATGTGAGTAATTCCAGATTAGAACCATTAGCACAATCACCTTTGCTAGCTTCCCTAGTCCACTGTGCCACACAAGTTGCCAGACAGAGAGGAGTCATTCATCATACACTCAACAGCATAAATATGCACATTGTTATCCTGCATGAAGAGACATACAATGTGTGAGTGATGTTTATGTTACAGCTCTCAGATTGCCTGGTCCACTGATATACCATAGCTGATTTTCTGTTAAACCAGTTATGTGGGTACATTGTTGTGTTGGGGGTGGGGAAACAACAGTACATGATCAGCTTGGGTAGACAGTTGTCCACATATCATGTGTGGCCACTGTTTAACATCTCCCTTAACCTGATGTCATGAATATTCCAACCATGAGGCCTAGTGAATATTAAGGTCCACATACTATTCAACTGGGTATCTGTAGTCCCATGTGGATATTGCATCTGTCCAAATAGCCACTATATTTCCTTGTATAACAGCAGCGGATCCATACATATGATACCATATTATAGTAATCCTTACAATTAGAGTGCAGATTAGAAACTTACTTTGTGAATGCACAGTTGACAGACCTGTTGTTCAAGGTTCATTGTATGATGCAAGCAGTACACAGCCAATACATGGATAGATCCAGGTTGTGTGGGTTGCCTGGCACGGGCTATTTTAATATATGTATGTATGTGAGTAGGAGAAATGTTTCCATCCCTATTTGTCAATGAATGTGCTATGCATTGTCTCTTAGCCAATGCTAGAGTGCAATGAGCATACCTACATCTACTTACAGGGACACCATCAGGGGGCTTCTCCTCTGAGTCATCCTGTGATTGTGGCTGTGGTGACCTAAGCACTGGTGGGGAGGCTGTGTATCCCTTCTCTTTGCAGATCCTGCTGCAGCTGTTTCCACAGGATCATATCATGTAGCGTGGCACATACTGTGAACATTTGTGCACATGTGGCTGGAGAGTACTGCAGGGCTCCACCACATATATCGAGGCACCGGAACCATGACTTCAGCATCCCAGACACATACTCTATGATTGTCCTAGTTTGTATGTGTGCCTCATTATGGCGGTCTTCTGATGGTGTGTGCACATTTCTGATGGGTGTCATCATCCACAGTTCCAGTGCTTAGCCAGCATCCCTCAGTAAATGGCTGTGTGGGATGTCCCCCCTAGCAAACATATAGTACAGCCGTGATGTGTGCCAGATATGGGAGTCATGATAACTGCCAGGGCTGACAGCATACACATTCAGGATAATGCCATGGGCATTGCAAATGACCTGGCAGCTGATGGAGTGATACCCCTTGTGCTTGACATAGCTTCTACCCTCCTCACCGGGTGGTGCCTTGATGTGTACATGAGTGCAATCTATGACACCCAATATCTCAAGGTAGTGTGCTACATGGTAGAAGTGTTGCATATTGTTGGCCCACATTTCAGAGGTGAGGGGAAAAGAAATGTGCTGACTGGCATGTGGCAGCATGGCATCCAGGAACTGGTGGAGAAACCTGGATGCTGATGCCTTTGAGACCCCCATCATGTCCACAGTTGGTCTTTGGAAGGTACCTGTAGCTATTATCCTAAGGGCTACACATACCTTTGTTTCTACTGGGATGGTTTCCCCATTGTTGACTCTGGGTCTGGGTTGAGTGTGGCAGAGCTCAGTTAGTTCTTTTAGTATGTCCCTATCCACCCTGTAGCACTCTACAATCTCCATCTCATGTAGCTCCTGGAAGGTTACCCTGGGCCTGAACACTTTTATCCTTCTCTGCCTAGGCCTATTGTCAGCAGCAGCAGCACTGACTTCAGCATCTAACACATACAGATGTAGCAGACCTGCAGCTGCCCCTAGCATTCTGTCAGTTAAAATTCCCAAGTCTGTACTCCAGTAGTGCAGGGTATGGGGGAAATTCAGATTGTAGGGTGTATGCATACTTTATAGTGCTCTACTGTAGGTGCTCCCTGTGTGATTAGCTACATATGATGCATTGCACCTGCCTAGTATATCATTAACATCATTTAATAGCCCTAGTTTAATTTCAACAAGGGTCAAAACTAATTATTATATCATTGCCTTTTAGATACTCTAAGCCATGTGACACACCATAGGTAAACAAAGCTTATCAGTCTGTCAACACACCTCCCAGACTTATGCACTTAGCACAGCTGCGCGCCATGCAAACACATGGAAGCACACACTCCGTAGAAAAACAAAGCTTAGAAGTTAGTGCACACACACCCCAGACTTCCACACTCAGCATGGTGGCACACCACACAAACAGGTGCAACTAAGCTCCTATCAGCTTAGTAGTTATGGGACACACCCTCTCTTTATGTCAGCTACCTTATGTGTGGACACCAACATGGTTCTCTGCCTATATGGAGTGGATATGCGGACATCTTTACCCCATTACGCTTTTCAGTAACTCCACCTCATTTGCATAGGGATCCGTGCTCATAACCTGGAAACTACATGCTTCCAAGCCCTACCACAATAGCCAGCATTGTAGATACTCCATGTAGGGTACTGTAATACATTTCTGTCTCATAATATTAATTTTGTTATTTCCACTTTTTTTAAGGCATGTTTGCACACTGCGGCACACAGCGCAAACAGACCAAGCATATTAAAAGAAAATTTATTTTAACATATTTTCTGTAACTTTTGAGACACAGAGGATATTTTCACTCACATCTGTGTGTGATATGCCATTTCTATCCATCTATCTACATTTTACAGCCACTTTTTTCTGTCTACATTCCTGTACAAGGAATTTTTCCGTGTACACTATGGACCCTGGCACAGGGTCTGTAGGGCAGCCTGTCTGCTTGCTGGGTCAATCTACCTGCCTCATTTGCATGAGATTCACCTGCTTATGAGGTGATATGCATGCCACAGAACTTCCCGTGTTGGCTTGTACATGCGCACCGCCCAGCAGTGCTTACTAGATCGCAAACCTGCTTACTTTCATGTAAGCAGCATGACACGATGCCTACACAGTAAAAAAGACAGTGTAGGTTTTCTTAAATTCCCCCTGTGTTTACATTGTCATGAAGTAGAAACTATGGAACATGTGTTTTTCAAATGTAAAAGAGTAAAAAGGTTATGGGGAAAAGTATGTAAAGAACATTTTTTTGAAGATATAAAAGAAGTGGATAAAATAAAAATGGACATGATTAAATAGAGATTATAAGATTATAAGAACGGAATTAAAGAATATATTAAAAGCATAGATTAAAAGTTGTGTTATGTTATATGAGTTGTATGGAATGAAAGAATAAATGAAATTATGTGTAATGGTAAATGGATTTTAGCAACAATATTAAGTAAAATGAGATGGTGGTTATGGAAAAAGGAGCTGGATGTCTGTCAGGTTGAAAATTAGTATGATTGTGTCAACAGATTTGTGTGTGTGTGTGTGTGTGTGTGTGTGTGTGTGTGTGTGTGTGTGTGTGTGTGTGTGTGTGTGTGTGTGTATATATATATATATATATATATATATATATATATATATATATATATATATATATATATATATATATATATATATATATATGTATATATCTATATATCTATATATATATATATATATATATATATATATATGGATCTAGGACTGTTGAACGAAAGCTTAACAGTCTGAATCCACCATCACCGAACACACTTTAACGAAAGCGCTTTTACCGAAAAAGCACTTACGTTAAAGTGCATCAAAAAACAAAAACAAAAAAACAAAAACAAGTGTTTATGCAGAGGGGCTATGAGAACCGCCCTAAACAAAGCAAAAAACACAGCATCAATGGGACCTGACGGTATCCCGGGGTGCGTGTTACGTGAACTCCAAGAGGAGCTAAACCCACACATAAAAATGCTATTTAACCTTAGCCTTACTTCGGGATATGTACCTGAACACTGGCGTACAGCAACAGTGGTCCCACTCCACAAGGGGGGGTGCCTCCACAGACCCTGGAAACTACCGCCCCATAAGCTTAACTAGCCTGGTCTGCAAAGCTATGGAAAGAATCATTATGGAACTCATAAACAGAGACATAGGGGACCTACAGACACTTGACCCCACCCAGTTCGGCTTTGTAAAGGGCAGATCCTGCCTTTTAAACCTGGTTGACTTTTTGAAACAGTCACTAGAGCCATTGATGAGGGCAAAGCAGTCCATACAGCATACCTGGACTTGGCTAAGGCCTACGACACAATACCCCACTCAGGCATCATAGATAAGCTAAACAGCTTAAAAGTAAACCCTTATGTCACTAGATGGGTTGCAAACTGGCTAAAGGACAGAACCCATAAAGTTAAAATCGCTGGAGCAATGTCAGACTCAAAGCCAGTCACAAGTGGTGTCCCTCAGGGATCTGTCCTGGGACCCCTCTTGTTCAGCATTTATTTCTCAGATGTTAAAGCAAACATGGGAGGGCTGTGGCTGACAAAGTTCGCAGATGACTGCAAACTAGGCGCCATAGTCGATACACCAGCAGACACACACATCCTACAAAAAGGCCTCACTGAAACGGACAACTGGTGCCATAGTCACGGCCTTAAACTAAATGCCAAAAAATGTATAGTCATCCCTTTTGGAAAAAACAAAGTACCCACAAATTATCACATAGACAGCAACCCACTGAGTATGGAAAAAGTAATCAGAGACCTAGGGACCTAAGTAGACAGCGACCTCTCATTTGACACCCACGTTTCCAAAGTGGTTAGAAAAACATTCTACCTTGCACACCTCATCATGAAGGGATTCACATCCAGATCCAAGGATGTCATTGCACCCCTATATTCCTCCCTCATCAGACCCATGATTGAGTACAATGCCCCATTTGGTATGTACCTCACCCGGCATTTGCAACAGTTGGAGAGACCACAAAAGTACCTCACCAAAAGGATCAAGGGTCTCCAACATATGTCTTATTCTGCCAGACTAAAGAAACTTCAGCTCTATTCAGTAGCATACCACCTGCTCAGAGGTGATCTCTGCCTGACGTACAAGGCCATGTCCAATCAGGATCTGATGGACATGCTCCACCTCAAAAAATCCAAATCCATCAGGACCACGAGAGCTAAAGACTTAAACCTCGGCAAAAGTATGAATAGGACATGCTGGAGGGATAGATTCATAACCCAGAGGCTTCCCATGCTTTGGAACAGGATCCCAGTTCATATTAGGCAGAGCCCTTCACTGACTCTCTTCAAGAGAAATCTTGATGAGTGGATGGGAGATCGTAAGTTTACCCCAGGGGTCACATCTGTCTCACTGCTAGACAGGGGCACAGTAAACTAATTCTATTATATAAGGGGACCTTCATTGTGTCACTACTAGACAGAGGCACAATATTCTAGATTTATTCTGTACATTTTTGTACCATTTCATGGGGGGGCAAAAGCCACATCACTATGGCTAGGCTTACAAATGCCCCAGGGAAGATAGCCTAGTACTATACTATGAAATTATGAAACTATATATAAAAGGAGGTCATTGTTCCACTGTACTCATCCTTCATTAGACCCATTATAGAGTACAATGCCCCATTTGGTATGTATCTCACAAGACATCTGCAACAACTGGAAAGGCCACAGAAATACCTCACTAAAAGAATCACAGGCCTAAAGCAGATGCCCTATGCTGACTGTCTAAAAAAACTCCAGCTATACTCTGTCACATATCGTTTAGTCAGAGGCAATCTCTGCTTATAAATAAAAGGCCATGTCAAACCCAGTGCTGTTGGACATGGTACACAAAGAAATCCCAATCTCTCAGAGCCACACACTTCAGGGATCTAAACCTAGTCATCACAATGAACAAAACATGCTGGAGGGATAGGTTCCTGACCCAGAGACTCCCCATATTCTGGAATAGACTGCCCATACATGTCAAGCTGAGCGCCTCTTTAGCCCTCTTCAAAAGTAACCTTGACGATTAGATGGGAGATAGGAAATTCACCCTGGGGATCATGTCAGTCACCCTGCTCGACAGGGGACCAGGAAATAAATATTCTGGGAAGAAATAGCCAGGGAATTGTTATGGCTAGGCTTGTAAATTCTTGTAAATATATAAATATTTTGTACATAAGAGTTATTTTTGTATATAAATAAAGGAGCCTTTCTCTTTTCAATAGCTGCCATGGCATCATTTACATCCATCTGGCTATCACTAATTCAAGTAGATGGGGCCTTGGTTTAACATCACCTCTGAAGGACAAATATAGACCAGTAGTGCCACCTCTATATCAACTTCTGACTGAAGCACAGGCACTGTATTAACTGACACCCAAGGACCCACCACTGTCAGTAATGTAACAAAACAGGGCAAGAGTAGACCCTCACATGGAGGAGCAGCCCAGTGGAGGCCACAGACATGAGCATGTTTATCTACATTACTGCATCCCACAATATTTTCCCTTACAGAGTGCCTGTGATTCCCCCAACCAGTGCTGATAATGACTGATGTGCAAACCACAGTGCATTGTGGACATCTATAGTATTTACTATGTCTGATACTACAGGCCTGTAGCCACATGATGTTTACATTTTGAATGAGTCTATGTGTAAAGTGCATTTATTATGTTGCCCCTCTGCTTCTGTAAAGTCTGTATGCAGTGCATTTACCTTGCGGATACAAGGTGCAGGGTTTGATTCTCACATAGGGTAGTTGGCTAGGCTTAAAATGGCCCACAAGTGCAGTTAGCTTAGTACAAACCTATCAACCTAAGTTTTATCCTTCATATCTAACTTTTTCATGTTAGATGACTTGAAAATGTGTAAATTGATTAAATATGTTACAGATAGGACATGTCTGTGAAATAACTTGACTAAATTGACCATACAGGCACAGGAACATAATTTGCTGATACATATCATGTATCATCACATGTCTAGCCCACAAGTGCAGTTAGCTTAGTACAAACCTATCAACCTACGTTTTATCCTTCATATCTAACTTTTTCATGTTAGATGACTTGAAAATGTGTAAATTGATTAAATATGTTACAGATAGGACATGTCTGTGAAATAACTTGACTAAATTGACCATACAGGCACAGGAACATAATTTGCTGATACATACATCAAAAGCAAAGCATATGAAATTTGGGAGACATATACTGTAGGGTGAAAATGTGATACAATACACAGTGATTGAAAATGTGGATGAATTTATGGACTGGCTCCCCCTTTGAGTTTTTCTTATCATATCAGCCAATCTACATAAAATTAAATTATAAAAAAATATAATAATCAGAAATGAAGAAATCATTGTTTATGAGTTCCATTAGACCCAGACCAGACTATGGAATAATAATATGGAAGCCATAAAAGAAAACTAGCATGAGTGAATTAGAAAGTGTACATAGGAAATATACCAAAGGCACACATGGATGTGAAAATTTAAGTTATTATGAAAGCCTAAATATATAGTCTCATACAGATATTTAAGAGGAGAGTTTTTTCTGTTGTAAAAGGCATTTAGAAAAACTACTTTCTGGGAATGTTTGAGTAAAAAAAGTGGTAGAGAATCGTCAGACAACCTGTAAAGGAGATTATATAGGAATGAGAGTTACAGTAATTGGCTCTCTGATATTGTAGCTGATACGTGGAATAGAATACTAGATTATATTAATGCAAGCATTAGTTTAGATATTTTTAAGAACAACGTGGACACTTACTGTGAGGATGACTGTTTCGTATAGTTCAAGTTTAGAAGGGCACTATTACTCATGTCTAGATAAATGGTTGGCAATTTTAGATAAAATTGCTACCTACAGAAAATAATAAGTGTGCGAAATCACACAGATCTAAATATGCTGTGATAGCAGACAGCAGACAAATTCAGGGCCTGTGTGCATGAAAAATGCACAGTTGATGGTGTATTTGTATGCAGCATAATACTGTATAAATAGAAAGCCCATATGCTATATTGCTCTTGTGAATGTGGTGGATATAGTGTGTGATGTCATTGTATTTAAGAGATATATCTTGGAGCCAAGTATGCACTGCTCTGCACTGCATACAGGCTTTACAGAAGCAGAGGGGCAACATAATAGATGCACTTTACACATAGACTCATTCAAAATGTAAACATCATGTGACTACAGGCCTGTAGTATCAGACATTGTAAATACTATAGATGTCCACAATGCACAGTGGTTTGCATATCAGTCATTATCAGCACTGGTTGGGGGAATCACAGGCACTCTGTAAGGGAAAATATTGTGGGATGCAGTAATGTAGCTAAACATGCTCATGTTTGTGGCCTCCACTGTCTCATTGGGCTGCTCATCCATGTGAGGGTCTTCTCTTGCCCTGTTTTGTTACATCACTGTCAGTGGTGGGTCCTTTGGTGTCAGTTAATACAGTGCCTGTACTCCTGTCAGAAGATGATATACAGGTGGCACTACTGGTCTATATTTGCTTGTTCTGATTAACTGTAGGACAAAGATATTGCTAACAAGCTGCCTGTAAGACCTTGTGCCACTGGTGGCACATCTATGGCTATATGAGACCCACCCCCTAGGTAACACAGACATAAGCTGAGTCATGACACATATGGTACATGCAACACTACAGTACTTAATAGTTGCCATACTTTCACTCAGCTGAGAGATGGCAGCCATAATCATGCCTGCACTCCTGACCATTGTGCATCACACACAGTCTGTATGCCATATGTTCAGTCACCCTAACAACTGCATGCTGCTTTATACAAATACAGAGGTATGATATTTCTGTCCCTGCAACATCATGTGTACATTGGTAAATACATGCCCATCTCGGTCTGCCAGTCAGGCACGTCCGCTATTATAGACAGCAGATGTCCTTCATAGAGGCATGTCACTCCCAGCAGCAGTAGAATGTGGAGAACTATGGCCATGAGCTAAGTTGACTCCCTCATCTGACATGTCATTGTACTTTGTCTTGCTAATGATGTTCAGTGCAATAGTGGGAACAGCATCTTCAGTGTGTCATGTGCTTTGCTCTGTGTGTCTGCCATATCATCCCTGGGTTCCAGGTCCATGGAAGATGCTGGGGAGGACAAAATACAATTAGGGGCTGAAATGTGGAAACACAAACAATGAGCTCCAACTATACTGTACCAGTACTGTAAAGTAAGCAATTCAATGACAAATGTTTACACTTAATAAAATGCTAAAAAATGAAAGCTATGTATATTTACATTCAGTAATGCTCCTAGCTGCAGCTGCAGAGGAAGCTTCTGAAATGGAATATATGTCAACATAACATCCAAACTGTACTGTGCTGTGTATGGAATAACAGAAGTACAATACCCAGTCCATCTTCAGCAGAGAATGTCTGATGTAGTGTCCAAGACACTGTTTGTGAAATGCATAATATTAATGCTCTGTATACACAATAATACCACAACATGTAGGTCTATCCACTGTGGTAACTGAATAACATAGTTACTTCACCACTGATGTGGAAAGACCAGAGTCTCCTCCATCTCTATGAGGGGCTTGACTGGGGAGGGGCACTTTCCATGTCTTTCTGACATTGTCTAATGTTAGCAATGTGTTGTGTAGCATTGTCTGTCATGTCCATGCACTGATGTCTGCACACCCTAACAGTCCTCTCCTATCCACCCATTGCATTTACTCAGCAAATAATGCCTTCCTGTGCCCAATATCTCTAGTATTCATTGCCTCCTTGTCCCAACAGTGCACATCTATGCTCATGTACAGCTTCAATATGCATTTGATCATCTCTTGTTCTGAAACTGACTTGCCTGCAGTGCAGGGCAGACACCTGCAAACATAAATATTATAGTTACAGTGTTGACCTTTCCAGTAAACACAATGGACCTTTCATTGCAAAATGCAATATATCTAGCAATAGTAAGAGCAAATGTGCATGTCATTAATGCACAGAGAAAGGTATTGTCATAGCCTATAAACATTACAGTCACTTGAAGACTACCAGCGTTTTAACATAGACTATGATGTATGTACATAAAGGCTGTAAGGTGCATATCAGTACTATTTTGTGTATTACATAATCTGTCTACCTGGCATGAAATTGGGCATTTTGAGTGTTATGCATACACAGGTGATAGGCTGCAAATACATTCATGACTCAGCTGGTCATAAAGGTATTTTCATGTTATATTTCTGTAAATACAACCAATCTGCTTAGTTTTATTACATTTGTTTATGGAAATATAATGCTGCTTAACAATGTGATTTATCCACCATAAACCAGTTAAACTGGCTGGGTCTGATTGTTACTGCAGTATGGATACCATGAAATGCATGTGTTATCAAGACTGCTCTCAGTAATATGTTCACTGTTGTAGAAAACTAACTCAGTATACATGATCTGTACTTATTATTTGTCAGTGTAAGTTTGTGGAACCCACTATTGTACATACTATGAATTAATATGGTGATATGTGTAGTAAAACACAAGTGGACAAAATACTAAAGGTATGCATCTGTAGTCAACATCTGCACTGTTATTTCGATAAAGTGTATTGATGGTTTACTATCACAACATCAGTGACATGATGCTGACCAGTGTTGGTCAACAGGGCTCAGTTTTGGAACTGATTTTTTTTTGTTAAGTATTTACTTCACTGACAGACAGACTGAAGAACAAGACCTATAGATAATTAAGTTTGCACATCACTGCACTACAAACTCAGAGTCATTGTCAAATCCTTCTCTGACACAGAAATCGCCGAGTAGAACCTTACACTTATAAATGCCTCATGTATTAAAAATGGGCTTAAATTAAATGCCAAAAAATTCAACATTGTCTCATTTGGCAGATAGAGCACCCCCAGCATGTAGTATTAACAGCGCACATTAAAAAGAAAATGTGGTTAGAGACCAGGGAACTTGGGATGCTGACTCCAAATCCTATAGACAGCCCCCTTCCCACCAGTCAAACCCCTCATAGAGATAAACAGTTGTCTGGAAATCCTTTTTCGTTACACAGCTGATCACCAAGGGACTACGATCCACATCTAAAGAGGTTATTGTCCTATTGTATTCATCACTGATCAGACCAATTATAGAATCCAGTACTCCCTTTGGGAAGTACCTCATCAGACATATCAAAAATTTGGAAAGACCTCAGAGGTTCCTAACAAAGAAGATCATAGACTTAAGATTCCTAAGCCACCACAAAATGCTAGAAGTACTGTCTCTCTATTTTGTGTCTTACAGGATCCTCATTGAAGACCTATGATGTGCCTTACCTTCTGAGCAATCAAAGACCCAGTCGTTCAGGAACTCTTGTATCTTTACAAATCAGTGGTCTCACAAATATCAGAGCAAGAGGTCTAAACCTGTATCAACAGATCAATTAAACAAGGTAGAAAGAGACAGATTCAATACTCAGCATCTCTCTCACCTCTGGAATAGACTCCACCTGCTGATAAAGCAGTAAGATATGCAATCTTCCTTTGGATGGAACTGGAATAATTGGAGAGTTTCATAAATTCAACCCAGGTATGACTGGCACAGCCCTCCTTGAGAAGGGATGTACAGTTTAGTATGGGATATGACAAGGTACAATGGTCATAAGACTGTAACCTTGATCTTCCTATGATTCCTAATAAAAATGTGAAACTCCTTCAGCATACAGTATCAGTTTATCTACATATGAAACAATGGAAGGGAATTTCCATAAGTCTGTATAGCTGTATATGTACACACACACACACACACACACACACACACACACACACACACACACACACACACACATATTAAAGTAGTACTGAGGAAACAGCCCTACTTAACATCTCTCCCTCTTTTTACCAGGGCCTCCAATGATTACATATTTCATGCAAGTGTTGAATCTGCCTCACATAACAAAGAACTAAAATTGTAATCCAAAAAGAAGTTGCTTCACCATTTCAAAAATGGGTACCAAGTCAGATTCTATTATAGACCCTTTCTATATAAACTTTCAACATAAACCCTTTAATAAAATAAGCTTAGAATCACAGATTAGTTAAAAGATGGAACTCTGATACTTCATCTTTTGTTTTTACTTTCCTTAGCAATTAAACACATCATA
This sequence comes from Protopterus annectens, assembly GCF_019279795.1. Classification (NCBI taxonomy): domain Eukaryota; kingdom Metazoa; phylum Chordata; order Ceratodontiformes; family Protopteridae; genus Protopterus; species Protopterus annectens. The sequence continues at coordinate 661,572,371 of NC_056729.1, read as the reverse complement.
AGTTTTGAATTTTGCCCAAAAGCCATTGAGTTATTCCTAGTTGATTTCACGACCATGTACATTTTGCCAATACTCACTCTTAGCTTAAAACCCTTGTCTTCAGGATGGCTGGGCTAGTCAGCTTCAGGGTAAGTTTGCTCTGGGTTCCATTTGAAGGTTGATGTCATATTGCCCTGCTTAACCTGCAGAGCCAGTCTGTTCCACAAACAGGGGAGGTGCTGCATGACAACTCTGCCTCTTCATTATATATTTTTTTTATCTGCTAGTGAAGATTTATGTACTTGCTTCCATTATCTTTGGTACTATTAGACACCTGCCTATATAGGAAATCCAGGTGCAGAAAACAAGACATAGATCTCCTCTCAAGAGTCTATAAGATACTCATACCTCTCAAGTGTACCTCATTACGAGGAACGTACCTCATTTGGGGTCTTAAAAAGTTCACGTTCCTCGAAGTTCCTCAAAGTTCCACATTGAAAGACACTGTCACACATTCAGTGTTAGGAATTTTTTTAATTGAAATCCATTGTAAATAGAAGTGAATCATATTAATTCATTAAAATATCTTCTTTATAAGTAAAATCAGCTTATTTTAACCATCCTATGACCTTCCTAATTGAAGTTGTTAGTAAGCCATTAGTATGTGTTCCACATTTTGCCCATTTGTTCCACATTATGAGGGCTAGTGTTCCTCATTTTGGACATGGAAGGTTGAGAGCTATGAAGATACTGAATAAAAGAAAAGAACTTCCAGTCTCTTTCATGGCAGTTCAGGGTCTTTAAGCCCAAAATCTTCTTAGTTTGATGTATCTAATGAGGCACATTTTGAAGGCAGCATATAATTGGCATAATCAATGCTAAATATGAGGATATCCTTTGACAATTAGCTGTGCTAAGTTAAAGAAGTTTCTGACTACTGTTGTCACATGATGATTGGAAGAGGGAATTTTCAACCCATGTTCCAAGGTCCTTTAGCTGTATGTTTATTTTGTATTGGGGAATTGTCTGTACTGTATCCTAAGGGCAGGGGTTATGTTTATTTTGTATTGGGGTATTGTCTGTACTGTATACTAAGGGCAGGGGTTATCTTCCAGAATGTGTTCACTTTTTCACATTTAATATGAGCTCATTTTCAGTACACCAGGCATTTATGTGTATGACTTCTTGTTGAAAGGTTTGGATACCAGAGGGGGTCTAGACAATAATTCACACTTTGCAGTCATCTGCAAACTTAGATAAACAGAAGTGATGATTCCCAGTCAGAAAGTCAAGAATGTAAACGCAAAAAAGGGAGGAGTCCCAACACTGGGCCCAGGAGGACACCATTGGTTATCTTCATACCTTATGATGAGACACTTACTACTCATACTAAGTGGGTTCTGTGTTTTAGACAGTTTGCTATCTATCCTATCACACAGAGACATATTTTTAAAGCATTTACCTTATTTGCAATATCCACATTAGATATAGTGCTGATTGTTTTGGTCTTGTCAAGGTAAGCCATGTGAATAGTATGACCACTGATGACAACTCATGTTACCCTAACAAATTAGTTGAGCAGGATCATTAGGCAGGCTCTCCCATTCACAAGAGTTAAATTGCTGAAGGTCAAGCCTAATGTTTTTGATATCATAATTTATGAGGTCAGTTATAATACATTCCATGGTTTTACAGATGAGGCTCATCAGGCTGATGGGTTTATAATTTATAGGGTCAATAGTACGAGCACCCTTGCATCGGGACATTACCACTGCAGTGCCCCCAAATTCAGGGGCAAAAACTGTAGCTAAACTTAGGTTAATCAGTTTGATGAGTGGTTCTGCCAGTGCATGCTTAGCACTATTAAATAAACATCCAAGTATAATGTTAGGCACAACTGAGGAAGTATTTTTGGTCTTACATAGCACCTCCAGTAGCAGTCCTTTTGTGATAATAGGGGTATAACGGTTTCAGGGATTTATGAACTTTAGATAGAAGTTTCAGGGGTAAATATATCAATAAAGTTGTTTGTGAGTAGATTGGTAGGGTCGACTTTAATTAAACGAAAGTGGAATCTGTCGAATACGAATCCATCGACACATAAACAGCGAAATGCGGAAACGTCGAACGCACTAAATAGCAAAATCAGAAAAGTCGAATTGCCATAGTTGGCCCATCTGCGGTATATCTCCGTAAGGTAAGTATGCGATAGTTACAGACCTTAGGGTTAGGGTGCGGGTTAAGGTAAGTGCATAGATAGGTAATGTATGTAAGGTTTAGTGTAGGGTTTTGTTAAGTGTATGTGTGTGGAATATTTACTTTGTGTGGGTATAGTTCTGTAAGGTAAGTGTGCGGTAGTTACGGACCTTAGGGTTAGGGAGGGTTAAGGGTAGTGCATAGATAGTTGTGTATGTGGGGTTTAGTGTAGGGTTGCAAGTGGGGTTTTGGTGCTTTAATTTAGGGTTAGTAGTAGGGTTTTGGTTAGTGTATGTATGTGTTTTTTGTTGTTGTGTTTGCGTAGGTAGTATGTTACGGGCGGTGAGGTTGGCCGACTATTGTGGTTTCGATGTTTAAATTTTGCGGTTTTGCGTGTTCGACGTTATTGCTTTTCGCTGTTTATGTGTCGATGGATTCGTATTCAATGGATTCCGCTTTCGTTTAATTAAAGTAGACCCGATTGGCAATATCTATTGTTTTGAAATGGGAGGTGTCATTTTGAGTCAGTTCAGAGAAAGGCTGGGTATTGTATTTTAGTTTCCTAACATAGCTAAAGAATGAATTATAATTGTCCTTAGCTAACCTAAATTCATGGGTTGATTTACCAGAAGTTCTGATACCATTATTTGTGTGATGGATTTTGGATGTAATGTAGAGTTTATTGATTTTTTTTTCACTTTTGTTGCAAACTATATTTATGTTGATAGACCACCAGGGTGGTTTGTTTTTGGAATTTCCCAACATATTTTGCTATTGCCTAGTCACTTAAAACAGCTAACAATAACCTCAGCTTCCAGTCTCCTATTAATTTGTAATACCAGAGGATACCATCTTCAACTTATAAAGAATAAGGTCTGACACACTGGAAAGCCAACTTTAACTTTATAAAAAAGAAAGGTGTATTCTCATCTATTCACTCACTTTTACTTAGTTTATTGCCAGAAAACAAAGCAAACCTCACATGAGCTGTCTTGCAAATGTATATTGAAAGTTACCAACTAGTTTATCCTCAAAACATTATATAGGTAGCTAATAAATGGTTTTAAATTTTCTCCATAATGACAATGGCTTTTTCAAAGTCTAAATTTAATAGAGAACATACGGCTCCCTTCTTCACAAGTTAGGTAAACGTTTAGTTCCATGACTGCTGTTTCATTCTATCTGGCAATCCAACAAAAGATATTGCTCTGATACAGAAGAATTTATCTTATCCAGAAGACACCTTCCTCATATCTTTGTATAATATTAGTGTAGATTATTCTGTTTTTAGCCCTTAAAATATTACACTGTCATTTATACTTTCGGTAGTTTAATTTATAATCAGTACCACCAATCAACCTAAGCATCATAACCATAACAAAGTTATGCGATGTTTCCATACTTTTTCCTAAGTATGGAAGAAATTCCTTTTTTAGTTGATCTTTTCTGATATTACAGATAGCTGGTTCTATGGCTTCATAAAATCTAGAAGGCACCAGTTCAGTCTGCAAAACTCTATGGTCAGAGATCCATGCAGAAAGCAATTTCCCTACTGTCTCAGTAAGAAAGGAAGTAGTAAAAATAATACCCATCCTCTATTTTAATGTTACTTTTGGAAAAGTAAACTCCATACTAAATCATTTAATATGCACTTATTAATACATACAATTTCTTATACTGACACTCTCTTAACTTATACCTGTTTTTATTCCTATTTCCTTGTATGACACGATGCCTACGTAAGCCCACTGGATATGCAATCCTTTTTCAAGGGTGACCCAGGAGAAATGTCTGGTTAAATGATTTCCTCACAGTCACACAGCAGGCAAATGGAGGCAGTAGAAATACAACTCTGGACAGATGCAGGGTCCAGGTCTAACAGCATACAGCATTTTAAACTTTTGCACCAAAGTGCCAGACAAGCCTCCACCCATCAGTCCCATGCATTCATTCCTCCATCCTGGGTAATGCACAGTGAGGGTGATAGTGGGCCGGGAGGTGGGATAGAATCATTATACAGGCAGTATGGCAGTGGTCAGTGGTCAGTGGTCCTTACAAAGAGGACATGTTTGCATGGCCCTAAACCCACAACGGATTGCTGACATGAGCACTTATGTCAATACAGGGGTATCTTATGCATTCCCCACACTGTGTGTGTGTGTGTGTGTGTGTGTGTGTGTGTGTGTGTGTGTGTGTGTGTGTGTGTGTGTGTGTGTGTGTGTGTGTATGTGTGTGTGTGTATGCCTGTGTGTACACATGTGCGTGTGTGTGTGTGTGTGTGTGTGTGTGTGTGTGTGTGTGTGTGTGTGTGTGTGTGTGTGTGTGTGTGTGTGTGTGTGTGTGTGTGTGTGTGTGTGTGTGTGTGTGTGTGTGTGTGTGTGTGTGTGTGTGTGTGTGTGTGTGTGTGTGTGTGGTCCCACACACATGCAGTACAATGGCTACCATCATTGTCTTCGGATTGTCAAGCCCAAATCCAGTGGAGTCATGATCCTACTTCATGCAAACCTCCACTTGCGTGGAAGTAGGTTGTCTGACATGGACAGCCATCACCCTCCCCTAAGGATGGATGAGCATTTATAATCTATTCTTTCCCACTCTCCCCTGCCTGGATCATTCAGTGCTATGGCCACTGTTTAAACTTAAGACATCTAATTCATAGTCAGGGCTTTAGCCCACTGTGCCACAAAGCTGTACTATGTTTCTCTTTTAACTTCTAGTAATGTTAACAAGTACATCCACCGATATAATAATAAAATAATGTTTATCCAAGGGTGTATTTTATTCCAAAGCTCTTTTTCAACTTAGGCTTTGTGAGATCAAAAATAATAACCCCAATCTCCAATTAAAAGATCAATATTCACAGTCAAAAACTATAACTCTGGTTCCTTAACATAATGACTTTTAAGTTTCTACTATAAGCACCTGAGTCCCAAGCACTCAAAGACCATTGTCTCAAAGCCAAGGACTTGAGTGCTTTGAAGCTTGTACCACTCACACTCACACTCAAATATGATTTCAGTCAAGCAACTGCCCACTTTACCTGAGCACATTATTCAAGTTCAAGCAAGTCAAGAGCAGCATCTGTAGTAAGGGGGTAGAAGAGGGATTTTAGAGTTGTGGAACCAGAAGGCAGTTTTACAGTTAGGAAGTTTGACATAAATTTTAGGGTTTGGGAGTAGGAGGAGAGTTTTAGGTTTAAGGAGTTGGAAGGGAGTTTAGGGTTAGGGAGCAATCATAAAACAAGAAATGGGTGAAAGTTTTAGGATCAGAGTTAGGGCTCTGGTAGGTTTATACTGCTTAATAAGGTCAGGTGTTGGGACGACAACATTTGAGCTAGTAGGAGTGAGAGCTCCTGCCTTTTTGAGTAAATGGTATAGTGTATGTGTGCCATGAGCTAATAGTGCATAAGCACTTTCAGAAGACCTGATTTTTTTATCTTAACTATGTCAACTATAAAATAAAGAAACAACTGCAGAACATGCCAATGACTCATCAAAAAAAAAAAAAAAAAACAGCCTGGTCTCCTAAGGAAATCTGAACGTATTCCTTGTCTCTAAAAGATACAGGCCTCATGTCTTGTATATCTTGTATAAACAAATATCCGCACAACAGATTTCTAACCAAATGAGAATACTCCACTGTTAAATATAAGATATCATGCTATTAACATTTATCGTTAAAATATTCATGTATAATTTTTATGTAGATCCCTGTATTTTCATTTAAGATCAGATGATTTTTTTCCTCCATATGTTATAGTATACTGCTTCATTCGTCAAAATCTGTTTCTTGACAAGGAAAATCTGTTATTGGCTGACTAGTTTCACCAGGAGAATCCAACTAAAGATATTAGGTTGAGAAATATAAATTAAGTCGAGCCATTACAAAATCTGGAATTAGTTCCACATCATTATCAATATTGTAATAAATGGAGTACTGTGATTGCGGTCCAAAACTGTGAAAAATCAAGCTTGTTAAACACCTTTCTTATGCCAGAAAGGTAATTAACAAGCTTTTGCGATGCACCATAAGTGCTGATAAAATTGAATATTTTACTGGGGATTGACAGTGGACAGCATAGCTGGCAAAAGAATAACAGCAGAAGATGAAGCAGCTTTAAAGGTTGTAAAATACTTCAAACTGCCACACATATAAATAACAAGTGTGGAAGAACAATATGTCTATCTGCTTTTAGGTTCATAGGTTCATAGATAGGTACTAGGCTATCTGCCTGAAGGCATTTATAAGCCTAGCCAGAATGTGTTGGCTTTCGCTGTCCCCTTAGATTAGTTCCCTGTGCCTCTGTCCAGCAGAGCCACTGAAGTGATCCCCGGGGTAAACTTTCTGTTTCCCATCCGCTCATCAAGGTTTCTTAGGAAGAGTGTTAGTGAGGAGCTCTGCCTAATGTAGATTGGAATCTTGTTCCAAAGGATGGGAAGTCTCTGGGACAGGAATCCATCCCTCCAGCACGTCCTATTTATTGTTGTGCTGAGGTTTAGATCCCTAGAGTGTGTGGCTCGAGAGGATAAGGTTTTCTTTAAGTGGAGCATGCTCATCAATTCTGGGTTGGACATGGCCTTGTATGTCAGGCAGAGATCACCTCTGAGTAGGCGGTATGCAACTGAGTAAAGCTGGAATTTTTTCAGTCGAGCTGCATAGGGCTTCTGTTTGAGGCCAGTGATCCTCTTGCTGAGGTACTTCTGTGGTCTTTCCAGCTGTTGCAGGTGTCTTGTAAGGTACATCCCAAATGAGGCATTGTACTCTATGATGGGTCTGATGAGTGATGAGTAGAGGGGCACAATGACCTCTTTTGATCTGGATGCAAACCCTTTTGTGATTAAGTTGGCCACATGGAAGAATTTTCTAACCACTTTGGCAATGTGATTATCAAAAGAGAGATTACTATCTACTTGGGTCCCCAGATCCCTTATTATGTTTTCCGTATTTAAAGGACTACCACCTATGTGGTAGTTTGTGGGTACTTTGTTTTTTCCAAAGGGGATGACTATGCACATTTTGGCATTTAGCTTGAGGCCATGAGTTTGACACCAGGTATCCGTCTCAGTGAGACCCTTTTGGAGGATGTCTGTGTCAGCCAGAGAGTCAATTATAGCCCCTAGTTTGCAGTCGTCTGCAAACTTGGTCAGCCATAGTATTCCTGTGCTGGCCTGTACCTCTGAGAAGTATATGCTGAACAGGAGAGGTCCTAGGACTGAGCCCTGGGGACCACCACTTGTAACCGGTTTAGAGTCAGAACTAGCTCCCGCAACTCTTACCATGTGGGTTCTGTCCATGAGCCACTTGGCATCCCATCTTGTGACATAGGGGTTTATGTTCAGGCTGGTGAGCTTGTCTATAATACCAGAATGGGGAATGGTGTTGAAGGTCTTTGCGAGGTTTAGGTAGGCTGTGTGTACCAACTTTCCCTCATCTATAGCCTTGGTAACTGTCTCAAAGAAGTCCACCAGGTTTAGCAGGCATGCTCTGCCCTTAACAAAGCTGAACTGAGTAGGGTACAGTGTTTGGAGGTTCCCAATGTCTCTGTTAATGAGTTCCATGATGATGCACTCCATAGCCTTGCAGACCAAACTAGTCAGGCTTATAGACCGATAGTTCCCGGGGTCTGTTGTAGCTCTACCTTTGTGCAGTGGAATAACCGTTGCTGTGTGCCACTCTATGGGTACGTAGCCTTTGGAGAGGCTGTGTTTGAACAGTGTATTTAGGTGAGGGGTTAGTTCGTCTTTGAGCTTGTGTAGGACGCAGCCTGGGACACCGTCCGGTCCCATTGATGCTGTGTTTTTGGCTTTGGAGAAGGCTGTTTTAACCTGAGTGTCTGTGATTTCAGGGGCTCTACATTCTTCTGGTATGGTATGGGCCCTTTTGGGGGTGAGAGGGGGGTGACATTTGCACTGAACCTGTATGCCAGGATGTTGGCAATATCGGCCGGTTCAGTACATTTTGTGCCATTCTGCACTAACTCCAAGCAGATCTGAGCATTGCCACTTAGATTCTTGACATAGCTAAAGAATGCCTTGTGGTTATCTTTAGAGTCCTTAGCAATTTTTCTTTTGAAGCTCACCTTGGATGATTTTATGAAGGGATTGTAGTTTCTTGCTGATACTGATCAGGGATGTCTTCCCTTCTTGGGATTTTACTCTTTTCTGTACTAGTTTCCTCCTTCTATTGTGTAGCTTGTTTATGGCAGGGGCCCACCAGACTGGTTTCCTTTTCTTGGAGGAGTGAGTCTTGGTTTTGCTTGGGCTAGCACAATCCATGCATTCTTGTAGGTGCCCGTAGAATGCATTAGTAAAGGATTTTGCAGCTTGGGCAGCGTTATCCTTTAGCATGGGGGCTTTGAAACTTTACACCTCGGTTTTAAGTAATGTGAAGTTTGCTTTTGAAAAGTTTTTCACAGTGGTTTCCTTGTCCGGGGGTGGGGGCAGAATGTGGATATCCAAAGTGATTTGTTTATGGTCAGCTCTAACTAGCGAGGGGTTGACCTCCAGTGTGGAACACCGGACGCCCATGTTGGTGATGACCAGGTCCAATATGTTGTCACCTCTGGTGGGAGTGCTGACCAGTTGATCCAGGGTGTTTGAGTTTATAAATTCTAGGAAATGTTGGGCAAGGGAGTTAGTACTTGAGTAGTTCTCCCAGTTAATGTTTCAGTAATTGAAATCACCCAATATTAGGGTGTTTGGTAGGACCTTTATGTTTCCTAGTATTTCCAGAAACATGGAATGGGGTCCTGGGACATGGTGGGTGATCTGTAGGAAGCTACAATTTGAATTGCAGTTTTGCCCATTGTTAGTTGCACATGGATGATCTCTGAAGCATTGTGCTGTGCCACTAACCTGGAGGTGTGGGTATCCTTGATGAATATGGATACGCCCCTGCCTTTTGTATTTCAGTCCGGGTTCTGCAGCCGAAATGTATGGTATGAGTTGTAGCCTGGTAGTGCTAGGGTGCTCTCTGGAGCCTTAAACCAGGTTTCTGTTACTGCACATATATCGATTTTCTCTATACTGAGGAGTGCCTCGTGTGCGTGCATTTTGAGGTTTAGACTTCTGGCATTGAGTAGCATTACCCTCAGTTTTTTGTTACTTGTGCTATTTACAGTGGTGGGTTTGTCTTTTGAGCCTTGCCTAAAAAAGGCACTATGGGGGTGGCAAGAGCATTGGCCAGTATTCGAAAACCTAAGGGTGACAGGTGCAACCTGTCTCTAGCAAAGCAGCATGGCTTGTCGAGCATGTCATCCCAGGTGGACAGACACTAAATCCCCTTTGAATGACACCAGAAACTTAGCCATTTGTTGAAATTGATAATTTTTTCTTTATACCGTGGTATCATTCTTGGTGAGGGCAGGATGCTACTCAGGGTCAGGGTCATAGAGAGCTGGGCTACATGATCAGAGAGCTCTTCCATGTTTCTTTTCATGTAGTCCAGGGAGGTACGGCTCAGGTCATTCACACCAACATGGACAATGACAGAGTCATATTTGTACTTGTTGTGGAGTGACCTGAGTGCTTGTGTTATGTGGCAGATCCTGCCAGCCCTCACCAAGTAACTTTCTCCTTATTCAGCCTAGTGAGTGGAACGTCAGTGTGCCTGACTATAGAGTCACCTATTACTAGTATGTTGGGTATATTATTTTGCCTTAAGGGCTGTGATTGCATGGCACACTGGTTTTGTGAAGTATGTGTTCCATGGTTTGTGTTGGGGGGGGTGGAGATTGCTTGGATGTCTGCTTTGGAGGTCTCTGTTGCTTTTGCAGATTTTTATTTAGAGCCTCCGAGTATGTTTTCATGTATTTATGTGTTTTTTTGCTGGTGCTGGTTTAATGGGTCTATGTGAGACTGGTGGTGTGATGCAAGTATTTCCCTTTTCCTCTTGACTGTCTGATCCAGTCTTGGGTTGAAAGAGATTAGCCTCCAGTTTGGCTGTATAATTGCATCTCTCGCATGTATTAGTGTTTGGTGATAGGAGGAGAGGGTTGTCTGTGTATATGAGGCAATTGTAACATTGCCTCAAAATGCCCAGATTCACCAGTTGGACTGGAGAGTACACTTGAAACTGCCCTTTGGACATGCCTGGATAGGTACACTGGACTGTTTTACTGAATGGCTGGTAAGGTCAAATAGAGAGCTTTGTCCTTCTGTACAGTATAGGGGGGGGGTCTAGTGCTAGGGTTTATAAGTGCTTGCTATGAGTTTTGAGCAAGTGCAGGGCTGAGAAATGAATGGCTTGAGTGCTTAAGTTGAAAGTTTGTCTAGTTCCAAGGGAAAAATTGAAGAGGAGACTTTGTGGAGCCGGAAATAGTTATACCCTAGCTAACCGGCACTGATAGAAATTAGCCCAAAATGGCCAATAAACTACTAATTTCTGGGCTGAAACCACTCCTCCAGGGAAAGACAGGCTGCTCAAAGCTCCCCTCTCTCACAGCCAAACAGAGAAACTTCCTTCTATCCAAGTAAGGTATGGACAAACACAGAGATTTGTAACACAGCCCTGAATTTAGCACTAACCTGAAAACTGGACTATACTAGCTTAGAGAGGTGGGAAACAAATATTTTTTGTTTGTTTGTTTTTTTTTCAGAAAATAAAGCAGGTACAATAAAAAAAAACACTTTAAATGCACAGAAAAGAATGCTTATTGTTATATATCTCAGTTCAGAGTTGTAGACAATGCCCCTAATAATAAAGTAAGAAGAAACACAAATATAGTAAAAGCAGATGAATAAAGTGCAAGCTATATATATATATATATATATATATATATATATATATATATATATATATATATATATACATATATAAAACAACAGAAAACAAACAAACTGATTTAAACAAGATACCCAATTAACCAGAAAAAAGTTCAAAAGTGAGCCCTGTTCCAGCACTCTTCAATCAGACAAGTTCTAACTGTACACTCCTGCTACTAGGGTGCAGGGGAACCTTCTACAAAAAAGATGGCCTGGATCAGTGCTCAAGTTATACAAACAAAGCTAGATTCAGCAGGCCTGAATCTGGTCTATGCTACAGCAACAAGGTGCACCAATTTCAGAAAGAAGCAGTTCAAATAAGCAGGCACAATAAGCCTGTGACCAGAAATTCCCAGCTCAGAAGGGCAGCATCCAGCATCTCCTCCCACAAGAGTGCAGACCACAAACCTTCTTAATGTAGAATAACTGTCCTGAAGCCTAAGTGCTTAAACCAGAACTAATACACTTTTAGAATAGCAGACACTGAGCCTTCAATCAGCAATTCCCAGCTTAGAAGGATGTAAGCTACCTGTCCTGCCACAACAGTGCAGACCACAAACCTTCTTTATGTAAAACAACCGGTATGAAGCCCAAGTGCTTAAACCAAAAGACTTAGAATAACAGTTACAATTTAATTAGGCTACTACCAAGCAGTAATAAATGCAGCAGAATAAATAAAACTGAGTACTTTTAAGAAGAGGCAAAAGCAAAATAAAGTAGGAGGAAACACAATACAGTAAAAGCAGATGAATAAAGTGCAATTTTTTTGTTAGTAAAGTGCAAGGAGAGAGGAAGGAAGAACCTAAGTGGGCTGGCTTTCTCGAATCTTCTCTCTGTATTAAGTAGAGTAAACACTAGACTCAGAATATGATCTCACAGTACTTGGTTAAGTGAGCAAATGAGATGGACTCAGGAGGAGTGTTCAAATACAGACTTACAGGAGGGGCGGGCAATTCCAGAGCCATCAACACTAACACCAAAACAAGAACAGGGAGGGTGAGTGGAGAACTAACTGCAGAGAGACCCACAGCACACACTATTCAGTGAAACATACAATTAGGTAACAGAAAAAATGGAATGCACTACTTTTAAACCTGCAAGTTTGTACTTAACTTCAGCTTCTAATGCAGGCGATTATAGCCAACCAAGTCTCCCAGAAGTTGAGCATAAAATTAATTCTCAAACTTGTGGCTAGCACTTAAAGTACAGAGGAAGCCCTCTAGGCTAACAGTTAAATATTAGATAAAGAAGTGAGAAGGCCACCACCCTCTCTTATAGCAGAGAGAGACACACAGCACACACTATTCAGTGAAACATATAATTAGGTAACAGAAAAAATGAAATACAGTACTTTTAAAACTGCAAGTTTATACTTAACGTCAGCTTCTAATGCAGGTGATTATAGCCAACCAAGTCTCTCAGAAGTTGAGCATAAAATTAATTCTCAGACTTTGTGGCTAGCACTTAAAGTACAGAGGAAGCCCTCTAGGCTAACAGTTAAATATCAGATAACAAAGAAGTGAGAATACCACCACCCCCTCTTATAGCAGAGAGACACACAGCACACACTATTCAGTGAAACATACAATTAGGTAACAGAAAAAATGAAATATAGTACTTTTAAAACTGCAAGCTTGTATTTAACTTCAGCTTCTAATGCAGGTGATTATAGCCAACCAAGTCTCTCAGAAGAGTCTCTTATAGCCAACCAAGTCTCTTAAAGCAGTAAATTCCTTAGAGGGGCATTCATTTCTGCCTTCTGTCAGTTTGACAGACCTAAAAGGTTTGACTGGTTTTCAGAAGCTACGATAGCCACTAAAACATTTTGCATTCCTACACTTTTTTTTCTGTAACTGGTAGTAATGGAACAGTCATAGGTCCAAGCACTACAAAGAAATACTACTGGGTCACATTGATCACAACCCTTATTATTTGTTCTCAATATGGATGCAAAGATTCATCTCTCAAGCTCCACTTTTAGGGTGAGCATCTTGGCTTCCATATCTCAAACACATAATAAGTTAGTTATGATTTAGTTATTTATTTGATTTTTTTTACTGGGGTAAACCAGTGATCAGTTCTGACCAACGTTAAACTCAGCCAGGATGATTGGAGACCTGATTATAATCCTTTATGTCGCAGCCACCATGGACAGATTATTACACAACTTGATTACTTTTGGACAGTTAATCCAAATATTTTCAGCTGTCTACTTCTTGTATATTTCTCATTGTAGTTATCTTTGTTATGCTCCCATTGTTCATAGTCTGCACACAAATAGTCCAATCAGTCCCTCTTGAAATATTGCAGTTCTCAACACATTAAAAAAAAACAGTTCTTAGACTAACCAGCATAAAACAGTGTGCATCAACTGTTTTTACTGCCAATATGCCTGAACTCTCTTTCCATGCCCTAGTCCATCCACCCCTACAACCTGTTTTTATCTTTTGTAAAGGATGAAAATTTTGACAATACTTAGAAAGTTCAGATTTAGCATCCATTTCATGTAGGAGGATATGCCTTCCCCATTATCTGAATTTTATACAAATATTTGAAAGGTGAATCACCCAGAACAAAATTAGATCAATGAGTACTTGATTTTACTAAACATTAGTTAGATTGTTTTTTTAGAATACAGACCAAGATCACAGATAGTTTCTGTAAAAAAATGCTATGGCTCTCTTCTCACATGAGGAAAGATTATGCACAGTGGCTCGATTATATTAATCAAGGGTGTATATTTATCCATAGGGACCTTCTGTAGTAATAAGAAAACCATAGCAGAAATGTTTTCTCAATGTTTTGAAAATTCTACTTCCTCATTTCATTGTCTGCAGTCCAGGGGCAGTTTCTGCAGCTTCCATGGATATCACTGGACAGTCACAAGATCTTTTAATATCTGTCTTGAGCTAAGAACACTAGGAAATTGCCAAGGAACTGTCAGCCGATACTTTGGCACTATTCAGGATGGTGTTTATCTAATCAAGTGATCTGGAGCCTAAATAAAAACTACTGAGCTACAGTTTCAGCTTGAGGTCTTCCAAGAATAGAAACATTTGCTACCTCTATGGTCTTTTCAATTTTATCAGTGATATTTGTCCACTAAAACTGTTGCCCTCTTCAGAAGTGAATGGGTTAATTAAACGTCACCAAGAATTATTTTAAAACTGTTAATTATGCAATTTCTGATTTAGTATACAAAGGACTTTTTCACGTGAACTTGTTGATCATTTGATAGTCCAAAATCCAAAATTACAATGCTTTTTGGAATTCCAAACAATCAAAAATTATGAAGAATCTATTGATATAATTAGGTCGCAGCAGTTTCCAGAACAGAACCAAAAGCAATTTTTGTTGAACATAAGATTACAGATAAGAGTAAAAAAGCCAATGTATTTTATTTGGCACTCACAAAATGTATTCTATGTCACAAAATATTTGTTTTTCAGTTATTCCACAATATGTTGTTGTAGAGACAAATAGTTTATCAAATATAAGGCTGCTTACAACATGAATAGATTAGCTCCTCACAAATATTTTATTTTTCTTTTTGCTTTTAATAATGATGTCTATAGACAAAAACAGTATTGCTAAGAGTGCAATTGTGTCACCAAGTTGTGCAAATTTGGTTCAGAGTTACTGGAAGGAAAAGTATGTTTACATAAATGTGCCTAACAATATTTTATATTATGGAAATTTTAGAGATAACATGTTAATTGTATGAAATGGGACACTGGAAGTGATATACCAAATGTTAGAAATATACAATACATTAATAGAGTTTCTTAGGTTCTCATCCACAGTGAATGAAAGGGCTATTGATTTTTATTTATATTTTTATAAAGACTTAAGAACTAAAAAAATTACTAACAGAATTAAAGAAAAGAAGTTAGTGCAGTAGTATGCACCCTAAGTAGCTGCAATGGAATACTGTAAAGGCGCAAGCAATGTGGATGTTAAGAAATACAGCAGATAAAAAATGAAGCAATTCACAGAGCAGAACCTGTATTCACTTCATAATCTTGAAATACATATACATATATATATATATATATATATATATATATATATATATATATATATATATATATATATATATATATATATATAGATATATATATATATATATATATATATATATATTAATAAGGAATTATCATTTGGGAATTGGGAATGAAACTAAATATGCAATGATTGTTAAACAGATGTTATGAGAGCATTGATCCAGAGGATGGCGATATTGCACATGAGAAAAAAAAAATAATGCCCTGACAAGATGTGAAAGTTATTAACATATTTAGTTTATTCTGAAACAAAAACATCATGGCAAATAACTGGCTTATATTTAACAGTTATCCAGACGGCAAAACATTTTAGTAGAGTTATCTTGTGTTCTCTAGCATTTGCAACTGATGTAGGTTTACTATAAGAGCAATCTATTGCAGTAAGCTCACTGAAATATGTTATAGATCACTATTTTTTACTTTTAAATGTATTAATGTTATGTGTGTTTTTTTCTAGTCAGTGTTATGATTGTGCATCATTTTACATAGGCAGATTGTCAAAAGTGTCAAAAAATGAAGGATATCTGCAAGAACAAAGCATACAAATAATATATACATACACACACACACATATATATATATATATATATATATATATATATATATATATATGACATTTTAAGCTTTCTGTGTGTTAGTCACAGTACATTTGGGAATCTGAGTGATGATTTAAAAAATCTATGGATTTGAGAGAAATTAATTGATAGATTTTGTTAAATAATAATGTCCCATGTGGTTAATGATGTCCTGAATCTTTAATGTAAACTGAAAACAAAATCTTTGCAGCATTGATTTTGACTGGTGTTTTCCATGAAGTGACATCAGTTTTTAGCCTTTTGTAGTTTTGATTTTATTAGTTTACTTCAGTCTGATGAAGTTTTTTTTCCTTCTCCTTACTCACACTGCATGCCCATCTTCAGCCCTCTCCTGGTCAGTCAGCCAATTCATTCCCGTCATTGAGTGTGGGGTTGATAGGGAGGGACCATCATTCAGACAGCTGTCAGGGATGTTATGAGAGTTTTCAAGCTGCCCTATCTTCCACATGCATCCAGAGAAACACCAGGGAGGGTACATACCATGGGTTGCAGATATGTCTGCCCCTTCCCTAAAGCATGAGTGGTGATTTTCTAGTGTATCCATGAGGGGATCTCTGTCCCTCACATACATGCATCCTTCCCCACCCATGAAGAGGAGGTGAGCAGGCCATACTTTTACATCTCCCCTTTCTGGCTTCTCCAATACTAGGGCCACTAATAAAACCCCAGTCAATAACTGGTGCACTCACAGCTGTAGTGCTGACCCATGAAACTAGCAGCCTAATGAAGTCTTTTAAGTACTTAAGATGAAAGCAATACCAGAATATTCTTTTAATAAATTAAGTCTATTCTGACAATTTGGCTATAGGAGCCTTTTTTAGGCAGCAGATGTTGGGTAGATAGACCACCTGGATTTAACATTATTTTCAATTTTTTCCACACAGCCCTCCAAATTCCTGTCTTGCTCATTGTTCCCCGTTGGCTTGACACAGTTCAAAAAGTATCCCAGTAGGAATAGGGACATTTCCCTAGTATTCTGGACAGGTTTTCCACTGGCCAAATAAATGCCATTGCAGGTCATGCCTAATAAATAAATGACCAAGATACAAAAAATAAATAATAATATATATGTATGCAAACTTTAGTAAACAAAGCTTTGATTTCCGACAGTTATGGTTGCAGAACTAGCAGGACTAACATGGCTGTATTATGAACCCATGGCTAATAAAATTTTCACTAGCTGCAAACCCCTCCTCTACATTCTTTGTACTTCATTTTTTTTTCTGACAGTGTTTAGGTATTCTATTACCTAAATAGTCAGTCATAAATGAATGGAACTTATGCCATTTTTTTCATTATATCTTCATTTAATAAATATCTTTATGTCAAACAGACACCCAATACAGACTCATAGAGTAGTTTGTCTGCATACCTTGCACAGTACAGAAAAGTAAGTAGTCTGCAGCGGGAAGAGTAAAAATGTCATCCACAAGTACAGATGGAAGGCTTTGCAGAATTACTTAACACCAGTACAACTGCAAAAATTAAAATCAGGACCTTTTATCACCAAATCTCAACATTTCGCTTCCTGATTACCAACCTGTTGAAATCTTTTATGAACCACTGGTATTCTTTGGATAAAGTGAAGAGGGCAGGAAAAAGAGACTCAATAAAAGGAAAGACTTTACTTAGTCTTATGTATCCTACATGAGAATGAAGGATACAGAAGGATACATAAGGCTCAATAGAAGGGAAGACTTTACTTTGCCTTATGTATCCTACATGAGAATGAAGGATACAGAAGGATACATAAGGCTCAGTAGAAGGAAAGACTTTACTTAGTCTTATGTATCCTACATGAGAATGAAGGATACAGAAGGATACATAAGGCTCAATAGAAGGAAAGACTTTACTTAGTCTTATGTATCATACATGAGAATGAAGGATACAGAAGGATACATAAGGCTCAATAGAAGGAAAGACTTTACTTAGTCTTATGTATCCTACATGAGAATGAAGGATACAGAAGGATACATAAGGCTCAATAGAAGGAAAGACTTTACTTAGTCTTATGTATCCTACATGAGAATGAAGGATACAGAAGGATACATAAGGCTCAATAGAAGGAAAGACTTTAATTAGTCTTATGTATCCTACATGAGAATGAAGGATACAGAAGGATACATAAGGCTCAATAGAAGGAAAGACTTTACTTAGTATTATGTATCCTACATGAGAATGAAGGATACAGAAGGATACATAAGGCTCAATACAAGGAAAGACTTTACTTAGTCTTATGTATCCTACATGAGAATGAAGGATACAGAAGGATACATAAGGCTCAATACAAGGAAAGACTTTACTTAGTCTTATGTATCCTACATGAGAATGAAGGATACAGAAGGATAGATAAGGCTCAATAGAAGGAAAGACTTTACTTAGTCTTATGTATCCTACATGAGAATGAAGGATACAGAAGGTTCCATAAGGCTCAATAGAAGGAAAGACTTTACTTAGTCTTATGTATCCTACATGAGAATGAAGGATACAGAAGGATACATAAGGCTCAATAGAAGGAAAGACTTTACTTAGTCTTATGTATCCTACATGAGAATGAAGGATACAGAAGGATACATAAGGCTCAATAGAAGGAAAGACTTTACTTAGTCTTATGTATCCTACATGAGAATGAAGGATACAGAAGGATACATAAGGCTCAATAGAAGGAAAGACTTTAATTAGTCTTATGTATCCTACATGAGAATGAAGGATACAGAAGGATACATAAGGCTCAATAGAAGGAAAGACTTGACTTAGTCTTATGTATCCTACATGAGAATGAAGGATACAGAAGGATACATAAGGCTCAATAGAAGGGAAGACTTTACTTCGTCTTATGTATCCTACATGAGAATGAAGGATACAGAAGGATACATAAGGCTCAATACAAGGAAAGACTTTACTTAGTCTTATGTATCCTACATGAGAATGAAGGATACAGAAGGATACATAAGGCTCAATACAAGGAAAGACTTTACTTAGTCTTATGTATCCTACATGAGAATGAAGGATACAGAAGGATACATAAGGCTCAATACAAGGAAAGACTTTACTTAGTCTTATGTATCCTACATGAGAATGAAGGATACAGAAGGATACATAAGGCTCAATAGAAGGGAAGACTTTACTTAGTCTTATGTATCCTACATGAGAATGAAGGATACAGAAGGATACATAAGGCTCAATAGAAGGGAAGACTTTACTTAGTCTTATGTATCCTACATGAGAATGAAGGATACAGAAGGATACATAAGGCTCAATAGAAGGAAAGACTTTACTTAGTCTTATGTATCCTACATGAGAATGAAGGATACAGAAGGATACATAAGGCTCAATAGAAGGAAAGACTTTACTTAGTCTTATGTATCCTACATGAGAATGAAGGATACAGAAGGATACATAAGGCTCAATAGAAGGAAAGACTTTACTTAGTCTTATGTATCCTACATGAGAATGAAGGATACAGAAGGATACATAAGGCTCAATAGAAGGAAAGACTTTACTTAGTCTTACGTATCCTACATGAGAATGAAGGATACAGAAGGATACATAAGGCTCAATAGAAGGAAAGACTTTACTTAGTCTTATGTATCCTACATGAGAATGAAGGATACAGAAGGATACATAAGGCTCAATAGAAGGGAAGACTTTACTTAGTCTTATGTATCCTACATGAGAATGAAGGATACAGAAGGATACATAAGGCTCAATAAAAGGAAAGACTTTACGTAGTCTTATGTATCCTACATGAGAATGAAGGATACAGAAGGATACATAAGGCTCAATAGAAGGAAAGACTTTACTTAGTCTTATGTATCCTACATGAGAATGAAGGATACAGAAGGATACATAAGGCTCAATAGAAGGAAAGACTTTACTTAGTCTTATGTATCCTACATGAGAATGAAGGATACAGAAGGATACATAAGGCTCAATAGAAGGGAAGACTTTACCTAGTCTTATGTATCCTACATGAGAATGAAGGATACAGAAGGATACATAAGGCTCAATAGAAGGAAAGACTTTACTTAGTCTTATGTATCCTACATGAGAATGAAGGATACAGAAGGATACATAAGGATCAATAGAAGGAAAGACTTTACTTAGTCTTATGTATCCTACATGAGAATGAAGGATACAGAAGGATACATAAGGCTCAATAGAAGGAAAGACTTTACTTAGTCTTATGTATCCTACATGAGAATGAAGGATACAGAAGGATACATAAGGCTCAATAGAAGGGAAGACTTTACCTAGTCTTATCTATCCTTCATTCTCGTGTAGCTCTATCCATATGGCCTCATGATCTGAAAAGCCTGTAATTTTTATCCCTTTCTGCAGAAGTTTTAAACTGTCACACACAAAAAAATAATCCATTTTGGTTTTAATTTCACCTCTTCTGTAAGTCCAGTGTTTATCATTGCATATGTATAGCTTTCCACTTTTCATTATTTCGTATACAGTTTTAATATCACTACATTTTTTCTTTCCTATTCTTAAATTGCAATTAGAATCCCCAATATTATATCCATATTGACACCTACGTAATTTAGATTTTTTTAATTATCTCTTTCTTTTTTTGTAACATATGCATATACTGCAATAATTCTATAAACATTTGTTTCCCATTTTGAATATATCAGCATTATTCTTCCTAATTCTATTACTGTAAAATCAAGATATTAATGTTTTCTTGACATAATACACCTAATGTTTCCACCCCATAATACTCCAGTTTGTAGCCTTTCTTTATCTGTCAAGATCCTAGTATCTTCTAGTACAATTATGTGCATATCAACTGAAGCACACCATTCTAAAATCCCTAATCTTCTGTTAATATTCTTCATACTATTAGCATTTAAAGCTAAGACTGTCAGCCTTTAAATGAAGTTAGTATTATGTCTCTCTCATCCATTACCTTTTTTGTTCTCTTTCACAAGTGTACATTTAAACTTTCTTATCCTCTCTCACCCTTTTCCCTATAGAATTTGTACTTCATTTTACTATTTCCCAGTTTACATATTCCTCCTCTGTCATATCAAGCACCTTTTCTTCCCCTTTCCTTTCCCTATATTTCCCTCCCTTATTAAATCTTTATTTCTTTCCTTTGTACTATTCTGTCTTTCTTGTTCCTTTTCTATATTTTATGTATATCATATACCGGATTCTGTGTACATTTTTTTCTGTAATTTCTACATTTTCTTCACACTCTTTCCATGTATGCCCAATTTTTCCACACATTTTTTACATTTCATATCACATTTTCTTGCTTCAAGCCCTGTTTTGCCACAAATAAATTATTTTCGTTTATCACATTAGTTAATCAAATGATTACTCTTCCACAGAAAAAAAAAATGTTGTTGGCTGCCCTGTATATTTAACAAATTCTCTGTTACCATTTACAGTAGTCACATTTCGGATATGTATAACATTATCACTTTCCATTTCCAAAATAATCCCACATTCCCAACCCCCAGCCCATAAACCTTGGTTATCTTATATTTTTGTTGTGTCCGTAACATCTTTACAAATAGTCTTTAAATATTCTTTCAATTCCTCTTTTTCAACTTCTTTTCTAAGTTGTATCAAAACTCTTTTTTGGTTTCTCTATGAAACGCCTGCACTACATACTCACTCCAAGGATTAAAGTTCTTTTTTGTGCATATTGTTCTAAAAAAATCTTCATATATTGTCCTGTTTCAAAGAATGTATCACAATATGTTCCTTTATTAATAAGAGTAAAGGCTCTTACTGCCTTGGGCGAAACACTCAGTGGTGCAATTACAGTGTTCCATACTTCATACCTTTCAAGCTGTTTCTCTTTCTTACTGCTTGCTCTTATAATCAATTTATTTTTTGCCACCTTCACTTTGTCGGTTCTTCTTTCTCTTTCTTTCACTGTCTGTGTGTGCAATTTCTTTTTCATTGTGTTCTCTGCAACTCCCTCTTCTTGTCTCTTCTCCGTAATTTCACCCCATGAAGCAACCACTTCACTTTCTGGTTCACTCTTATTAATCATTTCCTTTAAATAAACATCCTGCAACCCTCCTGATTGGACAGTTATAATAATACATCCCTGCTGGTTCTTTCCATTTCCTTTGAGCAACCTTTCCTGGAATAGGCACTAAAAATCTGGTACAGCTTCAATGGCATTCTGTTCTTTCACCTCCTTCCTTCCTCCTCTCTCCTCCAATACGGACAAATCCTCCACTCTTCTGCTTCACTTAAATGCCTTTCTCGTAAAGGCTCCACTATCTCCATCTTTGCATTCTCCTTCTCTGACACAATCTTCTCCCCACAAACTCTCCCCATACTTACTCATATTTCTCCGAGCTGCCTTCATTCCCAGAATAGAAACAGGAAGTTGGACACATCACCAACAATAATATCCCCATACACTATAAGTAGAGGAAGTTCCCCAGTGCCATGGTCAAATTTCATGTAGTAAGTATGGGTATTACCTCAGGTCTTCCCTAAAAAGAGGGTTTTGGCCTACTGAGACTAGCCCAGGTACAAAGAGTAAATAAATAAAATTATTTTTCCCTCTTTAGATGCTTCACAGGTGTCAACCCCACAACTGTACTTACCTCATCCTATCAACAGAATCCTCATCTCTGTAGTTCTAGAGTCTGATGTTGACTAACTGATACAAGAAGAATCTCTATAACAGTTATCACTATGCCAGATATCTACTCCACCAATGATACACCTCATGGTGTGAGTCATACAGAAACCAGTGCTACCAGTGTTGGGTCCCAACACATAGGATCATAGGAGGTTACTAGGCTAATGGCCCCACGATCCTTACAAGCCTAGTCAAGTTCAACTCATGTTCCCAAGGGTGTCTGGTTCAAACAGGCACTAAAATCAGCACCTATTGTCCCTGTCCAAGAGAGACACAAGTAGAACCCCCAAAGTGAATTTCCAATTGCACATCCAATCATACAAGCTGCACTTAAATAGAGCCAACAAGAGGCTTTGGAACAGCTTCCTATTCATGTTAAACAAAGGTGGGGCAACCTCTGTGGGACAAATTTGTCTCTCCAGCAGGTTCTGTTGATGTCACATACCAGGTTAAGGTCCTTTGAGCAAGTGACCCATGTACCATTTGACTTATGAATGTGCAATATTTCCATCAGAGCTGGTTCAGAGATTGCTCTATATGCAAGGTACAGGTTGCCTCTGATAAGTCTGTATTACACAGAGTAAAGTGACAATGATTTCAGTCTGTTCACATAAGACAGATCTTAAAGACCCTGAATTGTCTTCATAAGGAACCTTTGTGGTCTCTCCAATTGTTGCAGTTGTGTGGAAAGGAACATACCAAAGAGAGCATTGTACTCTGTTATTGGCCAGATGACGGAAGAGTACATGGGGGTTATAACCTCTTTTTTCTGGAGGCAATGCCCTTACTTAGGACATGAGCAATATAAAATGCCCTTCTGACCACTGTGTAGACATGGTGATCAACATTAAGGTTGCTGTCAATCTGTGTGCATAGATCTCTCACAACTGACTGTGTGCTTAGGATATTGCTATTGATGTGGTAGTTTGCAGAAAAATCATCCTTGCTGAAGCGGATGATAATATATTTCTTTACTTTAAGTTTAAGACCATCCCCTGGATTCAATAAACCCTGTGCAAGAATAGCACTATTCTTGCATGGAGTGATTCATGTCCATATAACATAGCAACGTGCCTTGTGTATTCATGAAGACACTCTTCTGTTCTACCTATATGGGCATGAACCACAAATGAGTGCAGGAGGCATGTCCAAGTAGTGCACAGACACTGAACATGCCCCCTGCACTCAGAAAGTGCCATACAGCACTTTCTAAATTGATCTGGCATAATGTTAGAGATTTACTCTAATATTACGCCAGCATTTCAGTGTCCATGGACACTGAAATGAAATAAAGGATCATTTCAGTGTCCACGGACACTGAAATAAACACAGCAGCAAGAAAGCAATGCAGGGGGTGTGTGACAGGTTCTGTGACCACCCTCTGCATTGCCAAAGTGCCATACGACATCTTCACATCCTGCTAAAGCAGGAAATGTGTGCAAATGCACAAATAATGGGGGATAAATCCCTAAGAAGAGACACAACACACATATTGCCCATTAAACTTAGAAAGTTGATACAAAATAGGTCATGCATTAGCATGAATTACCGAAGGGTAGAAGTCTGAAAGCAAATGTATGCCAATATTCCCAAACAGCAGTGCATGTGGACAAAGACAAAAATAATGGGGGGAAAAAACAATAAAATAGGGACACATCTGAAAAATTTCCCTCACACACGTATAAAGTTGATAGAAAACAGGATATGTATTAGCATGAGTCCCTGAAGGATAGAAGCCTAAAAGCCAAGCGAATGCCATTATTTCACGATTCCAGTCCTCAATGAGTTATCAGAACACCACAAGACTCACTTACATAACATAATAATATAATAATAATATATATTTTTTTTTCCAGGCTAAGGAATGTTTAAGCATAGCTAAGCGGGTGTGCGCGTTATGGCCCTCCTCTTACCATAGCTTAAGCATCCCATAGGAGATAAATGCAAATATAGAGGTGAAATTTCAAGCTGCGATACTGTAGTGGTTAGAATCCTGACATTTGCATGCAGGCATTCACAGTTTGAGTACCAAGACAGGCAACTTATTTTTCCATGGGAAAGTAGTGTTAAAATTATTTGCGTAAACTTAAATTATGTATCAACTGTATTTTGTCAACCAGGGTAGTGTAGCAGGTCCAAAAGTGAGGTGTCAGTCTACAAAACATGTGAAACCACCATATAAACACAAGTGCCCCATACAGTATAGTCACATAAGAATATAATGTAATGAAAGCACATAGGGGGATGTCATGGAAGGTAAACATAAAATTATAATATGTCAGTAATGATGAATCAATCCCACAATCATGATACTCTATAAAATTAAATCTGAACAATGCTAAGTAGTACTCAGCTATGCTAAGCTGGTGTAAGCATTGCTTAAATGTAAATGCTAAGCAATATGTAGCCCAGCTAAGCAGATTTGCTCATTGGTAAGCAGTGCTCAAAATCTAACCCTTTCAGCACTGCCAACCTTTGCTAAGTGGGTTTGCGTGTTGCTTAGCTTAGCTCAGCATATTCAAAATGGTCCAATGATGGCAAAGGGCAAAAATTTGGCCCTATTTAAACCTCGCAGGTGGGAATACAACCATAACCAGTTGTAGCTCATCTTTCTAGGCACTATGGATGGCATAGGAGAGGGATCGCGTTTTTGGGTGAAGTGCTGGGGCATTCAGGAGTCTGGGGTCATGGTTGGACTCCTAGTGAAAGGCCATTAGGTGAGACTGCTGCAGGCCCAGTACCAGGGCTCACAATACAAAGCGGAGACCTGGGACTGTCTCGCATGTGATCTCACTAGTGCTACTGACATCCCACAAACTGGTGAGCAGGTCTGGCACCATTTCGCTGACCTCAAGCGTAGGAAGAAGGAGATCTTTTGGACCAGTGGACCCAAGAAGCACGGGTACATAATGTCCCAGATGTGTGTAAGCATCAGTATCAATTAGTGTTTGCCAAAGTCCAACCTGCATATATGATTGATAGGTGTGCATAAATGTTTCTGTATCTCCTGTATAGCTGCAGATGAGAGGGCTGCGAACATAGACGCCCATGCCAGCAGGTTGCTAAGGCTGTGCCGGGATGCTGGTGAGTACAAATCTAGTTTGCAGTATTCAGGGCAAATAAATATAAAGGAGTAGAATGTCAACTGCCAGTAGGTTAAAATGTGTACTATGTGTAATGAATAAATGAGACGTTAGCAGAGTAATAGTGATGTACAGGATATCTATCAATAAAAGTGTCAGTACCCTTCAATAAAACTAAAAAACCCAGCCTGTTGCATTTACTTTGGTATGTGGTGTTATGAATATAAATGTGTACAGGTTCTGCGTAGTAACTATGGCTCTGACAGCATGAATTAATTGAGGCTCATCTGACAAAGACTGTGGAGCTGTAAAACAGGAGATTAACTATATGAAATGTTCCATGCACCAAGATCTGATCCCTGAATAGTAATGTGTAAAGTGTTATACTGTATTCCCTACAGCAGTGCTTTGCGTTAACCATTGCTTTCCAGATTGTAATATGTCAAAGTATTAATACACAGTACAAGAACT
Source organism: Protopterus annectens (assembly GCF_019279795.1). NCBI lineage: Eukaryota > Metazoa > Chordata > Ceratodontiformes > Protopteridae > Protopterus > Protopterus annectens. The sequence continues at coordinate 661,546,595 of NC_056729.1, read as the reverse complement.
ATCCGCTATGCATGAATGCCAGAATTACAAGATCAGGTTGTCCAAACAAGAGAATATTAGGCAGAAAACAGTCAAGCAAATGACAGCAGTTTCTCAATAGCTCACTATGATGAAACACAGCCTTGTTGTACCATTTTGCACAAACAGGCATGGTTCAAATACCGGGAGTGGTAGTAAGCTGTATGCATAATTTCACCCAAGAATATGTGAATAGAAACTATCAGGTAGTATTAACAAAAATTTCCTCCACAGGTCTGCCAGGTAAGGAAATGTTTCTATTAGCTATAAGAAGGCTGTACTAATACATTGTGTACAACACTTCCACTGTCCAACCCCAAGGCTGCAAATGACAGCAAGATAAGTACGTACACCAAGCAGATTCTTCCGAAAAAATGTCCCTCAAGTATCACGCTGTCACGGCTAGTGGTCACTGCTGCCAATACCCAGGGTGACAGATAGAAATCCAGGCAGAGTATGGCAGTAGCACACACACACACACACACACACACACACACACACACACACACACACACACACACACACACACACACAGTATGAGTGCAGGGCACCCCTGTCAGTGTCACATATGTAACCTTGAATATGTATAGGTAGTGTTAACAGATATTTCTTCCACAGGTCTGTCAGGTAAGGAAATGTATATGTTAACTGTAAGAAGGCTTTAGTAATACACTGTGTACAAACATTCCACTGCCCAAACCCAGGCCATAGGTAGATGTAAAGTGAGGTAATACCTGGAGAGTAATGAGAAGAATAATGATCAGTACAGTTGTGAACTGAAGCCTATACAGCTGTTAATTAACACCCCCCCCACCCTATCTGCACCAATAATTCATACACATAATCAACGGGTATGTTTTTCTCCAAACCTACTGTTGGGACGTGTCCTATTGTTCTACAAATATTGAATCATTTGATTATTAATGTTCCCCGTTCAAATGCTATCATTGATGGCCTGTTGCTATCAATATAACTTGCATGCCATTATAATGCCTACTGTGGTTCCATATATGCATGTGTTCTGTTTGCTATGCAACTGTTTCAAATCTGTTTTATGGGGTCAATTGGAACACCCATGCATGCTGTTATAACTAATCTCGAATTGTGTTGTTCATGACTAACCAACATATTTTGTAAAACCTCAATACCATAGCATATCTGGGAAAGCAGATCCTGGCAGATCTGCCTGTCCCACCTCATCTGGCCATGGCACTGAGTCTGTGCACATCTGGAACCCAACCCGGAACCTCCTCATCTGCTGGTCCTGCACGACCTTTGGGTGGAACCACCTCAGGGGATGGGACCTGCCCCCCCCCGTGAACGGGCGCAGACAGGAAATTGCCACCTGTAGCCAGGTCCAGGTTTGGTGAGTAGCACCATCCAAAAGGAGTTTGCTGGACAGCTGCACCAGATTGAGGGTCACCTGGTGCATCTTGAGGGTCACCCCTCCTGTCCAGCCCCCAGCACAGCCTCCTTTGGGGCCAGAAAGGTGCAGTGGTGACTGCCCATGGGTGGGAACCTCAGTTCCATTGTATCCATTTGGAGGCTCATGGGTGTCTGATTCCCAACCACCCACTCCGGCCAAGGTATTTACCACCCACATGTGTCATATACCACCCCCGTCTGCTGTCTTGTCTGTTTTCCTATCCAACTTGCCTCCCCAAATAGACCTACTCTCCTTCTCCAACATCCCACTCTCACCTTAAAAAAAAGGGCATCTGTTCCCAAAAAAAAATTACGCCCCATACATAGCTGTCTATTTTGCACATGTGTCCACTGGACACATGTAATCTGGTCCAATTGGCTTGACAACATGTTACTGTTGTCCTCATCCCTCTCTCAGGTGTTTCAGTGTCCAAATTCACCTCCAAATTCTGTAGAAATTCACAGCTGTTGCTGTAGAAGAAATGGACAGCTATGGACCTATTCTTCACCAGTCCTGCACATCCCTAGCTACCTTTCATACTGTACTTCTCTGTGCATGCCCCTTTTTTCACCACTTTCTTATCACCCCTTTTTTTCTTTTAAAGAAATTAGTGTGGGGGTAAGTGGAATAAGTGGTGTTAAGTGAGCCTAAATGGATTAACCGTAGCTTGGCATCACTTAGCATCATGCAAACCCACGCAAACCAGCTTATGCATAACATAGATATACATATATAAATATATAAAGGAAGAAAAAAAAAAAAAAAATATATATATATATATATATATATATATATATATATATATATATATATATGTACATAACATGCAGTGCATTCATACATCAGAACAATCCCTCTCAACCTCTTAGTGCAAGAAACCCATACAGAGGCTATAAAATGGGGGGGATGGGCCACATACAGGGACATATTTCAAATATCACTGTAAGAAATGAAGATGTTTGCTACAGCAACAGGGTGCATTTCAGAAGACAATTACTGAAGGATATAAGGATGGAAACTGAAATGTTATGTCATTATTTACTGACATAAATCTTTGGATCATCACAGTGATCTACCAGACAAATACAAATAAATTGTGAAACAGAACAAAAGTATGGGCCAAACATCTGGACATTTTGTGAAAATCCTGGCAGTGGAGAGGTATGCTCAGAATACGTTAGTGCTATGAATCTGGACCAAGCCTGACAAAGTGGGGGGCAAAGGCATGAAAATAGGGACATATCCAAGATACATGAGTACATAAGCTGAGAAAGTTGATGTACTAACTCTGTTTGTCCTAATATATATTGACTGAAATATCACAAGTCCGGGACTCAATTATTTCTCATTATTTAGTGACCTCAATCTCCACATCATCCCATTGATGTGTCAAGAATTCATAACAGTTATGGGAACCAGACCAAAGATATCAGCCAGACAACTGGACACCCTATGGATATGAGGACATAACACAACATTAGGGAAACTACACTTGGCTACCAAGCAATATCCAAACTACAATCAGACTGACATAACACTACCCAAATCCAGCTCTAGGGCTGTACACATGCATTTGCAAATATAACATGCACTACAGGGATGTAACAGTAGTGGAAAACAGACACTGGTGTGAAAGTGCAAACACAACCAATTGCACCACAGTCACAGCAACATACCAGTAAGCAAACTGAACACTACAGTATAATGACTGTGTGAAAAACAATATCCCATTTGCTACTCGCACATTACTCCTACATATACTGCCCCAAGTCATAGTGTAGTGAGAATCTTGAGGTGTTACGGGAAATGTTACCGTCTGCCCGTACAAACATATACAGGCAATAGGGAACCAGAAACCAGAGCAGCATGCACAGTCAGATAGAAAGGTCCCGTGACACTCACATGTACCCCTCTCCCTACATAGCCCAAATAACACATGCACACTCCACTGCTACACAATCCTGACAGTCTGTTAACAATGGCCAGACATGCACAGACTTATCAAATGTACAGTTTCCCACAGAATGTATAGGCACAGGACTCATATCTATGGCCGCTTCCTTGTTACATGTCTGTGAGTCTATGACATCACTGGGGTGGTAGCAGAAATGAAGGCAATAAATAATGATACTACATCTGAACCTCTCAGTGCATGACATCTGGACAAAGCCTGACATAACTGGGGGCCATAGGCCAAAACACAGGGGTATATTGGACGTATTGCTGTTATAAATTTAGACAATTGCTGGTGTTACTGGATTTGTTGTCACATATCTTTTCTAAGGGATAGGAAGTCAGTAACACCAATGGATGTTAGCATTTACTGACTGCATTCCTCAGAGTATCCTACTGATTCATCAAGGACAACAACTGTCTGGGGAACAGACCAAACATATGAGCCACACATCTGGACAGTGTCTAGGCCTCTGGACAGTGTAGAGGTATGATCACAGTCATGTAACGGAATGGAAATCCCCTGACAGCTGCCAAACATGTCACCTAGCACCTAATGAAACACAGTAAGACCAACATGACACTCCTCCACATCAGCTCTGGGCAATTACCCATGTATATTCAAATATAGCATGCACTACAGGGATGGAATTGTAGTGAAAAGCAAATAGTGGTGTAAAAATGTCCACCCAAAAACATTTTCACCACAGTTAAAGCAACATACCAGTACCTAAAATTAACTCTAGAGTAGAACAACTGTCTGAACAAACATATCCTGATTGCCAGTCACACACTACACCAAAATATGCTGGCCAAGATCACAGTGTACTGGGAAACCGGATGTGTTACCGGACATTTCACAGTCTGCCTCTACAATCATACAGACATGATAGACCACCCGCAGCTGTAGCAGCATGCACAGCCAGATAGGTAAAGGATGTCTGGCACTCACATCTGCTACTCTCCCTACCCAGCCCAACAAACATCTACACACAACACTGCTACACAAACTTGGCAGTCTGTTAACAATGGCCAGACATATATAACTGTCATATATACAGATTTCCACAGAATTTCCAGGGTGTGGAACCATATTCCTGGCCACTGCAGCATACCACGGTCAGGAGTCTACTAGGTGACTGGGATGATAACTGGAGTGCAGTCGATAATTAATGATATACCATACCTCTGCACCTCATAGTGCAGGACATCTGGACAATGCATGATGTACTTGGGAGACAGGGGGCCAGAAAGAGGGACATATCACAAATAATGGTGTTACAACTGAAACAGTAGCTGGTGTTACACGTGTTGTTGTAACATAACATCCCTGAAGGATATGATGTTTGGAACACCAATGGATGTCAACAGTTAGTGACTACAATCCTCATATTGTCCTACTGACACCACAAAAACAGATGTTGTTTGAGGAACAGACCAAACATAACAGGCAAACCTCTGGCCACTCTGTGGACAACATGCCAGTCGAGAGGTATGTCAGAGGCATATCACTGTTAGATGTCAACTCACTCAGTAAATACATGTCCAGATGAACACTGTCAATCTAGTAACCCTCCATGTGTATAACAGCACTAATGACATACAATCTGTTCCCAGTTCTGGAGCTTTCTCCCCCATGTTGTTGGGCTGTCTAAACATGTCCTGTCCTGTGAGGTATTCCCACCTACTGTCTATGAAGCTGTAGCCCCCACACCTTCATAATTTCCCCCGCACAAGCAAGGAAAAGTGGCAAGGCCCACATGAAGAACATCCCATATGTTGGAACTAGCATCAGTGTCCAGGCCCACACCACAATAGTATGTGGGTACCTACATAGTTGTATGGCCTCAGCAATACCTGACAGGAAAACATCAACCTCCTCAAGGTAGGCTGAATGCCTGTGGTGCACAACAGCAATACACAACTACCATCATAGGTGGAAATAATCGAGAGAACGGGCCAAAAAGGAACAGGTGCCTCATTGGCAGCCATGTCACCTTGTTCTGCACAAGCAAATAAGGTCACAGGTGATTTACATAAGGCTGTCTTTGAGTGCAAACTGGATACATCTACCAAGGCCAATCACTAGGCCATCCAGTCATGTCTGCAGTTCTAGAGGCAACTCACATATCTGCTCTGTAGTGGTGGTCAATAACACCACATACATATATGCTGGAGATATAGGCAACTGGCTGCAGACAGGTGAGGTGTTAACATCACATCCCTGTCCCCCCATAAGTACACATGTGCATGTATAGCACCTGCCCCTCTCCTCTCATGATCAGGAAGCAGGTCTGTAATGCCCTCTCAAAGGCAACACATAGAGGTCGCCATAGGCCTGATACCATTCCTGCCTGCATTCTACATGAACACAGGCATGGGCTCTAAGATCCATTCTGCAGTGTAGTCAACCACAGCCTGAGCACTGGTGTCATCCCATCTGCACAGAGGACAGACAGAAAGTTGATAGAAAACAGGTTATGCATTAGCATGAATGTTCTGAAGGATACAAGTCTGAAACTGAAATATATACCATTATGTCATGACAGCAATCTTCAATGACATGGCCAAAAACCTCAATACTCTCCATGTAATATAATAATATAATATTAATATCCAGTAGGATATAAATAAAAATATACAGCCAAAATCCCCAAACCAAGACAGTGTAATGGTCAGAGTCACAGCTTTGCATGCAGCCGTACATGGTTTGAGTACTACAACAGGAAATCCAATTGTACATGGGAAAGCAGTGTTAAAAGTACTATTTTCATATTAAAATATGTGGTAAGTTATTTTTGTCACCCAGGGTAGTGTGTATTGAGACACTACTTACTACTGTTCTGAAAGGACATAGAGCCATGTCATGTAATAGAAATCATGTGCACTTACTAAATGAGTCATTAGTGTTTTATTTTATAAGAATGAGCTGTGTGCAATGGTTAGCAATGTTCAGCTATGCTTAGCAGGTTTAAGCATTGCTCAAATGTGAATGCTAAGCAGCGGGTAGCTCAGCTAAGTGGAATTGCACACTGGTAAGTGTCACTAAGTGAAACCTACACTGTTTAAGTGCTTAATAGTTTACCAGTATGCTGGCATCGCTTAGCATCATGCAAACCCATGCAAACCCTCTTACAACTGCTTAAAACTGCCTTAATCACTCTGTTTCCATCAGCCACTGTTCTGCTTAGCAACAAAATAATCAGCCCTGCCAACTGTCGAGCTCAGGGTCCTGTACACCATTGCCAGAGCAATGTACCACTGCACCATTTGAGTTGTAAGGACTTCTGATTTTTTTTCAAACATATCATGCAGTAGAGTCATTCAACAGATGGGAAAAGATTCTGTAGAATCAGTCAGGTTTTGTAGATGCATGTATATATATATATATATATATATATATATATATATATATATATATATAATATAAATAAAATATATATATATATATATATATATATATATATATATATATATATATATATATATATATATATGGTGTACATGCATTTGTGCTTACGGCCGATGGTTGAATGCGAAAATACCGACTGCAGAATGCCAGGACAGCAGAATGTCGAAGCTACGGACATTGAACCCGAGAATACTGAATGCCGTCCAGGCCTCTATACCAACCTCTTGACCCATGATAGCGTTTGTTGCGGTGGATGTCTGATCAGGAAATTCGAATTTGATGTTGTGCTTGACATTCTGCGCATTTGTGCGAACGAGATTCGACAATTAGGTTCAGAATTCTGCTGGAGTGACCTTTGGCTGTACGACCAATTGGATGTAAACCTATATATATATATATTATATATATATATATATATATATATATATATATAAATATATATATACATACATATATATATATATATATATATATAAATATATATATATATATATATATATATATATATATATATATATATACATAGATATATATATATATATATATATATATATATATATATATATATATATATATATGTATATGTGCTCATAACATGTAGTGGAGTCATACCTCACAACCATACCTCTCAACCTCTTAGTGCAAGAAATTTGGCCAAAGGCTTCCCAAATGAGGGGACAATGGGCCAAAATTAGAGACATATTTTAAATATTGCTCTTATAAATGTAGAATGTTGCCAGAGTGACGGGGTTTGTTTCAGCATACATGTTCTGAAGGATTTCAGTTCTGAAACTGAAATGTATGCCATCATTTACTGTCAGAAATCCTCAGATCATCACAGTGATTTACCAGTGATATAAAAATAATGAATCTGTGGAACAGACCAGAAATATGAGCAATAAACCTGGACATATTGCAACAATCTGGACAGTTGTGAGGTAGGCTTAAAACCCCTTAGTGCAATGAATCTGGACCAAGCCTGACAAAGTAGAGGGAAGAAACCCATGAAAATAGGGACATATCTGAAATACTTGAGAAAATAAGCTGACACAGTTGCTGCAATGCTCATGTGTGAGTGTAGACACTGTCCATAGCCAGAGTGCAGGCAAGGTCCCACACAGGCAAATGGCCAGGAGTGCTCGCAGGAGGACTGCTCCTCATTGAGCCACTGTTGCAAGTGCCACGGCAGTTGTCACCAGATGCATGTTTCTGGCTGTCATGGATGCACAGGCACATAGTGAATGCAATACCAGACATATACTCAGGGTGGTGGATGCAACTCTTCCTGGTTTATGTGGTGACATACATGACTTTGTCGAGGCTACACGCCAAAATACTGAGGTCATGAATAGACGGTGGGGTGAGACCTTGGCATGTCTTTGCTCGAGTGTGTGGTGGCAGATGGGCATCAGTCACATGGACATAGGTCAGCACTAACATCAGCTGATAGTCAACAGAGCCATGCACCTTCACACTTCCATAGTGGGAGTGACACCAGCACTACCAAAGGGCCATTGCTGTCCACATCACAATGGAGCGGGCCATGGGCATGTGGTCCTGGCCAGTCCCGTCAGAGACATGGATCCAGCAGACAGCAGTCACCATCAGGAAGCAGTACTGAATCTGGCCTTGGGCCTGCTGATACCAGTGAGACCCCTGGCAGGACCAGTTCACATGTCCGTGGCCAGAGACGGTGAACTGGACACCCTACCATGTACAGTCCACAACTGCCCAACATACCCCTGTGTAGGGCAGCCACATGGCGTGACTGTGCTCATACATACACACACACATCTGTATCACAGGCAAGTCATCTCCAGACATACACAGCACCTCTGTACAGCCCATCTATAGGATACTCCTGCAAACACACACACATGAATGTCAACCGTATGGCCCAGCTTAGGCCTCTAGTAAACCCACACCACACCCTTTGCATATGATGATACCTGTGCCACATCCCTATCATTCATACCATCGAGGCAGAGACAGGCCAATATTGGTTTGATGCACAGGGTGAATATAGTACAGTGTAACCATGTATTACTGTTTAAGGTGCTGTCTGCTTGCATTTGTTATGGGTACACATAAAGGTGTAGGTACCTTATTAGCCATGATGCATTATTGCTGTTAGTACCACTGACTGAATGTAGTCTGACATGCTGCATTCTGTTTGTGTTCCAGGTGTATGTGTGTCTGCAGGCTGTGGCCTGCAGACATTACCAACGTGGAGTATGTCAGAGTGGAAATACACCAACCATTTCATAGCCAACGTACAGATTTATATGTATGTTTACCAGGTGTGTATGCATGCAACAGTGTGTGATGGACACTATTGTCAGACAGTGTGACCTGGCATACATACCCCTTGTCACAGACATGTAGCCTTCAGATATGTCACCTTAGTGTTGTGTAGTACCACAGACTCATACATGTGGAACAGGGTATTGGAGCACTTTCAGTAGGTCCCTCACCAGCTTAGCCATTATATTGACTGCAACAGATTCACATGTCAGCACCTATTGCCCCTGCTATTTCTTTCCCATACACTCAACCCTGATGCAGTTGGTGAGGGCATGCATGGTACTGTGTATGACAGGTTTGTGGTATGTATTCCTGAGTTCACAGGGTGGAACAGGGAGACAAAATGGTATATCCTTTGCATACACACAGTAGAGACTGACATAGGGGATGTGCATACTGTAACACAAACTGCAATGCAAATTGCAATGGACAGATTAGTAAACCTACATATCCACTTTAATGTGCTATAATGCTACATACACATGTCATGTCCCACATAGATTATATGCATGAGACATAACCCACTACCTCTTACAACATGTGCTATTGTGAATGCCTTCATGAATGGTGAGATAATCTACCAGGAATAGCAGCTGGAGTCATCTATTGCTCCTACATGCCTGGACAAGTGATAGGATAACAGATGTTGTATCAGCATGATGTTTCAGTCAGGTATGATAGCTGATGCTGGCATGTGTGTCAGTACACTAACTGTGACCTATTTGGTAACAATATCACATACATGGCCATTGTTAGGGGACACAGACCACATATGGGTTGCAAACATCCAGATATTCTGTAGACATCTGTACAGATGACTGCAGTGGCCTGTACAATGGTTTAACATGCTGTATGTGTGGCAGATGCCATAAACGCACTATATAAAGTAATGCCATCGGGCGGTGGTAAACAGGCGGGGATGGTACACATATTAAAACGGTATAAACCACACACAATATGATGCTCAACCCACACACACACACACACACACACACACACACACACACACACACACACACACACACACACACACACACACACACACACACACACAGTTGCCAGTATTGAGATTAGAACCCCTATCTATCTATTTCTACTATAGTGTTACGCAGTTATCAGACACACCACAGAGCTTATGTGAATTCAATTTCTCTCAGGGTACTTCTAAGGTGAATGACATCAGCAGGGCTTGTAAAGTAGGGTGATGGGAAGTGTACAGTGTGGCACACAACTCAAAATGGTAAAACCCACACAGCATATGATTCTCAACCCAAACACACATACACCATTGCCAATATTGAGGTTATAACCTCTACCTATGTAGTTATTTCTACTATAGTTTTACGCAGTTATCAGACTTGCCACAGAGCTTATATAAATTCACCTTCTCCCAAGGTACTTCTAAGATGAATGACAACAGCAGGCCTTGTAAAGTAGGGTGATGGGAAGTGTACAGGGTGGCACACAACTCAAAATGGTATAACCCACTCAGGATACGATTCTCAACCCAATCACACATACACCATTGCCAGTATTGAGGTTATAACCTCTACCTATGTAGTTATTTCTACTATACTGTTACTTGGTTATCAGGTACGCCACAGAACTTATATAAATTCACCTTCTCCCAAGGTACTTCAAAGGTGAATGACATCAGCAGGCCTTGTAAAGTAGGGTGATGGGAAGTGTACAGGGTGGTACACAACTCAAAATGGTACAACCCACACAGGATATGATTCTCACACACAAACACACACCTACTTGCCAGTATTGGAATTAAAACCTCTGCCTATTTAGTGATTTATACTATAGTGTTACACAGTTATCGCACATGCTACAGAGCTTACTGGGCTGACAACTGGCCAAAACTGCTGATAAGGGGAATGACATCAGCAGGACTGATAAAGTAGGGCACTGGGTGGGAAACCTATCAAAATACTTCTTCTTACAAATGTATACATTTACACACCAATACACACATTTGCCAGTTCTGAGATTAGAATCCCTGCCTAGCTATTGATTAGTACTATAGTGTTACACAGTTATCGCATGCACTATGGAGTTTACTGGGCTGACAACTGGCCAAAGGTGCTGATAAGGGCAATGACATCAGCAGGACTGATAAAGTAGGGTACTGGGTGGGAAACCTATCAAAATACTTCTTTTTACAAACATAGACACCTACACACACAGTTATACACCTATACGCACATTTGCCGGATCTGAGATTATACACCCACACACACATTTGCTGGATCTGAGATTAGAACCCCTGCCTAGCTAATGATTTGTACTATAGTGTTACATAATTATTGCACACACTACAGAGCTTACTGGGCTGACCACTGCCCAAAGGTGCTGATAAGGGGAATTACATCAGCAGGACTGATGAAGTGGGGCACTGGGATGTGCTGTGGGTGGAAATGGCCTAAAACTGTTTCACCTACAAACAAACAAACAAACACACACTCCCTCACTCTCACATGCTAAACTGTCTCTCACACACACACACACACACACACACACACACACACACACACACACACACACACTTGCCAGTATTGAGATTAGAACCCCTACCTATCTATTTATTTGTATTATAGTGTTACACAGTTATCACATATGCTACAGATCTTCTAGGGGTGATAGGTATCCAAAGGTGCTTCTAAGGTGAATGACAGCAGCAGATCTTGTGAGTAGGGCAATGTGAATTGTAATGAGTGGGAATACTCTCCTAATACTTAGATCTACAGACACAAACACACAGGCAGGTAATGAGATATTATAAACCCAACCTCACTACTGTTACACAATGGGGCTCAACTTTTATGCTGGCACATGCAACTGTTTACAACTAGTATGCCACTATCCACAGCAGGACATCACTGTAGGCCATTCAGGGTATCCATGTGTGTGACTCACTCTGTTTCTGTCCCCTTGTGTTTCTGTCTCCCTCTATCACTGTCTCTCTCTCACTTTCCCACATCTATGTGTGTGTATGCTTGACATGTGTTATCTGTTGCCATATATATATGTGTGTGTATCTCACGCAACAGATGCAGATATATCACATATGGGCCATCTACAGCTAGATGAGGGTAATCCTGTCTGATGTGTGTGAGTGGGGACAGTTGAGGTGTGCATAGCTGTCTGTATGCACAGACACACACACACACACACACACACATATATATATATATATATATATATATATATATATATATACACAATACAGTCATATATTCTGATGTGGGTTCCAACATGTCCTGTGATTCTCTAAGTGTAGGAGGATGCCCAGTGTGACCGTCTATAGTTAGAGTAGGACTCCATTTCAGAGATAGGTGTGCTACAGATCAGGGTTTTGTGTGCTACAGCCATACCTCTCAGGAGTACACAGGATTTTCCTCAGGTTACTGGGTTTGTTTATCAGACATTTTCTGACATATCTGTAGTCTGACACTGCAATGTATTGTGTCATTACCTAGTGCCAGACATCCTCAGATCATCACAGTGCTTTACCAGATGAATACTAGTTGTATGATGCATAGACCAATATTATGAGGGCAGCTATGTACATTCTTGCCCAATAAGGCCATTTATAAGGTGTGGCTACAGCCAGTTGAGTGATGATACACTGTGTAAACAGTCCAGCAACCTGTTGCTATACTGTCTGGGGATCTCCTGCTTGTGTGGTATCTTTCTAACCTGAGATGTCATATCCTTGTGTAGGCATACCTCTCATCTGTACATTTTTGGCAGGTTGTCCAGTTGTCTGGCTAGAAGTTTCATCCTGTCTACGTAAACATCTGTTTTTATGGCAAGTTAGTTACATATAATTGAAGAGTGATGTTACAAAATGACAGACATTACAGTTTCAGACTACATAACCTTCAGACAATTCCTGCTACTGCAAACCCCTCACCCTGCCAATTTTCGCAGTATGTAAGGGCAGCATTTACAACACATGACTATCATTGTGCCTTTGTTCCACTTTTATTTCTGCCATTGTCCAGACATCTTGTGTCAGAGGTTGGGAGTTATGGGTGTGGGTGCAGAGTGCATTATACTGTGCAGGCATGTCCATTATATGTAAAAGCAAACATAGGAAAAAAAGGATTATTGAAAATGACCGCCGGCAACAGTATCAAAAAGCACTTATATTCACAAAAGTCTTGGTACCCAGCTACACATCCTTCAAGATGTCTCTTATATGTGTAGTATATTCCACATAGTGCTGTGACTTTCAGGTATGTCAGTGGAAGAGCACTGGGTGTCACTGACATGCATAACACTTGGCACTGCAATTATCTGCACATGGCCCTGTCTAAGACAACACTGTACCTAGGGCACTATGAGACGACTGCCAGGAGAACATGCTGACCAGATCCTGACAGTATTAACCACACATACACATAGCTCATTGACCCCTGCATATTGTGGACAGGTAACATGTTTTCATGTGTATTGATGCAGCCCTACCAATGTGTGCTATGCTGCTATTTCCCTGCAAACATACATGTTACTGCATTTGTGTGGGGATATGGGGGGGGGCACACCTGTCAACTGTAGACATTTGCACAGACTGTGCTGATATTTGCTTTACATTTTGGTTCCATTTACCATACTGAAAAATTAATTTTAAGATGCTAAAGCACCGTGCTGTTACACTGATGCTTACTGTGATGGATTTGAAGTCTTCTTAAGACACTCAGTCCTGCTGGCTGGATTCTGCTAAAATCAAAGTCTGGTTATAGTTGCATTCACAGTCTGTTGCATACAGAAACTTGCAGAATATACATTGATGAGAGAATATACTTTGCAGCACCTGTCTTTAACAGCAGTAACCAATAACTGTTATAATAAACCACACATACTAAAGTTACAGCTTCAGAAAATGTTCTACTTTACTTCTCGTATAGTACAGATGATGTGAGAGATATAACATTTACCTCAGGACAAATGTGTCCCTTCCATACCCCTAACATAACTGGATTTAATACAGACTTTATATATTTTTTAGTTAAACACACACCCTCTTGGTTTTGGATACTGACTTGATGATGCAAATGCTGACACATCTGTTCTTGTGCAAATGCTGAGAAGTGGAGAAAAGCATATTTTATTGTGGATAAACTTTCTTAGAAAGCATATTTTTAAACTTTCTTAGAAAAACATATTTTTCAAGAAAACGCCTTGTGGATAAACACATGTCCTGTTAAAGAAAGCAGATTAGGTTTTTTCTGATATATCCTGTTGTTTTTACATTCTTGCCAAGTCTGTAAGAAGTCAGCTTTCTTGATGTGTGTGTAATACACTCATAAGCAAGTTCCTTATTTTTAAGCCACAATCATTTAGTATGGATGCTAATCACATATTGCTAAACTCTATTTCTACATTTAAGCAAGCTTTATCTTATTCCTTATTAAGGTTGCATGTTTATAGCAAAGTTACTTTCAACCTTAGTATATTGTTGAACACACTCTAACAATTCCTTCTTTTTTATTTTAAACCAGGGAAATAAATTCAGCATTATTTGGAAATACCTTTTCATTATGACAATTAACAACAGTAACCTGACTATCTTTTGCTAAGCAGATTTTAATACATGTAAATAATATGCAACCAAGCATTACAATAACAATAAAATAAATTAAAAATACAGTGATTTTTCCTGTCTATCATGTAAATAGATTACTAAACCATTCACTCCAATCATCATTCCAATTTTTTCTAGTATGTTGAAACACTTGTGCAATCACTTCTAAATGTGCTTTTACAGATTCTGTTTTATCTGGAATAAATGTACAACATTGTTCTCCTATTAAAGCACATGTACCCTCTTGGGATGCCAATATGTAATCTAATGCTATTCAATTTTGCAAAACCATAGTTCGTATTGCTGTCATTTCAACAGTAATGTCAAGGACTGCATTGAAAGTGGCATTTGCTAATACCTCAACTAGTTTAGATAGTTTTCTCAGCTCCCAGATGGCTTTTGCAGCCCCGTAAAAAGGGAAAATACTCGCTCCAGTGATTACATCATCTCCTAAATCCATATCTTTTAATTTAATATAATCAAGATTTTGATTATATACATATGATGTATCTAATGTCTCTACTGGATTTTCTGGACTTTCAATCACAGGTAATATATCCCTCTTCTTTTTTGCATTTCTAACGCTTCCTTTTGGTAACTCTTTTACATGATGCATTGCTGGTACCACTAATCCTATATAACAGGTGCCATCCCATCCCTTTGGTAACCATTTATAAGCATATTTACCACAGATGTAATATAACCCATCTGGTAGAGCAACACTGCTATTCACCAGACTGCCATTTACTTGCCCCATAGTAGGAGTTTCATCATGTACAACTGTAAAGTTTTTATCTGTTTTACTTCACCAACATGTAATATTGGTTTTACACTCATTTTTATCATTTTACACACTCCAACACATACTATTGTGCCCTATTTTGGGAACTAGAGGCAGATCAGTAAAAGGCACAGGTCAGATTGTAATGGCATACATTTGAGTTTCAGACTTCTTACCCTTCATAGCCTTACTGCAATGGTGGGTCCTGCTGTTCTATCACAGTGTGAGTCTGTAGGGGGGGTAATTTAACATTGCCACCATTTGTGTGCCTTTACCAGACATTTCTCTGTGGTTTTCTACAGCTGACTTGCTTGTGGGTGTGAGGGGAGGGTATGGGACCCCAAACTGACATCCATGCCTGTGACCTATGACCCCCCAGTTAGTTGTCCCCAGACATATACTGCTGTGAGATTTGCCATCTTGGGTACTACTGCATAGTGTGAGGAGGCCAGTTTTGGCAGACATTTCCTCATGTCCCACATAGCTGTCAGTTGTCTGCTGCTATCCCAGTAGGCCACCCCATTCCCTTTCATGCATACAGCATTACCATAGATATGCTAGCAAAACATACTAATCCATTAATTTATTGTTAAGAAGACTGACTTACTTTGTGCTTGTGGCAGGTATGAGGATGGTGCTTGAGGGATGCCTATTTTGGATGCACACAATACATTGCCTATACATGGTAAGTTAAAGGTAATGTGATGTGTGTGTCATCCATTTTATTGTGTGTGCGAGTCAGAGATATGTGTCAGTACCTGGGGTCCCAACAGTGTCAATGTGTGTGCTATGTGTTGCCTCTTTGCCAAGGCCTGAGCATACTGGACATGCCTACATCTGCCTACAGGAGCAAGCTCAGGGGCCTCCACCTCTGAGTCCCTCTGTGCCTGTGGGGACCTTGGCAATGGTGGTGGGCTGTGTGTCTCCTCCCAGTGCTGTTCCTGCTGCAGCTGTTTCCACATGATCATACCATGTAGCATGGCACATACTATGAACATGTGGGCACATGTGGCTGGAGAGTACTGCAAGGCTCCATCAGATATGTCAAGGCAGTGGAACTGTGACTTGAGCATCCCAAACACATGATCTGTAATAATCCTGGTTTGTGCATGTGCCTCATTATGGCATTGTTGTGTGGGTGTGTGTGCATTTCTGATGGGTGTCATCATCCATGGCTCCAGTGCATAGCCAGCATCCCCCACCAGATGGCCATACAGGATGCCCCCACTTGCAAATGCCTGGTACAGCTGTGATGAATGCCAGATGTGGGAGTTGTGATAGCTTCCAGGGATGCCAGCACACACATTCATGATAATGCCCTGGGCATTGCACATGACCTGGTAGTTGATGGAGGGGAATCCCTTGCGGTTTATGTAGACCCTATCCTGTTCACTGCATGGTGCCTTGATGTGGATGTGCATGCAGTCTATGGCACCCAGTACTTCCAGGTATTCTGCTACATGGTGGAAGAGACCCATATTGTTGGTCTTCTCCTCACAGGTGTTGGGGAAGTAAATGTGCTCACTGGCATGTAGTAGCATGGCATCCAGGAACTGGTGGAGTACCCTGGATGCAGATGCCTGTGAGACCCCCATGATTTCCCCAGTAGGTCTTTGGAAAGTACCTGTAGCTAGTATTCATAAGGCTACACATACCCTGGTATCCACTGGGATGGGTTCCCCTCTGTAGGCTCTAGGTCTGAGTTGAGGCCGGCACAGCTCAGTAATTTGCTGAAGTATGTCTCTGCCCACCATGTAGTGCTCTACTATCTCCAGATCATGTAGCCTGTGCTAAGTTACCCTGGGTCTGAACACTCTTCTCCTGCTCCTCCTCGGCCTGTGGCAGTTGTCAGCATTATCCTCCCCTCCACCCTCAGCCTCTAGCACATATTGATGGATCAAAGCAATGGCAGCCCTTAGCATTTTTCCAGTTAAAACTCCTTTGCATGTGTACACCAATGGTGCAGAGTTTGTGAGAAAAAACAGACTGTAAGGTATTTCCATAGTTTATACTGTTGTGAGGCAGATGCTGCCTGTATGATTGACTGACTATGATGCATTCCAGCTGCTAGCTATGTAATTTGTTCTTGATTGCTTTTATTCTGCAATTTTCCTTTTTTCCCTTCCCATGTCCTCCCCTTTTCAGTCCCGTGGCACACCGCACAAACCTGGTAAGTAAATGTAAACAGTCCTGCTATTTCCGGGGTGTTTTTTGTTTGTTTTGTTTTAGACCCAGTGTGCTTCATGCATACACATTTAGCTAATGTAAACACAAAGAAATAGCCCTCCCTGGATGCGAACACACTCTTCATTTCATTTAATAAGTCAATACAGCCTCAGACACACTCCCTTGCTTAGCTGTGCTTAGCTAAGCTTATCTGTGTGCCATTGGGCTCCAATGTGTACACAACATGCTTGACACACACCCTTTTCATGTCTGTTGCTCCTCCTAGTTACAAGATCGTGCTTTAGCAATGACACAGTTAGGTGCAGTTTGGCACTTAGAAGATTTTAGTGATTCAGTAAATTTCCCCTCATTTGCATACCCCACTGGCTTACTCCATAGTTAATGCACTAACACAGAGCCTTTCCTCTTGACAACCACTGTTACCTCGTATTGTTTTGATTTTGCATGCCATAGACTGTAATGGCAAAATGCAGATTTTCCTTAAAATTGGGTTTTCACTTTTTTTTTTGGCATGATCTCATTTGCGAGCCGCTGTCCTATGATTAAATGGCCAAGATCAGGCAAAAAAATAACTTTGATTTTTATAAAAATGAAGCACTTTTCCATGCCAGTGGCCATATATTTAGCCATTGGCATGCCTAAAGACTATAATACATGGAGCTGTCATGCCTCCATTTTATTTTCAGAAATGCATTTGGTTAGTAACCGAATACATTTCTGCAACTAACACTGTTCTTGCATGGATTGCCTGCTTGCTGAATTGATAATTCACCTCATTTGCATGGTTTTCACCAGCAAATGAAGTAATTAGCATTCTTCACTGGTTCCTGTACAAGAACAGTGTAGGGAGGCTCATGCACATCAAAACACTAGTTCACTGAATCGCTTGGTGGCCATATTCTGTGCAGGAGTGGCTACACTGTTCCTGCATGAAAATAATTATTTATTGAATCCTGGGGCATGACTTTGGCACCAGTCAGTCCGCGTAGGACCTCCTTGCAGGATGTTGACATCACTAGGGGTTTCAGTGATCACTCCCAGTTTACAGTCATCAGCAAACTTTGTCAGCCACAGTCCTTTAGTTTTAGCCTGCACTATGGAGAAGTAGATTATGAACAGTAAGGTCCCAGAACTGATCCTTGTGTAACACCACTGGTTATGGGTCTGCTGGAGGAGATGGAGTACCGTATTTTTACAGTATACTTTTGCTGCATAGAGAATCACAATCTGGATATTACCCCCTAAACTCTCACTTAAAAAAAATAATTGAAGATATTAATTTTGGAGGGCTGAAGCCATAGAGTAGCATAGAAAACACTTAATGTTGCCAATAACATCTGGAGGCCTGGCTGTATCAGACTTTACCAGATACTAGTTATCAGTTCTGTTATCAAAACTTCTTCAACTGAAAACATATCAAGTAGCATAGAAAGAGATAATGAAGATGATAATAGAAGATAGTAGAAGAGATAGTAGAAGAGACACTAAAGGAAAGACTAAATGGCTAAATTCATTGGAGGTCAGTGGAAAAACAGAAAAGTAATGAACTAAATGTTCCACGAACCTCAGTTCAAATAATTCTACCTGAGTGATAAATGAAGTAGTGAGACCAATAAATTCATTCAAAAAGGTACTGAAGACCAAGATAAAATTAATCAGACGGAAAAGACTAAAGACCCAATTACTTTACTCATAGCAAATGATAGAACAAGAAGTATTTTGACATGGCTGGAAGCACATCTGAAATTTTAATTCCCAGACAGGTTAAGAATTAATTATGTAGCCGGCAGGGGCAGCTCATGCTATTGGACTGCAGGACTGCAGCCCTCCCAGCTGTAAAACAAGAAAAATTAAACAAAATAAAAAAGAAAATAACAAAAAGAAAATAATAAAAGCAACCGCGAGTCCCGGAACATCACGCATGTGCACTCACGGCATTTCCCGATATTCGGACTGCTGGTGAACCAGTCAGGAGCATGCGCACAGAATCCAGACTGTCTCCACCAGCAGTCCAGATTGCAAAGACAACATGCACATCTGCATTTTCCCAGCAGTCTATGCAGTCAGAACTGCATAGACTGGAAGGGGATCGGACTGCAACTTCCGCAGGCAGGGTGGTCTCGCGGGACAGATAGGACAAGCCTCAGGTGCTCTTGCGGAAAGGGCTTGCCTACTGCATGGATTTAACAGCTCGGCAATGATGGTGCAGAAATGGATTGAACAGTTCGGCAATGATGGAGCTTGCTGCTTTTGACGGACGTTGCAGGTAAGGTGTGTGTGTGTGTGTGTGTGTGTGTGTGTGTGTGTGTGTGTGTGTGTGTGTGTGTGTGTGTGTGTGTGTGTTCTGCATGTCTGTGTCTATGTTTGCAGGGGTCAAAATGTGAAACTATGTTTTTAAAAGTGTGGTGAGGGGAAAGGGGTACAACAAAATCCTGGAAGTAGAAAATTAAGTTTTCATGCTGCACTCCAGTTTGTATCTGTTCTGTTTATTAGCAAATATGTTTGTAGGTGGAGACAATAGTCTTGTCTTCTTGATTCACTTTTACATGACAAATAAGAGAGGTGCGTCTTTCACTTCAGCTCCCTCCAGAACAACAGAAAAATTGATACAAAGCAGGCTCTGCTTAAGTGCATGCCAAAGAGGAACATCTACAAAACAGAGGCCAAGCAGTACCAAGGCTGGAGACTAAAATGTCTCATAATATCTCAGAAACCAAGTCTGGGCCAGTCTCCAAAGAAGAGCTTCAACAGATTCATACTGGCAAACAGGAAATGGTTTCTCAGCCAGAAAAGTGATCTGCAGGTCAATTTGCAGTTAAGGCAGCTGAAAAGTGTGCTGATGTTAAATAGTTCAGTTACATGAACATAAATCCAGCCAAATCAGTTCATTATCGAACATAATGCACTTTAAAAGGCTTAAAAATCTATAAGTCACCCTAGCATTCTACCTAAACAATAAGCAAATTTGGCATATGTTTTAAACCACTAAAACTAATGTTGGTGTCTAGTGTTGCACTGAAACAAGTAAACGTCATGTAAAGTTAATGTAAATTCTAGGCGTGTCTGTAATATAATATCTGTTTTAGGATTATTCCTTGTCCTGTCATAGGACTTCAATATCCTTTGTTATTATGCACAATTAGACACTGGGCACCCATGCATAAAGCAATAAAGAACATGGCTAGATGAGCACTATTAAAAAGGCATCTCTGTTGCCAGATCAGTATCAAAGCTACCTTTGAAACACTGTATTAAATACACAGTAACACGTAGTGACTAATATTATTTTTTTAGATCACATGCGCATGTTTTGATAGAAGCCTGATCTGCTCTGTGCTTCCCACTACCTACTGCAATGTTCAAGTATAAAGCATCATAATGCGTTCCTAGACTAATAACAGCAACAGTTACATGATGGAATGATCGTCATCAAAGTCAGATACAAGATCAGGCGATAATAATAATCCCCCAGGCAGTTGAACTCAAGATTTAATTATGTGTGTAAAATGCCCCAGTTAACTATAATTAGTGACTAGAGGGAGAGCAACTGAGGCTCAAACCCTGCAGGTAGCAAAAGCCTCAATTCCCTACCCACTACCACTAGTGAAAAGTGTTCAGATTTTTGCCTCATATTTTTATGTTCTGTTCCTCATACAATCTGTGGTTTTCTGAATTCTGAATTCACTAAATAATGACAGACATTTGAATTTCAGACTTCATATTCTTCAGAAAGTACATGGTAACACAAAACATTTTATTCTAACAATTTTCTAAGTTTAGAAGTTCAATACTTGAAAGTTGGGGCTGTATTCCCCCACTATTGGCTTTGTGCAGGTTTTTTTGTGCTAAGAGGTTGAGAGCTATGGTGAGAACTGAATTTACTGAATGTGTTTGGGGCTGTATTCCTCATTATTGACTTTGCCCAGGTATTTTGTGCTAAGAGGTTGAGACCCAAGGACTGATAACTGAATTCACTAAATGATAGCTATTTAAGTTTCAGTCTTCCTGTTGTTTAAGAAACAGCTGATTTGGCATAGTGGTATATAGTGCTGACTATAGTGTACAGTGTCCTGGAGCCAAGACATGGAAGTAGCACAGCATTTTATTCTAGCAACTTTCCAAGGTTATACAAGCAAAGTTTAAAATGTGTCCCTGTTTTTTGGGCTTTACCCCCCCCCCCCGCCCAAAAAATACATTTTGGCTTTTTCCAGATTTCTTGAGCTCATGTGCTGCAAAGTTGAGAGATACAGTTGAGCATCAAATGGATTTTACAAGGAGCTAAGAGCTTCAGGGGAAGACAAGTTTAGTGCTGCTTATGCTATGTCTGCTTCCAATGTTAATAGCACAACAGTTAGTGTACTTGCTTTCAGTGCAGAAGGCTGTGGGTTCTACTCCCACAGTATGTAAATGCATTGCTGATGCTGTACTTTTAAAGAGGGTGGATGCTGCAGTTCAGAACATGTCCTCTTTGCGGAGATACCTAGTAACTATCAACCTGTTATCAGTTTGCCATCCATTCCCAATTGAAATATTACTAGCTTATCATTTTTTTACAGTAACATGTACAATGTATTCCTCAAGGGCAACAGGCACTTTATTTGTAGATGAAACAATGAAATATAAAATTGTTTGCTAGCAGCAACCTCTTAATTAGTTACAGAACTCTTTAATGTGGAATTATTTAGATGACTTTTACTTCTGCAGAGATTGTGTATATTTACTGATACTGGTGGATTGTAGAAGTTTGAGTAGACTTTTATGATGGAAATGTTCTGAATTGGGCAGTTTTGTCATTATTGGTGCATGCTTTTTGTTTCGTTGTTTACTGGAAAAATGTTCAAAACAATACATTTAAAATGCCCTGTAACAACTGTACTGTATTATACAAGGAATATAATTTAATACAATCAGGAAGGTGTATCAAAGAACACATGTATGTTTCATGTGCAAGCGGCCTATAATTTGAAAACAGCCCAAAGTTAATCTTTATCTGCCACTGGACAGATGTATCTTTTTTGAATGTGGGTTTCAATACTGTTTCAATGAATGTGAGTTTCAAGGGCAGGGAAGTTTTAATGCTAAATCTATTTTCATTGTGAGACTGCATTGCTTTGTTTAGCAGATGTCAATTAGCGTTTGTGCTGTAAAATGAAAAATAAAACATTTAAATGAAATCCAAATCATCGTAGAAGTAAAACAGTATGCATATTATAGTGTTTGTGGTAAATGGGGTGAAGTAGCCAAGTAATGGGACACTGGAATGGCTGCAGGGGAGGCTCCATTCGACCATGATTTTGTGAAAGGGGAAGGGTGGCAAACTCAAAGACAGCCCTGGCTTAATAATGGATTAATAATGAAAAAACACCTAAGACTAATACACCATAAATATCTTCATAAATGCCCCAGAAAACAAACCATTGGCATGTTTCTCTCTCTCTCTCTCTCTCTCCTCACCTTTTCTGTCTCATCACTTTTTAGTGTTGAATATTTATTAGGCTGATGGATATAATGCTCATCTTATGGTATTTTTACTGTTGTCATTACTGTGATGAAGCCTAATGCCTCATCCTCCCTTGCTTTAATACGTTGTCACTGTCCCCTCAATTGTATGATTTTCACTTTGTGAACTAGGAGTTCTTCTGTGGTGTGTTGACATTATGCTAATGTCTGTGGACTGATTTTTGCATAGTGCAAAGGGTTCTAATCCAGAACTGTCTTAAACTCTTATAGACTGTTTTTATAAGACTATTTTATGTGCAGCTGCTGCCTACATATTGAATCAAACCACCATTATTATGTTTCTGTCATTAGCTACTTGCTCCCTTCCTCCCTCTCCCCTTATCTGTCTGTCTACTCCCTTATGTGTTGTCAGTTTGAGTCCTCTGCCTCTGCACAATGCCTGACCCTGTGCAGCAATACTAACTGATGATAAATAGCAGTTCATGTCTTATGACAAAATATTGTGAGCTTTTGCCTTGGACCACATTAGCACAGTTGGCTTCACACAAATATCCTTAGGTTTACTACACTATAGAAAGCAGACAGAAAGTAATAAAGTATGATACAGTTTCTCTCCCATATGTATTAGGCAACTGGATGTCATGGACAGTGGAACGTAACTGTGATGAAGGCTGCTACCTACATACCCCCTTTCTTCTAACTGTTGTCAGTGTCCCTTAAAATGTATACTTTAAAGTTAATAAAGTAGGACTTCCTATGTGGTGAGCTGACATAATCACCTGATTTGTACACAAGTATTTTATAGTGTAAAAGGTTATTATGTAATGTTTTTCCATATTAATACTAACTGGGTGCTACATATGTTATTAACCCACCACTATCCTCCTTATGTCCTCATCATGTTTTTACTGTCCTACCCCTTTTTGACCTAGATTGGAAACAATTTATTGTATACACCAATACCTGTAGAGATTATAGATTTTCAAAGGATGTCCATATGTTTGCATCTTTTTAACTCACTGAGTAATGACATGCAGTCGACCTTCACAATTTATAAAAGTCAGAAAATAAATTTTCATAGTAGAAATGAAAGTTTATAAGTGCAGTATTTAAAATGTGTCTAAAAACTTTCCTTTTCTCACCCATTATCTTTTGTACTTGTATGTACAGAGGCTGAAAGTACCACAATGATAACAACCCTAAGAGTAACACACCACAAAGATGTGCAGAACTGTCCTATAAAGAGATCACTTTGCATGTCTCTCTCTCTCTCTCTCTCTCTGTCTCCTAATATCTCCCTCTTCCCATCTCTTCTGTCTCCTCTATCTTTCTCTTCAGCATTTGTGTGATACATGGAGCTGAACAGCACCTATAACTCATGAGAAATGGAAGTGCACAGGGGATGGCAAAATCTTGTTAGCTTTTGCCTTGGGCCACATTAGTCTGAAGTCTTTCACACTAGCATGCTTAGCCTCACTGTGGTATGTAAAGACAGGCTGATAGCATGGTGAGACAATTCATATCATCTGTTCCATAGGTCACAGAGTGGAATGTACACCATATGGGATATTGCAGTAGTGTTTAAAGAATGGTGCCCACACACTTCCTTGCATCATACTGCTTCCTTACTCCAGGTTTCTACCAGCATTAGCATGCATGGTATCTGTCCATGTAATAGGCAACCACTACTACAGCCAAGAAGTAGGGCAAAGATTTCTGTAGCACATAGAGTAAACACTGACCAAGATCACTTTCTGTCCTCACTTTCTCATCCAAACTCTTTCTCACACCTTTTCACATGTTTGAACATTTCCCCGTTCTAATAAAAAATGTTTTACTTGTTCCCTGACATTTAGCATTTTACTTTGCATTTGTAAATATGTATATGTTTTATAGCATATCCTTGTATCTGTAAGTATGTTTTTTTCATTTCTTATGTGATCGTATTCACCCAGGTTGTGCCCGCAAATGGTCCACTGTGATTAGTGCACAACCTGCTAAACAAAAATAAATAAATAAATTATACCTCATATATTGAATATTCATCCACAAAATGCTCATATCTCCCCAGAATTTACTGCAGATCATTAGGTCCAATTAAGACTTCATATGTTAATAAGCATACTACAATAGGCACATTCCAACAATATTGTTAATATTCACACATAAATTGATGGTATCAAGCTGGTTGCATTTCAACCTATGTTCTGAATTATATTAATTATGACACATACATGTCTGTTATTGAAGTACTGACTTTTTATTACTCAGTTATGTCATGCAGACATACAATTGCATGACAACAATTGCAACATACCTGAAATGCAAGCAATGTCATCAGATAGGATGTCTGTGTAAACACAACACCTGTATTTTTCATAATATCAGTAATGTACTGCAATTGTCATGACTAATACGGACATCATTAAACATAAAACATTACCATAACACATTTCTCCTCTGGATTTTATCACAATCACACCTGATTGTTTGTATAATCTCCTTATCTGTGCAAAGGATGGCATGGAGCACTATTGACTACTGTTAATTCCCATTCTAAGTTCAACAACTCAATACATCATTTCACATGCACAAATACTTGGCCATCAGCCCTGCAAATGACCATGTCAGTGATGCACTTTAGGAAAAGATTTTGAGAAAATAATATTATTGTTAGTGGTTTGTATTACTGCTGTATGTGGTATTGGACTGTTGCACTCAAGATAAGTGGATTTAACTGTGATGTTGACCAAGCACTTCATTCTGTAAAATTATGTCTGTATTCTGACACTTACACTTGGAAATTATGTTCAGTGGTACGGAATATTTTCACACCTACGTCATCAGTGGCTTTCAGCAGTGCATTGTCATTTTTTGACCTGTCTGTATTTACACAGCACTTTGTACAAGCATGGCCAAATGCCATTGGTAATAACACGAATGAATACTGTTTGTATACAATCATCCTGAACTGAACATCCATGAATGCCTGGTTGTCAATCTGCTATTGCACAGCTGTGACTGTCATCAAAAAAACATTGTGAAACAGGTACACATCTCTCCCTCTAATGCAATGTACATAAAAGATAGCATAGATGAAATATGTAATTACCTGTGATCGACACCTTGCTGTTACTTGATTGTGTAACTAGATAGGAAGGTGGTTCAAAATTAACAGTGGTGAACTTGTGTGTGACTCTAGTGTCAGGAAAGTATGAATTCAGTAACATATGTGTTGTTTCAACTTCCACTCAGCAGAAACATTTAAATTTGGGGTGGTCACCACCATCCCTTTATTGCACTTTTACCACAGACATCTTCTCTGTCACACACTGATGAGGTCATCCTTTCATAAGTGCACACTCTCAGTATAAATGTTAGACTTTGCTTGTGCTGTATGCAGTCAATATTATATTCTCTATATTCTATAACTAGGTAGGATGTTCAAATCCAAAAGTTATGTACTTGCATGTGTGGTTGTGGCTCAAGTGTCAGGTACATATAGTTTCATCAACAGAAATGTTGCATCTACTTCCAGTCCAGAGAAACATTTAAACTGGGAGATGACCCCCCATCTCCTTATTCCACTTTTACCACAAACATCTTCTCTATACCACTCTGATGAGATCATCTTTTCATGAGTACACTCTTTCAGTATAAAAGTTGGAATTCCCCTGTGGCACTTGGTGATAATGCTGTATTATCTCCATTATGTAACTAGATAGGTAGGGGTCTGAATCAAACAATGCTGAATTTGCATGTGTGTTTGTGTGTGGCTCAAGTGTCAGGTACATGTATCTTCATCAACAGAAGCGCTGAAGTGATCAACTCAGGAGAACATGTGCACTGTGAGAGGACTCCCCCATCCCCATATCCCACTTTTAATACTATCTTCTCTGCAACATCCATTCACAAGTGCACTCTTTCAATATAAACATCAGACTATACTTCTCCTGAGGCACTTATGGTTAATACTGTATTCCCTAGCTTTTTTAACTATATAGGTAGGTGGTTCAAATCCAACAACGATGAATTTGCATGTGTGCTTGTGGCTCAAGTGTCAGGTACATATAGTTTTATCAACAGTAATACTGTATGTACTTCCACTCAGGAGAAACATTTAAACAGGGAAAGGACTGCCCCCATCCCGTATCCCACTTTTAATACAAACACCTTCTCTGCAGCACACTGATGAGGTCATCTTTTCATAGCTGCACTCTCTCAATATAAAAGTCAGACTTCTGTTTTACTTGTAGTTACTACTTGTGTTCTTTAGATTTTATAACAAGATAGGTATGTGGTTCAAATCCAACATTGCTTAAATAGTTTGACTTTGTGTGTTGTCATGTACAACTGTCTCTGTCAAGCACTTCTTATCTACACTTTCACTTAAGAGACATATATTCAGTGGCAGATGGCTACTCTATATATTTCTAGTATCCCCAGGCAAACCCAGTTTTGTAAATGCTTTCAAAATTACATTATCTGACAGTTGAAATGCAACTTTTTCTGTGACACTGGCTGTTGATACCATGCTTTGTAGACAGTGTAATTAGATAGAAGGGTGGTTTGAATTCAGCACTGTTTGACTATTGTGAGTGTGTATTTCACTCTCATGCTATGTAGAAAAGGCTTCACATACATACAGGATGTGTAGCTGTATAGAGTTACTGTGGTTTTCCAGTACTTTCTTTCCTTTTCAGCAGAAACATCACTCTGTTAAACAACTGCGATGTCATCCATTCAAATGTGCACTGTCACAGTTGTAAAGCAACATCTTTTGTGGCACTTGTGATACATGTAATATTCTCTAGCTTGTGATCTTAGGTAGTCAGTTCAGACCAGCCCTTACTCCTTAGACTCAGATGTGTCAGTATGACTGCGTATGTACATTTAAGCAACAATGGTAGCACCCAGCTGTTTGCTGGTGTATGTCTAGGGAGTCTTACAAGAACTACTGCTCATTTTTCATAGAGAAAATGATTTATTTTATACTAATGATGCCATCTGATGAAATTTGCCTTTCTTAAGAGAAGTGCTAAGCCTTCTCCTCTGGAGTGAGAAAATGAGTTAATGTTCTGTATATTATTGCCTTAATAGGTCACATGTTTGAATCTGTGATTATCTCCAGATTATGCATGATTCGCTGTGCACTGGCACGGTGATGACTATATTATATATCATATGTGTTTGGGTATACCTAGTATGAGGCAACATTGTGTGACAAAGAGGCATATTGCAACTCTCGTTTAATGAAAGTACAGCAATAAAATGATGCAATACCTTCAAATTCCCAAATATTTCATAATTTTAGTTAAACTTCTGCTCAGGCACATTCATTTTTCATAATATTGTGTAGTTTCTGTGATCACATAGGCAGCTGTTCAAAACCTGCAGTGAGTGATTATAATCATTGTGTATCAGTATACTGTTATGCTTAAATGACATCCACTACAATCATAATATGCACAATTACAGTGGAAGAGGCCTCCTCCATCCCCTGTACTTCAAACAACTGTTTTGCAGCATAATCATATGCTACAATGACTTCACCTAAATGGAGTCTCACAGATGTGTTAAGACTTCTACTGTGGCACATGGGATTCATATGCATTTTTTAGCCTGTGGACTTATGTAGACAGCAGCTCAATTCCAACAAAGGACAACATTATGTGAGTCTATTGACATGACAGAAATGCCACTGCATCAAGTTATTATTATCCATTTTTATTTTGGACAAATGAGGTTTGCAAACAAACCAATTTGTCCAGCAACATCTTTAGGAGTGTTAGAGTGAGTTTAAATGGGGGTGGGGTGCGAGAATTGATGGGTAGAAGGGTTAATAATAGGGTTAAGAGATAGTTAGGCTTTGGGAAGGGATGGGTTAAGTAGTGAAGGGACTTTAGAGGAAGTGAAGTAGATGTAGGGTGGGGCTAAGGTATTATAGTACTGTAGTTGGGAAGAGGAGTCACATTTTGGCGTGAGTTTGCAAGGTGCAGACATATGTCCGAGACAACCTGTAGGTATTGCTGTGGTCAGGTAGGCCTGGGGTAATGGGTGAGTGCATGCAGAATATGGGTAAGTTTTGGTTATTTTATGTGTGTGTGTGTGTGTGTGTGTGTGTGTGTGTGTGTGTGTGTGTGTGTGTGTGTGTGTGTGTGTGTGTGTGTGTGTGTGTGTGTGTGTGTGTGTGTGTGTGTGTGTGTGTGTGTGTGTGTGTGTGTGTGTGTGTGTTTCCTCTCATTCATTTTGCATGTGTCAGCTTGCAATGGTTTGGGAAGGTTGCCCGGGATATGGGAGTGTGGCTCCAAGGGGCTTACATGGCAAGCATGTGAGTCACGGTTTTTATCTTGTTTTGCAGTGTTTATGGGTTGTGGCTTAATACTTTTTGTTGGTGTTAATGTTGGTATGGGGATGTTTTAGTTGCTAGGTTAAGGAGAAGATTTTAGCAGACAACGTGACTGGTGGGATAATGATGTTTGGGTTTTTGTAAGTTTCTGCTTAATTTATGGCAAGAAGTTATTCTTCACTGGTTATATTTGGCTGCATTGGGGGTGTTTTCATTGCCTTGTTGGCATGGAATCCTTCAGTGGTTTGCCTGGTGGTCTAGTTTGGTGCTGTTTTTTTGAGGTTGTGTGGCCAGTGAGAGCTATGAATGACTGGAATGGCTCTGAGTTGCAAGGTTTAACAGTCATCTGAGTGCACATGCGCAGTGTGGGGCTCAGCTTTGCAAAACTCATGTAGCAACGCTTTGTAAAATGACCAGCTTTGCATCACTGAGGTATGTAGAGACTCTTTTGTCTTTAACTTGTTTCGACCATACCTCGCAACCTTTAATTGACCGTAAACCACAAAGTGTTAAATATTTGCAGTATGTGGGCAGTCTTACTGGTTTAACAGTCCAGTGCTTAGTGTTAATGAGCTGGGGCTAAGGTGACTGGTTAAGCACTTAGATAACATTTAGCAGTATATTTAAAGCAGCGTGATAACTATGGCAGGTTGGTGTTGATGGATTTCTTTTCTTAAATGAATCTTCAGTGGTCAGAGGTACTGTGTTTCATGCTTATCAACATTGCTGAAGAACCAGGGACAATGCCAAGCAGTAATGACAGTTTTGTATATTACTCCGATATACTTAGAAAGTTAATAAAACAATAGGTGTTGCAAAATAAATAAATAAATAAATAAATAAAAGACACTTGGGCATTCTGCGAACATCTGGACAGTTAAGAGGTGTGGATTTGACCTGGGTTTTGGTGGTGTGGAGTAGTTGTAAAAAAAAAGAAAGAAAGAAAGAAAGAAACACAGGTGGGTGTGGGGAGTCAGTACTGAGGGTTAGAACTCCTGCCTGTGTAGAAGTTATCTTCTTGTGGGCTGGAGCAATTGGAAGAAGTGAGTAGGTAGGTGGTTGAGATTATTGGTGTAGTAGATGCTGTCCTAGAATTAGCAAATCAATGTTAGCGGTTCAAATCCTGCAGTTTGCCTTAATCTAATATTTTTTTTACCTATCTTTTGTTTAAACCATGGAGTTGAGTGTTGCTGTAGGGAGGTGTGGGGTGTCATCTGAGGCAGAAAGTGATTAAGGGGTTTGCTTTAAGGAGCTTATTAGCCCACTGGCTTTACAGGAGAATGAGGGAAGCAGACAGACATTGAAGGAAGAGTTGTTTCTTTTTTTTTCCTTTATCTTACTGTTACTCTTTGTTGTTACAGATGGTGAGCATGCAGAGTTTATGGCAAGTGTGGGAGGTCATTGTGGCACAGGCAGAAAAGCTGTTCCAGGAGGTGCCTAACACTGATCCCAGTATGACAGATAGTGCAGGAGAATCCAGCCAAAAAACAATGATGTTTGGTGGTGAGGACCAGGTCTATGACTTGAGGAAAGAGACAATGACTGTTGAGAGAGGTGGTTGCAATTGATTCTTCAGTGGCTGGAGTGACTCTGGGTGGAGCGGCATGTAATGATATTATGTTGGGTGTTCCGTTAAGCAGGGCAGGTCTGAGGTGTGTGGGGAATGACTGTGGCACAACAGGGGAGGAGGTTTGTCAGAGGTTGGGTAACATTGGAGGTCTATCAAGGATGCACATGAGCCAGGTCGGGGAGAAGCAATTAGTAGGGAGGATAGCACAGGTTTGTCAGTGGGCAATTTGGGGACTTTGTTTTCAGAAGTGGGATCTGATTTTGGCATATGGTCAGGCAATTGGTTAGCAATGCAGGCTTCAGGGCAAGGAACAGAGGCAGTTTTTCTGACTCCTCACATTTTATCCTCAGTTAAGAAGAAGTTTTGGAAGGGGTAATATGTTGATATCTTTGAATTAATTGATGCAGAAGGGGTACAGTGACTAGTAGAATCAGAGTCATCAAACAGTAAGGAGCTGTTGGCAGCTTTAGCAGCATTAGGGAGGATGAAAGTAGATAGATTGTGACCTAGGATGTTGGATAACTGGGTAGTAGGTTTTGTTTAATATATATCAGTTTTGTTGGAGAAAGATGCTGCGTTGTCATTGCCCTTTTTGGGTTACTTTTTTATGATCTGGGAGGCTCAGCATTTGCAGCCAGGGACTGTCTGTTTATGGTGTGACCAGAGATTTCAGAAGCGGAAACCAGTTGATCACTCTCTCTACTGAGAGGTTTGAAATCCAGACACATAATTTGCTACTATGATGGATAGCTATGGAGGGGGTGCTACAGGAGGAAAGGTAGGGGAGAAGGAGGGGAGTATGTTGGGCTTTGAATACAGGAAGTTTCTCATGGGTAGGGGCTAAGTTCTTGCATGTTTGTTCAAAGTGTGTGGGGAACCATCCAGCAGTGCAATGAGGGCAGCAGGAGATTAATTTGATGACTTTGGGTTCATTTTCAACTGAGGAGGGTGTTTTCCCCTCTTTCCAGTGGTTTCAAAACCTTAGAGGTAGAGACAATTTTGAGGGTTACAGTGTGGGATATCCTTTTGTGGGGCTAGGGTACAGACTGGGCCCACATTCTCCCATTAAGATGGAACCATTGTGGCATATGCTCCAGTGATTTCCGAATTCTTCTGTTAAAGTAGAAATAGTTGAAAGTTTTTCTCAGGGGTTTTCTATTAAATCAAGGGTGGTGGGGATGAGGTATTCTGTAGGAATTTGTGATCTGTAAGGGGTAAGGAGGATATCTTGGAGAATTTGGTGGAGAAGAAGCTACAAGTGGGGAGGTTGTTGGGTACTTTTGATAGTTCCCTTTGAAAGTTTTAAGGTTTTTCCATTGGGTTTGGTTTTGAAGAAAGTGGCTATTAAGTCCAGGTTGATTCACCATTTGTCATACCCAGAAAAGAGCTGTGTTAATGATTTCATTTTATTTGAGGATGCCAAGGTCAGCTATGCATCTTTGGGTGATGATGTGAAGGTTATTTAGGGTTTTTAAGGATCCATGGTTAGTGAAGGTGGACAATGAATCCACTTTTGGCCTTTTGCCGGTAAGAGAGGAGGAGTGGCCATCATTAGGCATGGTAGTGGGGGACAAATTTTACTTTGATAAGGCTATGCCAGTGGGATGCTTGGTAGCCTGTGCTAGTTTTGAAAGTTCAGTACTGCACTTCATTGGGTGTGGCAGCAGCAGGTTGGTAAGCAGATGGCTGTGCATTACTAGATGATTTCTTGTTGGTGGGGTAGGGATTTGAGGGAGTGCTTGAAGGTTTGGATGAATTTTTCCAGATGTGTGATGAGTTTGTGGTCCCTTTGGCTAGGCATAAGTTGAAAGGCCCAGCAAAAGCATTACATTTCTTGGGATTATTAGTGGATGCAGAACAGGGGTTGTTTTGCTTGCCTACTAATAAGATAGCCAAACTGAAGGAGAAGATTGGAAGTGTTGTGTGCAAGGATAAGGTATGGATTTGGACAGTTATGGATCTCTTAGCACATTTGAATTTTGCATATTAGGCAGTTCATCCAGGGCGTACTTTTTGTAGGTCAGTGGCCTTTTTGTTAAAAGGAGGGAAGAGCAAACATCATTGGATTAGGATTAACAAGTTGGTATGGGTTGATTTGGTTCTTTGGTTATCTTTTTTGGAACAGTTTAATGGGGTTTCCTTTTGGCAGACAGTTTGGTTTGGTCAGGAGGAGCATCAATTGTTTACAGATGTAACTGGAGGTATTAAAATGGGTGAATTTTTTGCGGAGGAATGGTTTGCAGCTCTTTGGCCAATGGATTGGAAGGAAGAGTGAAAAAGGGATGTTGCATTTTTAGAGTTAATGCCAATCTGGGTAGCATCGGTAGTTTCAAAGGATAGATTGAGGGTAGTAGGGTAATTTCCATTCAGATAGTATGGCAGTGGTGCAGGTTTTGTGGCTAACGACTGCTAGATCTGAATTGTTGTTAATTTTACATAAGTTAGTTTTGCAGAGTCTGTTAATTAATTTTTCATTCACAGGTGTGCATGTGGCAGGGGCTGACAGTTTGTCTTGATTTTAGTTTTCCAGATTCCAACAGTTGGTTCCAGGGTTGGAAGAGGTGCTTGTAGTTTTGCCAGATGAGGTGTACCATTTTGGAGTGGATATAACCAGGCAGCAATAATGGGCGGCATCTACCAGAAAAGTGTATGGTAGGGCACTTTATGATTTTGATAAATTTATTTTGCAATAGCCTGAGGAAAAGGGAGTTTGATCTGAGGAATTATTGCTTCACTACTTGGCTCAGGCTTGGGGCAATGTAAGGAAGTGCAAATGGTTAAGGTGGATTTGGCGGCAATTATAATTGCGTAGGTGGTTGGGTTGCATGATTTCACAAAATCTTGGATGGTAGAGTATGTTGAGAAGATGGGGGAGAGTGGCTGGAGTGAATATGGATATGCATTGTCCATTGATGAAGCAGATTTTGAAAGTTTCAGGGTTTAGCTTTAGTAATGGATGAGTCAGTGGACTATGTTATGTGGGTTACCTTGTATTTATGGATGTATTTTGGTGCATTTCAGATATCAGAACTATTAGGGTCATTAGTTTGGAGGGATGTAATGATTTTTCTCAGGGTCAGTGCACATTGGGCTACATAGGTCTAAAACAGATCAGTTGGGGAAGGGTCTGCAGATAGTTCTGAGGAAAGATAAGAATGAAGGGCTTTGTCTGGTGGGTTGGGCTGCAGAATTGATGCAGACTCATGTGGGGAATTCTCATGATTTGTTTTTTTTGGTTGAGAGATGGTAGGATGGTAACAGGTAATAGTCAGTTTGTACGGAAGGGTGCTCCAATGTATGGGGTTTCCAGCTGAGAGGTTTTCCACTCTTTCTTTTCATATTGGTAGGGTTTCAGATTTGGCAAGAAAAGGCAGATCCATTGAGGTTATTCAAAGAGTGGGGAGGTGGTCATCTGATGCCTTTTATCTTATATTAGATAATGGATTCAATTGATAATATATATTTTTTTGTCTTTCAGAAAATCAGATTGTTATCTTGGGCCATTTGTATATCCATTGGGCAGAGAAGAAGGCAGCAGTTAGGACAGATGGTAAGAAACGGAGGAAGGTAAATGGGGAAAATGTGCTTACATAATTCAGTAAAATCTGCTTATTTCAAGAAAAGCATTTTTAACATAAATACTTTCTTACTGATGTAATAATAATTAATCCTGTTCACAATTATTGACATAGCACATAAATAAAAACGGAACATGCTAGCAAAGGATGTTAGAAGGACACAAAGCAAATGTAACAAAAGGGAGTAAATGTAATATAAATGCTAATAGAATGCTAAGTTGAGATAATATTTAGCAAGGATGGTAGATACATTAGGGGATATTAGCATACAGTAGTGTAGCTAGGGTGGCGTCAGATGGGCAACTGCCCCACGTGCAAAGTGTTGAGGATGCGATTACCCCAATCTTTCTTCAATGCAATACTGGCTTTTAAAAGCCATGTTGTACATCTGGCCAAGGAACATCCATTTTTTTTTTTTTTAAGAAGAGCAGTGGGGCGCTGGTTAAATCAGCTACATTTCTGTTTGCCTATACTGCAGTTATTGCATATGAGATGTATAAACAGGGAAGTTATTTCTGGTGACTGACAGCACTTCTGCATTCTCCACTTCATCATGTATAAACAAGAAGAAATGAACCTTACAGCTGTTGTGTCATACACTTCACAAAGGGACGTCTGTCATTTGTTGTTTCTTGCAACCATATAACAGAGGCATATTACCTTTAATAATGTATTAAACAAGCATGTGTTTTATAGTAATGCATTGATTGGGGTGGACAGTTAGTTGGCATGGGATTAGAGGTCTTAGGTGGACTCAATTTATGGATGAAGTTAAAGTGGTAAAGCTACAGCTAAGTCTTCCTTGAATATTGGTGATACATTAGGTGGCAATGATTTAGAAATAACTCCTAAGAAACAGCTGTAGGATAAGATAAGAAAGGATTTGTTTGTGTTGCAGGCATTATATCCAACTATGTGTATAGCATGGTCAGAGATAGTACAGAGTTTGTGTAGGTTGAATGCTGCTAGTTTTAAGGCTTTGGAGTGTGTGTACCGAGATTTGTTAACTATAGGTTGGCATGGCAGTTGGGGGCTCTGGACATGTATATGATTTATCATAGGGATTTTGATGACAGGGTTTAGATCTGATGGGGTACATTTGAATGAGTTTGGTTTAGATTTATTTAATGTACATTTAAGTTTATTTTTCAAAGATTTGATAAAAGTTGTTCTGTACAGGAGAGGAAACAGCCTGTGGTCATGCTGCTTGGTGGAGAAGAGGGGTAGGATTGTTCCTCTTCTGTTCCCCTTTTGGTGAAGCTGTTGATGTTGTTTTGTGTTGAAAGTGAGCTGTAGGATGCTGCTTGATATGAATAAGTGAGTGGAGGATAGACGCTGCTTTTTCATACAGGGTGAGTGGGTACACTGCCCTGATGGATGCTATGAGAATTTTCATGTTGCAGTTATTCTTGTTACATTTAATTTGAATAAAGTAATAAGCTTATGTATGAATTTAATAAAGGTCACCAAATGTCTTTTGATATCATTGTGTATTATTGAAGGGTACTGGGACAAACAACTTTAAAAACATTTTGTGATGTCATAGCAGTGTAACAGTTGCTCTGGAAATATCATGGTATGAGTGCTCCTGAGGCATATGCAGTGAGTACTGACTCGTATAGTGTATCTACATGGATTGGTTAAATTCTGGATCTGTGTATGCACAAAACAATGTGGATAAAAAAAGCTTCCTTGGCTAAGCAACATTGATATTGGACTGCTCACAGCTGTGTGAACAAGAATATATGTATCTCCTTTTCATCATTCTACCACATTAATATTGTACAAAGTAAGATCAAAACCCCTCAGTTATTTGTGACAAGCTCTACTGCTATCTCCTGTGGCAGACACAGTCAATACACAGCTCCATAGATTGTGCAGTATGATAGGTGGGGGTGGGGGTGGGGTTAAATCTGGTAACTTCTGTCTGTTTGATAACTGTGTCAGACAGGAGTGGCTTTGACAAAGAAAGCAGTTATGGCACAGTCAGAGGAACATATTTTTAAGACGTTATGATTCAGGTTAGGGGATCCATACCTATTACAATAGGAAATTGATGTAAGCCCTTCAAGGGTGTTATTCATGACACAACTGATATGCCTATTTCTGTGGTATGAATGGTTAATATGCAGCTTTCTGATATCTCCCTGGCATGTGTTCAAGCATAGCAAGATGCAAATGTTGACTAGGTCATTGATTGCTCTCAGGCATTGCTTATTTTTCATATAATAAAGCTCTGTATTGCAAGCCTTCATCCTAACATTTACGTATTACTACAGTTCTTCTCTTCACACTGTAGAGCTTTATAGGGCACGAGAGTTATCTCTTACTGTATCTCAAGCTGTACGATCATCAGAAAGTGTGACTGGGCCTGTGTTATGAGACTTCCTTGTGTATTTGTGCTGTTTAAATCCTGTTATGGTAGTGTTCTCTGTAACTTTTTGTGAGCAGCTCCAGTATAATGATGTAGTAGATGTGCACCATTTACTAACGGAGATACTGAACTAATGAACACCATCAGATATATGTTGACATTTGTCACTTATGAATTTTGACTGTTATCATATTACTATTTATCATTTACATTACTATAAAACACATGCTTGTTTAATACATTATTAAAGGTAAGATCAGACCATAAACTAATCTCACTGAACCACACACACACCAACATCTAGATGACCTAGGTTCAGCAAAACTCTCCCCCTCCCACCAAAAGGGCAAATATCTATCAAACCTGGTTGATTTCTTGAGGGAAGGTGGTCCACACAGCCTACCTGGACCTCATTATAGATAAGCTCACCCTAAGTCACTAGATGCAGAACCCACATGGTTAGAATTGCTGGAGCCATGTCAGACTCCAAACCAGTTACATGACTGCAAACTGGTGCCATAAATCGACTCTCCAGCTGACACAAGCACCCCCAAAAGGGCCTCATAGAAACAGACAACTGGTGCCAGAGCCATGGCCTCAAGCTAAATGCCAAAAGTGTATAGTCATCCAAATTACCACATAGGTGGTAATCCATTAAGTATAGAAGAAGTAATTAGACCCAAGTTGATAGCAATCTCTCATTTGAGAACCCAAAGTTTTAGAAAAACATTTTATATAGCCCACCTAATCATGAAGGGATTCACATCTAGATCAGGAGACACCTGCAGCAACTGGTACCTCACCAAGAGGATCATTAATGGACATGCTGCACCTCAGAAAATCCAAATCCCATCTAGCTGACTTGAACCTCAGCACAGAAATAAATAGGACATGCTGGAGGGACAGATTCATAACCCAGAGGCTCCCTTCACTCTGGAATAAAATCCCAGTCCAGGTTAGGCAGAGTCCCTCATTGACTCTCTTCAAGAGGAATCTTGATGAGTGGATGGGGTATCACTTTTGTGTCACTGTTAGACAGACGCCCAGGATACTAAGGGCATAGCAAAATTAATTTAAAATGGGTGGCAAAAACCAAACACACTCTGGCTAGGCTTATAAATGCCCTAGGGCAGATAGCCCAGTATGAACCTATGAACCTATAATATGCCTCTGTTATATGGTTGCAAGAAACAACAAATGACAGACGTCCCTTTGTGAAGTGTATGACACAACAGCTGTAAGGTTCATTTCTTCTTGTTTATACATGATGAAGTGGAGAATGCAGAAGTGCTGTCAGTCACCAGAAATAACTTCCCTGTTTATACATCTCATATTGCAATAACTGCAGTATAGGCAAACAGAAATGTAGCTGATTTAACCAGCGCCTCACTGATCTTCTTAAAAAAAAAAAAAAAAAAAATGGATGTTCCTCGGCCAGATGCACAACACGACTTTTAAAAGCCAGTATTGCATTAAAGAAAGATTGGGGTAATTGCACCCTCAACACTTTGCACGTGGGGCAGTTGCCCATTTTATGCCACCCTAGCTACACTACTGTATGCTATTATCCCCTAATGTATCTACCATCCTTGCTAAATGTTATCTCAACTTAGCATTCTATTAGCATTTATATTACATTTACTCCCTTTTGTTACATTAGCTTTATGTCCTTCTAACATCCTTTGCTAGCATGTTCCGTTTTTATTTATGTGGTATGTCAATAATTGTGAACGGGATTAATTATTATTACAGCAGTAAGAAAGTATTTATGTTAAAAATGCTTTTCTTGAAATAAGCAGATTTTACTGAATTATGTAAGCACATTTTCCCCATTTACCTTCCCCCGTTTCTTATTTCTACTCCAATCCCATTGTATTATGTGTTCACCCTCCCCATTTAACTTCTGCTGCATCTTAATTCTGTCAATAAACTTGCCCTTGCTTTTAATTAATGTCTTTACATGTTTATTTACTAAGTCTACCTATGGGCAAACCCTTTTGTTTACATTGGGCTTCCATGCACCTTTTTATGGTAGCTAGCACTTCTGCGGACCAAGAGAAGGTGCTGATAAACTTGTGTGCTTTCTTAGTAGTATGAGCACTGCTGGCCACTGTGTTAACATGTAACTGTGTAGGTTTAGTGCAAAGTGTACACACTTGTTAATGAATCTCGGGGTTTTTCTTCTTTCCAGTTTACTTATCAAATTGCTGTTCATTTAGGCTTTTGTATGGAAAGCAAATTATGTACTATATGACATGTTGCGTTCTGCACACATTTCTTTATTTTAAATGTTAACTTTCTTTTATTTTTTAATGATAATTTGAATTTATATTTTATTACTATTTTTGTAATATACATGTATTACATGTTAAAATAGCATATGTTTCACTTAATCCATATGTTGAAATTTAGTGTATAATTTAGTTCTTTTGTAACTTTTGCTTAAACTCATCTGTTTATTGTAAAAAAGCTATAATAAAAA
Organism: Protopterus annectens; assembly: GCF_019279795.1. Taxonomy (NCBI): domain Eukaryota; kingdom Metazoa; phylum Chordata; order Ceratodontiformes; family Protopteridae; genus Protopterus; species Protopterus annectens. The sequence continues at coordinate 661,507,105 of NC_056729.1, read as the reverse complement.
TGCAGCTGAATTGAACTGAGTTGAGCTAAGTTGAGCTGAGATGAGACAGCAGAAACACTAGCCCTACTGTTACCTGCAGGATCAACAGTAGAAATTACAACAAAGCAGAGGCATCCTCCATCAACTGGTTCCAGCCAGACATACTGGCCCGAAAAAACACATGTTCAGGATTAGTAGCCCCAGAAAATCTTAGGGTGGCCAGCAGTCATCTAAACTACACTGCCACTCTTTTTCTGGACAGAGTTGATCAGAGATGCATTCCCTATATCACAAAAATGGTTCACTGTTAGCACTGATTTATGGGTAAGAGATGCAAAAGCAAAGTGCAATCAATTAAAGATCTCTCATTCCTTTCTTCGGTCTCTGTTCTTGCTAGAATGTGCTTTCATACACAGCCATTCAGCTAGTCCCTCAAACCAGGAAGGTCATGATTTCTATACTCACTTATTTTTCGTTCCCGAGAAGACAACAGATTGTTGGCTAGTTCTGTATCTCCATAGCCTCTGCACCTTTATTCCAATGAGTTCTTCTGCATGGTTGGTATTCATTCTATACCTCTTCTTCTGTAAAGAAGGCACTGGATGTGTTGCTTGGAATTTCAGGACAATTACCTGCACTTGTTAGTCAGAGAGCAGTTATGAATGTACCACCATATCTATGTTGGATACATTCATTATCAGTTTAGGGTCTTATCTTCAGCTCTCAGTATTATACCAGGTCTACCTAGTAGCTAAAGCAATGGCAAGGCTGTAATGGATTAAGATGCCCTCTGGCTGAATGATTAGCTTCTATGGGCTATCATCAGAGACACGACTTTCACAGGAATTCTCTGATTGAAGCTCACCATTACCTAGGAATCACTCTACATTGTGACAAGTCACATCTCACTTCAATACAGTTTTTGTTCTTCATAACTTGCTCCTTCTATAATTATTGAGTGTTATTGGACACTTTTGTCCATAAATATATTAGTGTGTAGTCTGTTTCCAGCTCCAAAAAAAAAAAACTGCGTCTGTTTCATTTATGCCTTAGGCTGTGCAGCAGATGGTGGCTTCTGTGTAGATGTATCCATGTCTCAGGTATTATAGTCCTTCAGTGTATGGTAAGAGTCTAAAGGTATCAACAGCAAGCCCTGTGGATGGGAAGATAAGGATTTCCTGATCCTGCAGTGCAATCTAAACTAGTGACTTTTTAACAGGCAAGCCCTTTTTTTCTGTCTTCTTCTAGCAATCATACTGGTGACAGGTGCCTATTACCTGGGATTGGGTGGACATGTAAACGTCTATATCCAATACGTTTTGTCCAGGATAGAGTTGAAAGTGCATATCAATATACTGCACATTTCAGTGGTGCTTTTGGGTCTCCATGTGCTTCAGTCATAGAAATGGTTAATGTTAATACAATCAGACTCACACTAACGATTTTCTATATCAGCAAACAAGAGATACCCACACCTACCTCTTATACAGAGATGCATGATACTGTGTGTATTCACAATGAAAAGGACCCTGGTAGTGTACATATTCCAAGGGATGGCAAGCCTCTTGTAGGCAGATTATGAAGAGACCTATTATTTCCTACCAAATTTCCTCACAAATTGTCTCTCAATCCCTCCACAACCGATATATTTAGAAATTGGGGTCACTTAGTGTGTGACCTCTTTGTCTTTATGTCCAAAAACAAGTGTCAGACTTTATTATCCCTATTCTCTTTATCCACGGTCAGTATCTGTTGTACAACAAGTAGTATACTCGCTTTTGCTGGTCCAGGATCAGAAGGCTGTGGGTTCTTTTCCTACATGAAGTGATTGGATTACTGACACTGTAGTGCTCCATTAGGCTGTGCTGTTCTCCTGAGCATTTCATCCTTCAGATGAGATGTTAAATCAAGGCCTATCTGCTTGAGCTGGTGGTCACTTAAGTGGATGCAAAGGATCCCACAGCACCTAATGAAAAGAGTAGAGAAATTCCCGAATGCCATGCCAAAATTTCCCCTAGAAGTATAAATACCACCTTGGGACTCCCCTGAAAAAAGGCCGCGAGACTAGCAGAACTAATCTGGCCAATGAAGGATAAATAAATAAAATAGTCTTCCAATAGCAAGTTGTTGGATGCTCTGACATTACTATGGCTCAAAGAAGCTTTGTATTCCACTTTAACCTTGTTCCCAAGTTCCTATTGAAGACAAAAAAACAACAACAAAACAAATGCAGAGTGATATTAATTACTTCTTTTTGGGCCATAATTGCCAAAGATTCCAAAGACAACCACAAGGCATTCTATAACTATGTCAAGAATCTAAATGGCAATGCCCAGATCTGCTCTGAGCTACAACAGAATGGCATTAAATATACTGATCTCAAGGATATTGCCAATATCCTGGCAGATCAATTCAGTGCCAACTTCACCCCCCTCTCACCCTCTAAACAGCCCATCTCAATACTGGAAGATTGCTAAATTCCGGTAATAACAGCCACACAGGTAAAAAACACACTCTCCAAAGCTAAGAATACAGCATCCATGGGACCAGATGACATCCCGGGCTGTGTACTACATGAACTACAAAATGAACTGGCACCTCACCTAAGTGTCATGTTTAATCATAGCCTCACCTAGGCTTCGTGCCCACTGAGTGGCGCACAGCTACAGTTATTCCACTCCACAAGGGGGGATCCACCTTGGATCCCGGGAACTAATGCCCTATCAGTCTGACGAGCCTGATCTGCAAGGCCATGGAATGTATTATCATGGAACTTATAAACAAAGACATTGGCAACCTTCAAACACTGGACCTCACCCAGTTTGGGTTTATGAAGGGCTGATCTTGTCTCCTGAATCTGATTGACTTCTTCGAATCAGTCTCCAGTGCTGTGGATGAGGGTAAGGCGGTCCACATAGCCTATCTGGACCTCACCAAGGCCTTTGACACCATCCCCCACACTGGAATCATAGATAAACTTACTAAGCTGGGCATTAATCCCTACGTCACTCGATGGGTTGCCAACTGGCTTACTGACAGAACCCACACTGTAAAAGTAGCTGACTCCAAATCCAGCTCCTGACAAGTGACAAATGGAGTACCTCAGGGTTCAGTCCTGGGACAGCTCTTGTTTGGCATCTACTTCTCTGAAGTACAGATCAGCACTAAGGGACTCTGGCTAACAAAGTTTGCAGATGACTGCAAACTGGGAGCCATTATTGAATCCCCAAATGATGTGGATACTCTACAAAAGGGCCTTACAGAAACAGATGCTTGGTGCCAGAGTAATGCGCTCAAGCTCAATACCAAGAAATGTATAGTTATCCCCTTTGGGAAAAAACATGTACCCGTGAATTACCACATAGGTGGTAGCACACTAAACACCGAAAGTGTGATAAGAGACTTAGGGACACAGGTGGACAGTGGTCTCACCTTCGATAACCACATCACCACAACAGTCAGGAAATCCTTCTATGTGGCACACCTCATCACTAAGGGCTTTTCATCCAGAAAAAAGGAGGTCATTGTCCCACTGTACTCATCCCTCATTAGACCCCATTATAGAATACAATGCCCCATTTGGTATGTACCTCTCAAGACATCTACAACAACTGGAAAGGCCGCAGAAATACACAGACCTAAAGCAGATGCCCTATGCTGATCACCTTAAAAAACTCCAGCTATACTCTGTCACATATCATCTACACAGAGGTGATCTCTGCTTAACATACAAGGCCATGTCAAACCCAAAGCTGTTGGACACGCAACACTTAAAAAAATCCCAATCCCTCAGACCCACAAGCTCCAGAGATCTAAACCTTGCCATCACAATAAACAAAAATTGCTGGAGGGATAGATTCCTGACCCAGAGACTCCCAAGACTCTGAAATAGACTGCCCATACATGTCAAGTAGAGCGCCTCTTTGGCCCTTTTTAAAAGGAACCTTGATGATTGGCTGGGAGAAAGGAAATTCACCCCAGGGATCACGTCAGTCACCCTGCTAGACAGGGGTCCAGGGAAGTATACAGTGTGGGAAGAAATAGCCATGGAATTGTTATGGCTAGGCTTGTATAGGCCCTAGATCCAATAGCCTAGTACCAACCTATGAACCTATGAACCTATACAGACAGGTTGAAAAAACACTCGAACTAATGACCACCAAGGAAGCTGAGGAAATACACCAACAATCCTTTATTTGAGCACTTTCGTCTCCTGGTAGAAAACTTCATCAGAAAATAACACTGCAGTCAACCCCACCGCATTTATACACCAAAAAACATGACATCACTCCCTACTTGTTAAACTATGTTAAAATACGTTTTTGTTAAAAAAACAAATATATATGTGTATATATCATGCATCTAAAAATGCTACCGGTACTGATAGTACCACATACATTAAAATTCTATACAACTGATACTACAAACATAAAATATTTTCACACATATGCATATTTAAAATATCAGCAAGACCACTTGCTGTCTTGTTCTTTTAATTGTTTTACATGTAGAATTCTGATTTCAGTCTTAATACTGAACTGATGGAAATGGTGCTGTTCAACCCAGGAAATTCTGAGGCATTGGCCCTCAGTTGCCATCTCAATTCTTTTAGTTCTAAAAAGTCATTAAGGGGACCCCCTCTTTCCCCTACAGTAGCTTGGTTGATGACCGTAAAATTGAATTTATGACCCTCATGTGAAATAATATGGGTGGCAAGAGCATTTCTCATATCTTTTTTGTTTATGTCATAATTGTGCTGATAGATGTGTGTCCTCAAAGCATTGACTGTTTTCCCTATGTAGAAACACAGGCAAAGGGAACACATCGCTAGGTATACCATCCCCTTGCTGCTACATGTGTACTTCTTATATAGGGAGTGTTTACCATAATGTGGAATAGAGACTTCCTTGCCTTCCTTAATGTTTCTACATTGAAGGAAAAACCCACATTTTGTCATTCCTCCCCTTCTCTATGCACACTTCTATTCCTTTCAATAATGTTTTTAAAACTCTCATTTTTTTGTATATGATTCTGGGTGAATTCCCTACTAACTGTAGGTGTTCCTGATTCACCCTGAATATATTCCAGTTTCGCTGCAAGATTTTTCTAACATCGTGAAATTGATTGTTAAATTTAAAAATAGCTGATTTCTCAAAGTTATTTGTCTTTTGTCAGTCTAATCCTCCATTACCTAGGTTTTTCCCTAGTACGGGTTGGAATATTCCCTGTTCTCTTTTTGTTTTCACCTCCATGAATATATGGTCTAAAAAATCAGCAGGGTATTCTCTCCTAACCAACATGTTTTTCAATATGTTGAGTTGTTGTACAAATTCCATGTTCCCTGACACCATCCTTGCAATACATACCCCTTGCCCTTTTACTAATGACTTTTTTGATGGATAGGTTGGCAACTTTTGAAATGCAGGAGGGTGTTGGAATATGTAGGCTTCTTATAAATGTTTGATGTGAATGTCTTAGTGTCATGTTTCTTTTCAATGCTTATATCTAAATAGCTGACCTTGTCTTTACTCATATTGCTAGTGTATTCAAGAAAATTAGTGCTTGAATTGATAAATTCCAAAAATTCTTTTAATTCTTGTTCCCCATTCTTCCAAAAGACTATGATGTCATCTAGAAAACGGCCAGAGAAGGTCCATCCTTCTAAATATATGCCTTTGAAGACTATTTCTTTCTCCTAGAATGCAAGGACAATATTGGTGAAAATGGGGGTGCATGCTGCCCCCATTGCCACCCCTTTGTTCTGTCTAAACAATTGCTCCTCAAAAGTAATAATATTTGTTTATAACACCATTTCCATTAATGTTTTTATAGTTAAGATACGATCATGTCTTAAGTCAGAATATTGGCATAAATAAGAATAAAACCATTCGATCCCTACATCATGTGGGATTGTAGAGAACAAATCTTTGATGTCAATGGTAACAAATATTAAGCCATCCAGGTATTTCTCCATAGTGAAAATATAAACACAATGCACCAATGTAACACACAATAACGTTTAATGAAAACAAAAAGTAAAAGACAGAGGTGAGCGCTTTTGCAACAATAGTTGCTTCATCAGACACAGATCAAGTGAATAGCACTGCTTAAATAGGTAAAAAAACAATTATCTCATGAATAAATGATGTCATGCACCAAAGGTTATTTAAAGAGACAGTTACAACATGAGCATAGTAATGGTATGAATAAAATATAAAATGCTGTATAAATACTGCATAAAATACATTTGCATATGCATAAAATGTAATATAATAAAAGTAACAATAAAAATAACAATAACAATAAAAACTATCAATGTTTAAGGCGTCTAGCTTTCAAGAATGGAATCAAAGAGGTGGTACCATTGAGGCCTGGGTATCTTTCTGCATTAAGTTTCAGTATCCATTTCTGTTCATGGCTCTCTGTAACATTTTCTGTATCTCCACCTCTCAGATTTCTATATATGAGTTGCAAGACAAAGAATTTGAAGAAATGAGAAGAGTCTGTGCACATAACATGATTAGCAAGTGCATTTGTTTGCTTATTATTCCTAATGTCACGGATATGTTCTAAAATTCTGTCTTTAAAAAGCCTATTAGTTTTGCCAACGTAGAAGGCAGGACATTGCTGGCAAAAAAAAAAAGTAAATGATGTCAGTGGTCTTGCAATCTGAATAAGTGTTGGAATATAGTTTAAAATGTCTGGTTGGATGAATGTATATGTTTTTGCTGTAAATATATGGGCATGCACTACATGATCTACATGGAAAGGTACCCTGACGGGTGGAAATACATGTAGTGTTGCGTGGTTCACTGTTGCAAAGATACTGTTTAAGTGACCTATTATTCCTAAAGCTAAAGCGTGGAGTATTGGCAATTGTGGCATTAAGGTTAGGGACCTCTTGTAACAGATGCCAATGTCTCCTAATAACATCAGTGTATTGGTTAATGTTACTAGTAAATTGGAACACAACTCTAAAATCATTACTAGTCGGAATGACGTTGTTAACAGAATCATTCCTAGTAGAGTGAAAATAGGGTCTACATCTGGTATGTCTCATTTGCCAAGCATTGGAAATAGTCTTATCAATATCAGTATCATGATAGCCCCTTTCCAGAAAATCAGATTTTAAACTGTTAAGTGCAATCACTGCATCCTCATCTTTATCATGTAGTCTTAAGGTCCTAAAGACTTGGCCTTTAAGTACATTCTTAGGTATATGTCTAGGGTGCATGCTGGATTTATGTAAAAGTGTATTCTTTCTAGTCGGTTTAAAATAAATAGTACTATTTAACTGATTTAAACTAGACCTAGTAATGTGTACATCAAGAAAGGTGATGTCAGTGGCAGAGATCTGGTGAGAAAATCTCAAAAAATCTGTGGTGGTGTGTAGGTATTTTAGAAATGAAATGAAATCCGAATCATTGCCTTTCCATAACATGAAGACATTGTCAACAAAGCGTACATACCATAGTACTTGTCCTAAAAAAGGATTCTTATCAGGTAGAATGTTAACTTCTTCCCAGCAAACCAAGGCAAGGTTGGCGTAGCTGTTAGCACAGGGAGTCCCCATAGCTACACCAACCTTCTGTAAATAAAACTGTTCTTGGAACGTAACAATGTTATTTTCCAAGATGATTTCTAGTAAACTGCAAATCAATTGAATTTTGGTATTATTAAAACACTTGTTAACTGTCAAAAACTCTCTTGTCATTTCAATGCCCCATGTTTTGGGTATGCTGGTAAATAGTGATTCTATATCCATGGTAACCAAGACAAAATCTAAATCCGTATCAATACTATCCATTCTATTATGTAATCTTGCTAAGAACATCTTGGTATCCCTTAGTATAGTATGACAATTCTCTAAAAGGCCATGTAGACTACCTTCAACATATATAGAAAGGGGTTCAGTGCACCAGCCAGCCCCTGAGACTATAGGCCGCATTGGTGGCTTGTAAAGATCTTTATGGACTTTAGGTAGGCCATAAATGCTAGGAACAACAGGTTTAGTAATATTAAAATATTTAAAAAGTGGTTCATCAATTAAACCAGTGATAAGTAGATCAAAAAGCAAAAACGAAACTTTGTCAATAATTGCATTTACAGCAGGTTTAGAAATACACTGGTATGTATCAGTGTTTAATAAAAGTTTTTCCATTTGTTGTACGTATAGTTCTTTGTCTAAGAGAACTATACCACCACCTTGGTTTCATCCGCAGCCATTTCTTTTTTGTTTTTATTTGTCCATAGTGATCTTCCTTAAACAATCCCATGAATCTTTTAAGATCCATGGACAATCTGTAAGCACATGTTTAAGTTGAATGTCCACAAATCCTGCTATCGAATATGTTTTTGATGATCTAGCATCTACAATAGGTCTAAGAGGGGGGTCCCGTAAGTTCTTATGTATCTTCGGGACCCCAAATATAGTAGGGATTTTTGCTTGTTTTATATACATATACGTATATTCATCTTCAGTTATTGCATGATTTAATAGCAGTTCTTCCAATTCCTGTAAGCTCTGTTCTTCTCATTGATGCTGATCTCACTATATGTGTCAGTATATAAAATACGAAGCATCTTATCTACATATGTATTTTTATTCATGACAACTAGCCCTCCTCTTATCAGGTTTTGCTACCCTTATACTGGTGCTGACACAAAGGTTCCTAAGGATCTCACTTTCTGCTCTAGATATATTTCTATTCCCTTCAACCATACTTCTCTTATTTTCTACCAAAGCCCTTATGTCATTTTCCCACATTTTTTCGGACATCTGTACACTAGGATGTAAAGGGGGGTAAAAAACACTGGTCTTTCTACACATAATACCATTCTGTTCCACTTGTATCATCCCCTTGAAATAAAAATCTAAGTTTATTTTTCTAGTGAACAATTTCAGATTTATTAGGGCTTCATTGATAGTAGTATCTCAAACTATGAACTTATAAAAAGACAATAGTTGATACTTTACAATATGCCTGGACTCTTCCATTCTTGCTCCCTTGTTACTTCTATCTTCTGGCTCATACATCTGGCAAAATGTGTTGCAGACTCCATGCACTCAAGCTAACAGCATGCTTCTTCCCATTCTATGAGTAGCCTGCTCTTGAAACTTTTCAGATAGGGTGGGCCCTTTATTTAAGGACTTTCTGAAAGCCTTGCATTCAAAAATATTTTTGGATAGGTCCATAGATACATAGCTTCAACTGTCAATATTATAATCTACCTGATTTTAGAAGCTTGATTGCTGTAACTCCATGTTGATATGTATAATTCCCATATATGAAGCAAGATTATTTTGACTGATATCCATGACTGACTTCTTCTGATCTAAGAGGAAACTTATTTCATGGTTTGGGAAGGTGTCATGTAACTTAGCTGTCACTTTTTTATAACTGATATTTTAGCAATAACTCACAACTGAGTGTGAATATCACAGGATTTACCCACAGTTGGAGTGATTTCATCATGAAGGTGAAGCCTGAGTTTTGAAATGAAGCCGTCCTTGGGTAAATCCTGCGATACCCACATCCAGGAGTGGGTTATTGTTATCATACAATGTCATTATTTAAGAAGGAAATTGCTTACCTTTCTTAAATAGTTTCTTTGTAAAATGGTGCTGTAGTGTTCTTCCGCATCTTCCTTGTTTACTGATGTACAGCACATGCATATGGGGCTTATGTTCCCATGCTTGCACAGTACATTAGAGCTGTTCAAAAGAGGCAATGGCAAAAAGAGAATCTCAGTTGCTGTTCTTTTTTCTTGCCATTATACCCCTGTTAATGCGAGAAACCTGGACAAAGCCCAACATAATACTGAGGACAAAGGTCCAAATATAGGGACAGAGTTTAAATATTGCTCTTATAAACTTAGAAAGTTGCTGGAATGAGAGGTTTTGTGTTTGTGTGCATTTCCTGAAGGATATGAAGCCTAAACCTCAAAAGTCTGTAATTATTCAATTACTTCAGTCCCCTGCGGCTTGCCAAAATACACTTTTTATGAGGAAAAGACCAAAACTATGAGGCAAAAATCTGGATATTCTAGAAAAATTTGCACAGTTGACAGACCTGCTGAGATTTTTAGATGAGGCAGTGCAGAAATACAAGGAAAATCAGGCATGTTTCTGTTTCTTTAATTTTGCAGAACGTACCTGATTTTTCTTGCATTTTGCACTGTCTACTAAGCATATGCCAGTAAAACAGTCTGGCTGCTCAATGATATTTCAGTGGCTGGACTATTTTCTATTGGTATATTCTTGATTTAAAATGGGCACACCAACTGGGCTGTCCAACCAGCATGCACGTTTTTGACTGCAATTGTTTCCCATTGCAAAAGACAAATGCTTTCACATCCTCTATTTCCCTACTCTTTTTCAGAAATGAGTCTGGTCTCAGTTATTTTTCCATTAAAGTTCCTTTAGCTGTAATTTCTTAATTTCGCTTTGATTACATACCTGACCAATTATCTACAGTTAATCTGGGTAAAGCTTTTCTGAGAGATAGGTTACCTTTTCAGAACACTATAGAGTGGCATTTTTCCTTCAAATGGATGTTTTTTTCTCTTAGGAAAGTATAATTCTCATTAGCTTGTACCAAATGAAGATTATTTTTATCATAGAAGACCAAGTTTTAGCATCAAGTACTTTCACTAGAAGAATTTCAGAACAACATCCCTTTTCTTGTTCTTTGTTATAGTTCATCTTTAACAAAAAAATACAGTTTGTCTGCACATAACTTCATTTATGGCTGCTAGGGAAGCTAACCTTACCAAGTGCATCTACCTTCTTGTCTTTTTTATCCTCTATATTTAACCATAAAAAGCATCCCTTCATACTATAGATACTCATGGGATCACTGGATCATAGGAGGTTACTAGGCTATTGACCCTGAAGCCCTTATAAGCCTAGCCAAAAGTTTAACCCATGTTTAGACAAGTCAGTACCCAAAGATCCTGTCCAGCAGGGACACCAGTGGAATCCCAGGGTGTATTTTCTGTTTCCATCCAGTTATCCAGGTTGCGCTTAAAAAAGGATAATGAGGTGCTCTGCTTGACATGGAGAGGGAGTCTATTCCACAGATGGGGGAGTCTCTGGGACACAAATCTGTCCTGCCAACAAGTCCTATTGATATCACAGACCAGGGTGAGGTCGTGAGTATGGGTTGCTCGAGTGGAGCTTGACTTGCAGATATGCAGCAGTCCCATCAAGGTGGGATCTGAGATTGTTTTATATGCCAAACAGAGGTCGCCTCTGAAGAGTCTGTATGAAACTAAGTAGAGGGATAGGGCGTTTAGCCTATCTGTGTAGGGAAGATGTTTGAGGCCCTGGATTCTTCTGGTGAGAAACCTCTATGGTCTTTCTTGCTGCTGCATGTGCTTTGCAAGGTACATGCTGAAGAGGGAGTTGTACTCAATAACTGGCCTTATAAGGGAAGAATACAGGGATGTTATGACCTCTTTGTCCTTGGATGAGATACCCTTATTTATGAGGTGGGCCAGGTAGAAAGCTTTCCGTACAATGGAAGCAATGTGGTGGTCAAAAGTCAGGCTGCTATCAACTTGGGTGCCCAAATCCCTCACTACTGATTGTGTACTTAGGAGATTGTTATTAATGTGATAATATGTGGGGATGTCATTCTCCCCAAACGGGATGATGATGCATTTTTTGGCATTCAGCTTGAGGACATGTTTCTGGCACCAGTCATTTGTTTGGGTGAGGCCCTCTTAGAGAATGTCCACATCACTTGGAGGAATTGATGACTGCGCCCAGCTTGCAGTCAACTGCAAACTTGGTCAGCTATAGTCCACTGGTTTTGGCCTACACCTCAGAAAAGTATATCCTGAATAACAGAGGCCCCAAGACCGATCCCTGGGGTTTGCTACTCGTTATGGGTCGACTGCTTGAGGTGGCTTACCCTATTTTGATTAGGTGGGTTCTGTCAGTGAGCCAGTTTGCTACCCATCTGGTAACATATGGATTGATGCCTAGTTGAGAGAGTTTATCTACTATGGACATGAACAAAAAAGTCATATGGTATACAGACAGGATTAAAGGATGCAGAAAATGACCAATATATATTTTTTTCATTTGCCAAATGCAGAAAAATCAGGAAAGGTACTAAGCAATATCTAACGAAGTAGCTTTCAAATTGCATAATCTTTTTCTTTTAATAAATATAGCAAAACTCATCAGGGCTGCCCAGTGGTACATTTTACTCGGGCACTATTAACAATCATTACCTTTTTTATGTAGTAGCTCCATAAATGATAATATTCACATAGAAGATACCCAGTCCTTCTCTTTACTTCCTAAAGTCTACATAACATCTACAGTATATCCTGGTATTCCTTCCATGCCATGGTGACCTCTGTGTCACCAGTAAGGTTATTCACCCAAGAGCCCATAGCTGGAGATCCTGCAACCATTGTTCTTCATAGTCCATTGCAAAATGCATCTGTACATATCATAAGACTGAATCTGTGAGACAAACGTATGGCTGCAAGCAGCATCTAATTATCTTACCTCCACCCCTTCCTAGATCATTTATCTTTCTATTTTTTTCAAGGTTTTTGCTTTGGCAAGACATAGAGATTTATGAAGAACTGGACATTATGGGACCGTAGGGTTGGATTTTCAGTCTGGAAGAATTCTACAAGATAAGTGAACCTAATTCCATCATTTTTGTCCTACCAGTCCTGCAGCCAGAAGTTGCTACAGGTCTAGTAGTGCAGAGAGTACCCATAACTTTTGTTTCTTTTCATGGTAGGGACTTAGCGGTACTAACCTGATTGTAAACAGTTAAGAAAACACTACCAGGCTATAATTAAACAATGAGCAGTGAAACATGTAAGCACATTAAGTTTAGCAAAGCACAATTCCTATCTTTAAAAGATGTGTCAGTGACTCAGAAAATAGCACACCCACCTTTGGTGCTGGCAGATTAAAAACTGTGGGGTCTATTCTCACCTGGCACAGCAATACAGCATAAGGGGGACTCCACTCTTGAGTATGCCATCTTCTGGATGAGATGTTTATCCCAGGCCCCATTTGCTTCAGTTAGTGGTAGCAATGGTGGATGTAAAACATCCCATGGCAGTTATCAAAAAGAGTAGAAAAATTTCCGAGGTGCTTTGGCTGACTTTCTTCTATTCAAAATGAATACCACATTGGGTCTCCTTCCCCTGAAGAGATGCCTCTGGTCTAATGAGACTAATCCTCTAAACAAAGGCTAATTAAATATAAAATAAAGGTTGCATTCCTAATATGATTCTTAATTGACCTAGCAGTATTTATAGTGGGAGTGTTGTGCCAGATAATAAAACTACACAAAGATGTGTGTACAATGCTTGAAAACAGGAGCAGAGAAGTTGCAATACCTCACTAGTTCAATGAGCACCATGCATTTTTAGATTTGCTTTTCTACAATACCTCACTAGTTCAATGAGCACCATGCATTTCTAGATTTGCTTTTCTACAATACCTCACTAGTTCAATGAGCACCATGCATTTCTAGATTTGCTTTTCTACAATACCTCACTAGTTCAATGAGCACCATGCATTTCTAGATTTGCTTTTCTACAATACCTCACTAGTTCAATGAGCACCATGCATTTCTAGATTTGCTTTTCTACAATACCTCACTAGTTCAATGAGCACCATGCATTTCTAGATTTGCTTTTCCTACAATACCTCACTAGTTCAATGAGCACTGTGCATTTCTAGATTTGCTTTTCTACAATCCCTCACTAGTTCAATGAGCACCATGCATTTCTAGATTTGCTTTTCTAGAATACCTTACTAGTTCAATGAGCACCATGCATTTCTAGATTTGCTTTTCTACTTGCTTTGCACATAATAGTCTCTGCTGTACTGAGTCTATGTTCTCTCTTTGCAATTCAAGTCTTGGCTAAAAATGACTCCCGTTAGATCATACCACTCACATGGATTTCAAATAAAATGAATCAGTACACATTGCAGCCCTTTATTGCGTAAATTCTTCATTCATTGCATTAGTAGTTTTTGTTTTAATTAATCTAAACTATCATATTGTGTGCCATTTTAATTCTTCATATTTTCTTTCCAGCAATGGTCTTTCATTTGTATGTGCGCATTCTAGTTTCTTTATTTAAACCTATAAGTGGAGTACAAAAGAATTTATGCTTAGAGTTAGGTACTGCTCTAAGATTGTGAGATTTCTAACTCAGGGAATTCTAAAAGCAGGGTTGCATTCTTCCTCAGGTAACATATGCAAATGACAAACTACAAAAGACCTTGTTCATAGGTTCATAGGCTGGTACTAGGCTATCAGACCTAGGGCCTATACAAGCCTAGCCATAACATTTCCCTGGCTATTTCTTCCCACACTATTTTCTTCCCTGGACCCATGTCTAGCAGGGCGACTGACGTGATCCCCAGGTTGTTGGTATTATCAAGCCTATAACCAAATCCTAAAATTTCGACGAGCCACTGCATCAGATTGTGGGGCAAGTTTAAAGTAGAGGTGCATATTTAAAATATCTGTTTTGTCCCACCTTGGGTTCTATGAAAACTTGTTGATGCATGCTTCCACAGGATTTAAATGGGCACAAAGATAGAAAGGCTGAAGCCAATGCAACTCTGATAACTGCAGAACAGTGTGAATAGTGTGTGTGTGTGTGTGTGTGTGTGTGTGTGTGTGTGTGTGTGTGTGTGTGTGTGTGTGTGTGTGTGTGTGTGTGTGTGTGTGTGTGTGTGTGTGTGTGTGTATATATATATATATATATATATATATATATATATATAGATATATATATAGAGAGAGAGAGAGAGAGAGAGTTGGGTATGGTTACATACAATGGAATATGCTTTAGAAGCATTCACTTTCACCAGGGGTTGCTCCATCCAAAACTAGATAAACATGCATTCTGTGGACATACCTCTCAATTGTACATATTTTTGAGGAATGTCCAGATTTTTGCCTCATATTTTGGTCTGTTCCTCATAAATTGTATGGTTTTCTGGCAAATTATCCAGGATTGAAATCGCTAAAAAAATGACAGATGTTTGAGTTTCAGACTTCATATACTTCATAAAATGCAAGCTAATGCAGCACCTGTTATTCTTGCAAATTTCTAAGTTTATAAGAGCAATATTTAAAATTTGTTTCTATTTCTGGGTCTTTGTCCTTCACTACTTTTTCCTTTGTCCAGATTTTTTGTGTTAAGAGAATGAAAGCTATGTCTTTGGGTCATGTGCTTGCTGGGGTATGTCTTTCATCTGTGAGGGCTCTGTTCCTTATTACTGCTCTGTGTTGTCTCTTCTATTCCCATTCATAGGGAAGGGAAAAAAGCTTTTTATTTAAATTCTGTTTAACTATTTTAAGTTGCACTTACAGTGACCTGTTTGGTGATACTTTTTTGTACTTATCTATGTTTTGTCCATTTATCTGTTTTTATTTATTTATTTATTTATCTATTTTAGTTTGTTCTGGAACCTTAGTCTTGTAGCTTCATTTGTAGTTGTGCAAAGAGTGTGTATTATTGCAAGATTTTAGCATTGTTTGTACATTATACTGCCCTTCTAGTTCCATAAGGAGAATATATGTAGAAGGTTCATAGGTAGGTACTAGGCTATCAGCCCTAGGGCCTATGTAAGCCTAGCCAATAAGGTTCCTTGGCTTACGCTACCCATGGATGCTAATTACCTGCACCCCTGTCTAGCAGGGCCACCAAAATGATTCCCGGGGTGAATTTCCTATTACCCATCTACTCACCAAAATTTTCTTAAAGAGTGCTAGTAACGAACTCTGCTTGACATAGATAGGTAGCTTGTTCCAGAGTATGTGAAGTCTCTGGGACAGGAATCTATCCCTCTAGCATGTTCTGTTAATTGTGGTGACAAGGTTTAGGTCTCTAGAGCATGTGGCTCTGAGGGATTGGGATTTCTTTAGGTGTAGCATGTCCAGCAGCTCAGGGTTTAACATAGCTTTGCATGTTAGGCAGAGATCCCCTCAGAGTAGGTGATATGCTACAGAGTAAAGCTGGAGTTTTTTGACGTGGTCAGCATAGAGTAATTGAGTCCCATAATCCTCTTTGTGAGGTTTTTTGTGGCCTTTCCAGCTTCTGCAGATGCCTTGTAAGGTACATTCCAAATGGGGCATTGTACTCTGTAATGGGTCAGATGAGAGCCGAGTAGAGGGGGACAACGACTTATTTTTCCTGGATGAGAACTCTTTCATGATGAGGTGTGCACATAGAAGGATTTCCTGACTACTGTAGTGATGCGATTATCAAAGGAGAGGCTACGGTCCACTAGAGTCTTGAGGTCTCTTATCACACTTTGGTGTTAAATGGTCTGCCGCCTATGTGGTAGTCCATGGGTACAGGGTTTTTACCAAAGGGGATGACAATGCATTTTTGGCGTTGAGCTTGAGGCCATGACTCTGGCACCAGGCATCAGTATCAGTCAGACCCAGGTAGCTGTTTTGCATTTTTAACCCAGTCTGGACAATTTTGCAGCTTTTTTCACAGTTGTGAAAAAACTGAGGATTGTGATCTGGTGCCAGATGTGAGCCTTATTTAGTCATTTATTATAGCATTGCTGGTAAATTTCTGCATGGTCTGTAGTATCAGTCTGTGATAGGTTTGCAGTAGTGGAAATATTGTGAATTCTGCTACAGAATATGTGCTGCAGTACTTTTATATCTGTATATACATCCTTAAAGTTGCATTCCAATTATCTGTTGCCTTAATCTGCAAAGGGATTACAGTAGTGACAGTATTGTGAATTATGCTCCAAAATGTGTGCCTCATTATTTTTATAGCTGTATATACCCGCTTAAAGTTGCATTACAATGCCTTTCCGTTAACTTGTTGCTGTTTTTTTCTCCTGTTCTTTGAGTCTGCTCCAGCCTCGACTGTGGCATTAAGCTAAAAGTTTCTGAAATTCTTTTTTTGGTACTTACGTATTATCGCAACCACATTTTCACGGTAATACCACTCGCTTCCTGGTATGTCAATTGACCTATAAGTATATACAGAATCACAATGACAATGTTAACTTTATTAAAAATCATTGTTTAGGTGGGAAAGACAATATAACATGTAAGGAATGACTGCTGTTTCCCCGACATCATGTCACTGGAAATCCACAGCAGTTATGTGTAACACACATTCCATATCTCAAGCCACGAGCTGCTAAATGTAATAGACTCACACGCTGACAGTTGTCCACGTGTCTACTACTTGACAGCTACAAAAAAAAAAACTTTGTTGCAGCATACAGTTTATAATAAGGGTGATGGCAGGGAATGCGGTGACAAGCCTTAACCCTTTTATTCTTTACTGGTACCATCAGTGCTGACATGTGAGTACAATCTGACGGCTTATCATCAGTGCAGTACCAATCAAGAAGCGGCGAGCAGAAACAGCATAAGTACACCAAAAACATAATCTGCACCATTTTCCACAATACCCCTGCCTAAAACCACCTTTCAATGTGAAGGAAAACACACTTATTGACATAACGGCAGCGTCAATGTTTACATCTGCACACGGAGAAGCGAGCGGTATTACCGCAAAAATGTGGTGGCGATAATACGTAAGTACCCTTTTTTTTTTCAAATAGAAATGTTATTGATTTTATCAAACATAGATATCACAAACAAGTGCAGATTAGGAATGTACAGTAATATAGAACAAAAACACTACTCATTATATACAATATATAGAACTGTGCTGCTTAAGAACCGTAAAAAAAGAAAAAAGAAAAAAAAAGAAATGCTGTGAATACACTTCATGAAAATCTAGATGAAAGATGATAATTATAAAGACTGCACACACTATATCACCCTTTGGCCAATATTTGAAGAACAAAAAAAAAAAATTTTATCTGCTTTTACTGTATTTGTGTTTCTTCCTACTTTATTTTGCTTTTGCGTCATCTTAATAGTACTCAATTGTATTTATTACTGCTTGGTGTAACTCATTCTAAGCCTTTTAGTTTAAGCACTTGGGCTTCAAACCAGTTGTTTTACATTAAGAAGGTTTGTGGTCTGCACTGTAGTGGCAGAACAGGTAGCTTACATCCTTCTAAGTTGGGAACTGCTGATTGAGGGCTCAGTGTCTGTTATTCTAAAAGTGTATTAATTCTGGTTTAAGCACTTGGGCTTCAGGCCATTTATTTTACATTAAGAGGGTTCGTGGTCTGCACTCTTGTGGGAGGAGAGGCTGGACTCTGCCCTTCTGAGCTGGGAATTTCTGGTTAAAGGCTTATAGTGCCTGCATATTTGAACTGCTTCTTACTGAAATTGGTACACCTTGTTTGCTGTAGCATAGACTAGATCCAGGCCTGCTGAATCTAGCTTTGTTTGTATAACCTGAGCACTAATCCAGGCATTCTTTAAAGTATTCAATTGTATTTATTACTGCTTGGTAGTAACTTGATTAAAGTGTAGCTATCATTCTAAGTCTTTTGGATTAAGCACTTGGGCTTCAGACCAGTTGTTTTACATTAGGAAGGTTTGTGGCCTGCACTGTGGTGGCAGGACAGGTAGCTTACATCCTTCTAAGTTGGGAACTGCTGATTGAGGGCTCAGTGTCTGTTATTCTAAAAGTGTATTAGTTCTGGTTTAAGCACTTGGGCTTCAGGCCAGTTATTTTACATTAAGAAGGTTCGTGGTCTGCACTCTTGTGGGAGGAGAGGCTGGACTCTGCCCTTCTGAGCTGGGAATTTCTGGTTAAAGGCTTATAGTGCCTGCATATTTGAACTGTTTCTTACTGAAATTGGTACACCTTGTTTGTTGTAGCATAGACTAGATCCAGGCCTGCTGAATCTAGCTTTATTTGTATGCTTGTTGTTTGTTTGCTTGTTATTTCCCTGAAACGCTAATTCCACCTAAAACGCGGCTTTTCAGCGCTTCTGTTGATCCCTAGTGATATCTGCATTGCTTACTGTACTTATTTCCTTGTTTCACTTGAAAGAAAGTTACTGTTTGTCGTTTTTGCATTTAAGTTACCTGTAACACATTGCATTTAAGTTACCTGGCACTTGCTCACTAAAGCAATTATATAAGTCAGCACTAAAAAATTTAAAGCACTACACCCTCACAAACTCCTCTTGAGTACCTTGTTCCCCGTCGGCCCTTTTTTTCAATTATAAAGGAATTCCCAATACTATTCTAGCATGTCCAAAGGTCAGTTGTCAATCTCCTCTCCAGTCCAGCTGATGAATCTGGGAATCTTGAGGCAATGTTACAACTGCCTCATGTACACAGACAACCCTCTCCTCCTCCCAACAAATTCCAACACATGTGAGAGATGCAACCATATAGCCAAACTGGAGGCTAAGCTCTCTCAACTCAGTACTGGCGTAACCAGTCAGGAGGAGAAGGAAACCACACTCACTACAATTCCAGTCTCACATAGACCTACCACGACAGCAAACCAAACACATAAACACACAAAAACATACACAGAGGCTCTAAATAAAAATCTGCCTAAGCAGCAGAGACCTCCAAAGCAGACACCCAAGCAACCGCTACCCCAAAACAAAACACGTGCAACACATAGCTCACAAAGCCAGTGTGCCGAACAGTCACAGCCCTTAAGGCTAAACAACACACCTGATACACTTGTAATAGGTGATTCTATCGTCAGGCACACTGACGTCCCACTCACCAGGCTGAAAAAGGAGAACGTCACAGTGAGCTGCCTGTCAGGTGCTAGGATCCGCCACACAACACAAGCATTCAGGTCACTCCAAGGCAAGTACAAATATGACTCAGTCATTGTCCATGCTGGTGTGAATGACCTGAGATGTACCTCCCTGGACTACATGAAAAGAGATATAGAGGAGCTCTCTGAGCATGTAGCCCAGGCCGGTATGACCCTGACCTTGAGTAGCATCTTACCCTCACCAAGAATGATGCCACAATATGAAGACAAGATGATCAATTTCAACAATTGGCTTAAGTATTGGTGTCATTCAAAGGGGATCCAATGCCTGTCAGCCTGGGATGACATGCTCGACAAGCCACGATGCTTTGCTAGGGACGGCTTGCACCTGTCACCCCTGGGCTTTTGGATATAGGCAAAGGCTCTTGCTTCCCCCATAGTGCCTTTTTTAGGCAAGGCTCAAAAGACAAACCCACCTCCATAGGTATCACAAGGGATAAGAAACTAAGAGTAATGCTACTCAACGCCAGAAGTCTAAACCTCAAGATGCACGCACTCGAAACTCTCCTTAGCATGGAGAACATCGATATCTGTGCAGTAACAGAAACCTGGTTCAAGGCTCCTGAGAGCACCCCAGCACTACCAGGTTATACCTCATACTATGCTTTTCGGCCCCAAAACTTGGACTGAACCACAAAAGGAGGGGGGTATCAATATTTGTCAAAGATACCCACACCTCCAGGTTGGTGGCACAGCACGAAGCATCAGAGACTATCCAGGTGCAACTAACAGTGGGTGAAACTGCCTTCCAGTTTATAGACTGCTACAGACCACCCTCCCGAACCCAGGAACCCCACTCGGCCTTCCTGAGAACAATGGAAAATATGAAGGTCTCTCCAAACACCATTATATTGGGCGACTTCAACTACCCAAACATAGACTGGGAACATTACTCTAGCTCGAACACCCT
This sequence comes from Protopterus annectens, assembly GCF_019279795.1. Lineage (NCBI taxonomy): Eukaryota > Metazoa > Chordata > Ceratodontiformes > Protopteridae > Protopterus > Protopterus annectens. The sequence goes on along the minus strand of NC_056729.1, from coordinate 661,486,500 downwards.
AGCCAAAAGGTTCCTAGAATTTATAAACTCAAATGCTATGGAACAACTTGTTACCACTCCCACAAGAGGGGAAAACATACTGGACCTGATCATCACCAACATGGGGATTCTATGCTCCAGACCAGAAGTGTATCCCTCACTGGTAAGATCAGACCATAAACTAATCTCACTGGATATTCACATCCCGACCCCACCCCTGCCCAGAAAACCACAGTGAAAAACTTCTCTAAAGCAAATTTCACACTCCTCAAAACCGAGGTGGAATCCTTCAAAGCCCCGGCCTGTGGAAAATATGCCCAGACCGCAGAATCCTTTATAAACGCATTCTATGAACACCTTCAGGAATGCATGGATCATGCAATCCCAAATAAAACCAAGACCCAATCCTCCAAAGGCAGACGTCCTGTCTGGTGGACCCCAGCCATAAACAAACTATACAATAGAAGGAGGAAGCTACTACATGATAGAGCAAAATCCCAAAAAGGAAGGCATCTCTGATCAGTATTAGCAAAAAACTACGGGCACTCATAAAATCTTCTAAGGCCAGCTTCAAGAGAAAAATTGCACAGGACACTAAGGATAATCACAAGGCTTTCTTTAGTTATGTTAGGAACCTGGGTGGGAATTCTCAGATATGCTCAGAATTAGTCCAAAATGACAAAAATACATCGAACCCACAGACATTGCCAACATCCTAGCTGACAGGTTCAGCAAACTCCCCCCCACCAAAAGGGCAAATATCTATCCCAGCAGAGTGCTGCCCCCCTGACATCTCAGATGCTCAGGTAAGAGCCGCCCTCTCCAAAGCAAAAACACAGCATCAATGGGACCAGATGGTGTCCCGGCTGCCCCTACATGAACTCCAAGAAGAGCTAAACCCAAACATAAAACTACTGTTCAATCTCAGCCTTACTACAGGATATGTACCCAAAGAGTGGCGTACAGCAACAGTGGTCCCTCTCCACAAAGGTAGTGCCTCAATGGATCCTGGAAACTATCGCCCCATAAGCCTGACTAGCTTGGTCTGCAAAGCTATGGAAAGGATCATCATGGACCTCATAAATAAAGATATTGGGGACCTACAGACACTGGATCCTACCCAGTTTGGCTTTGTTAAGGGCAGATCCTGCCTCTTAAACCTGGTTGATTTCTTTGAAACAGTCACCAAGGCCATTGACGAGGGAAGGTGGTCCACACAGCCTACCTGGACCTCGCAAAAGCCTTCGATACAATACACCACTCGGGCATTATAGATAAGCTCACCAGCTTAAATATAAACCCCTATGTCACTAGATGGGTTGCAAACTGGCTCAAGGACAGAACCCACATGGTTAGAATTGCTGGAGCCATGTCAGACTCCAAACCAGTTACAAGTGGCATCCCACAAGGCTCAGTCCTGGGACCTCTCTTGTTTGGTATATATTTCTCGGAGGTACAGGCCAACATGGAAGGACTGTGGCTGACCAGGTTTGCAGATGACTGCAAACTGGGTGCCATAATCAACTCTCCAGCCAACACAAGCATCCTCCAAAAGGGCCTCATAGAAACAGACAACTGGTGCCAGAGCCATGGCCTCAAGCTAAACGCCAAAAAGTGTATAGTCATCCCCTTTGGCAAAAACAAAGTGCCCACAAATTACCACATAGGTGGCAATCCATTAAATACAGAAGAAGTAATTAGGGACCTGAGGACCCAAGTTGATAGCAATCTCTCATTTGACAACCACATGGCCAAAGTGGTTAGAAAAACATTTTATATAGCCCACCTAATCATGAAGGGATTCACATCTAGATCAGGGGAGGTCATCGTGCCACTTTACTCATCCCTCATCAGGCCCATAATTGAGTACAATGCCCCTTTTGGGATGTACCTTACCAGACACCTGCAGCAACTGGAAAGACCCCAAAAGTACCTCACCAAGAGGATCAAAGGGCTCAAACAGATGCCATATGCTGCCCGGTTAAAGAAACTCAAGCTCTACTCAGTGGCATACCGCCTGCTCAGAGGCGATCTGTGCCAGACATATAAAGCCATGTCCAACCCAGAATTAATGGACATGCTGCACCTCAGAAAATCCAAATCCCATCGAGCTACGCGCTCGAGAGACTTGAACCTCAGCACTGAAATAAATAGGACATGCTGGTGGGACAGATTCATAACCTAGAGGCGCCCTTCAGTCTGGAATAAAATCCCAGTCCAGGTTAGGCAGAGTCCCTCATTGACTCTCTTCAAGAGGAATCTTGATGAGTGGATGGGGGATCGTAGGTTTACCCCAGGTATCACTTCTGTGTCACTGTTAGACAGAGGTACAGTGTACTAACCTCGAAAAAGGGCATAGCAAAATTAATTTAAAATGGGTGGTGAAAGCCAAACACACTCTGGCTAGGCTTATAAATGCCCTAGGGCAGATAGCCTAGTATGAACCTATGAACCTATGAACGTGTCACTGTTAGACAGAGGTACAGTATACTAACCTCGAAAAAGGGCATAGCAAAATTAATTTAAAATGGGTGGTGAAAGCCAAACACACTCTGGCTAGGCTTATAAATGCCCTAGGGCAGATAGCTTAGTATGAACCTATGAACCTATGAACCTAAGTATAGAGAGGGAAATAGTGTTAATCTTGATATTGAGCCACCTTTAACTTGAGGTAGGGGTAAAGGGGAGAGGTAAAGAAATTAAATAAGCATATAAATGAGTGGGAGTAGGTACTAATGAAGTAATTTAATTTATAGTTGTTAACTGTCAGGCAAGAGTTCAAATATAATATTCCAAAATTTCTGGTAGTAGGTCTGTTTGTGGGGATTAGTTATTAAAAGTTTTTGCGAAGTAATGTATTTAGCGGCTAAGTCCCTAAAACCTTTCCAGGACATCTTAGAGGGATCTATCCAAGGTTTTGTAATTTAGAATTTGACAAATAGACAAAGTGTAATTAAAGATATGCAATTTTAATTTAGACATTTTAAGGCTGGTAACATGTAACAATGCCATTTCCCAGGAAAGGGTTGATTTATGGTATTCCATCTTGTCAAGTGTCACTTTGAGAGAACACCAGATACTGTGGGAATATTCACAAAACCATAAAATATGAATGATGTCTGTGTAGGGATAGAAACAGCAAGGACAAGAAGTGGCCACATTTGGGTCAAATTTGTTTAAGTGAACTGGAGTGAAGTATAAGTTGTTGGTAACCATAAATTGTGTATAGGTAAGCTTTCTGAATGGGGAAAACAAAACTGAGGATTTAATAGCTCTTAGTTTCTGATCTGCTAACAGGTTTGTCCCTTGATGGTCCCTGTATTCTGTGAATACATTTTTTTCTTGATACAGAATTGAGATTATAAGCTTATAAGATGAGGATAGCATACTTTTCTTACTGGCTAGGTTTTGCAACAACTTGGCCACCAAGTTACAGTCAAAGTCACTAGAAGAATGGTCATGAAGTAGAGACGCAATAATTTCCGTTATCTGTCTCAACATTATGATGTGTTTTTTTGTAAGTTTTAGAGGGTTTGAATATCTGTTAATGATGAGTGTCTATGTTTATGGATATTCCATAGTGTATACTCCTTTATTAGAGGGTAGTCTGATAAATTTATCATGTTATTGTTCAGTTTGAGATTTGGATTAAGGTGGATGGGCTGGAAAAGGGGAAGTGCAAATTCTAGATTTAGAGATTTAAATAACTCCTGGAATGTTTTGATTATAGCCTTCAAGGTATGGTGAAGTTTCAGGTTTTTGAGAGTTGATGGACTTAAAAAACAGGAGTGCTTTAGGGTTGAATTTGCTATTTAGGGCATGGTTATGTCACATTTTCACCCAAAGGGGAGTCCAAGTTACAGAGTGTGGATGATGGTTGGCAATTGTAATTATTCTATTGGTGTGTATAATTCTATAATATAGTTGTAAATCAGGCATAGCAAGACCTCCCTTAATTTTTGGAAGAATAAGTCTTTAATAAGATATTCTTACTGATTTGGGGTGCCATATGAATTTCGCAAAAGCGTTATGTATTCTAGTGAAAATGACATTGGAAGTGGAGGAAATAGGTGTATGGAGATGGTAGAGAACCTTTGGGAGGATATTCTTTTTTGATAGAAGTTTTAGCTAACATGGGGAGTTTCATCGGTTGCCATCTAGACATGTCTTGTGAAATATTCGTTCATTGTTCTTTTTTTGGCTTTTCCTGGTTAGGGGTCACCACAGTGGAACTACGGTCCGCTAATGATTGGCAGTAGATTTTTACAGTACGGAGGTGCCAGCCCAACTCCCAACCTTCAAGGAAGGCATGCCCATTCACGCATGTCTTTTGTTAAATTGGAATGGAAAATGGAAGAGGAAGAGTGATCATAGAAGACTCCTAAATATTTGAAGGAGTATACTATGTGGAAAGATGAATCGGAAGAAATTTTGTCTATGTGCTAAAGGATTTATCGGGAAAATATAGGATTTGTTTTGATTAATTTGGTAATCTGAGATATAAGCAAAAGTGTTCAAGGAAGTGATCATTTTCTTAGTGTCAGACATGGAGTGCTCAAAATATAGGTTCAAGTCATCTGCAAAGGCAGTCAAGCTGGTTTTGGTATTGAAAATTCTGGGGATTGAGTGGAATGTTTTTTGTAATATGAATAGGAAGAAAGGTTCTAAATATAAGTTGAAAAGAAGGGGGGACAAAGGACATCCTTGTCTGGTGCTGTTTGAGATTTTTATCAGTTGTGAATATTGTTTGTTTATATAAAGGAGTGTGAAAGAGCTATTATATAACATTTTGATGATGTTGACAAATTTGGGGGGAATGTCATAGTAAGATAACACTGTCAACAGAAAATTCCAGTTAACCCTATCAAATGCTTTGCATGCATCTAGTATTAGTGGTACATTGGCTTTCTATCCTTTTTTGTAAGGTTAATCATGGTTTCCACCATTAAAGTATTATCCCAGGTGTGTCTGTTGGACATGAAACCTGCTTGTTCTGCAGAGATTAGGGAATGAATAACTTTTTTAAGCCTTTCAGCAAGTATGGCAGATAAAAATTTTATGTCAACATTCATGAGGGAGTGGCCTGTAGTTATTAAGATTTGATTTATCAAGGCTATTTTTGGGGATTAGTATGGTCTTTGAATGGTTAATATAAATGTCTATGATGCCATTACTTGATATGCAATTATTAAGCTTAAGTAGGATGGGAGCTAAGATGTCTTTAAATGATTTATAGAATTCTGTGGAGTAGCCATCTTGTCCTGGAGATTTCCCTAGTTTAAGGTTGCCAATGGCCTTTGTAATTTCTTGGATAGTCACCGGAGATGAAAGGATAACTTTGTGGCTTTCGTTTAGTTTTGGAAAAGTGAGGTTGTTAAGATAAATTTCTGTCTCTGAACAATGGATTTCAAGCTTGCTGCTAGCATAAATATCAGAATACACTTGATGGAATAAATGGATAATTTGAGTATCTGATTTATAGAATGCATCCTGATGGTGAATAAGGGAAATTTTGGGAGATTTAAGCTTGTTTTCGATCAATCTGGCAAATGCTTTAGAGGGGGATTGAATCCATTCGGAATATGTAGTTATAAATCTTAATTCTTGAAAGGAGCAATTGGATTGGTGTAGTTCAAACAACTCTCCTTGTTTATTTATCATTTCATTTTCCATAGTTAAGGTGTAATTTCCTTGAAGCTTAACATCTAGATTGCTAATCTCGGACATTAGGCGGTCCTCCTTCTCTTTCCTCTTTTTTTTGAGATAAGTGGATTTTTAATGAATATACCTCTGAGAACAGTTATACATGCCACCCACCGAACCTCATATGGGATATCCAGGTCACGAAAGTCAGAGTTTAATTCATTTACAGTACTGGTAATCTCCTCAATAACTGTCGGGTCTTGCAAGACATTGCTGGTAAGATGGGTTAGGTGTAAAGTTTATTGTTAAAGCAATTTTAGAATGATCAGAAAAGAATCTTGGCTCAGTTGAGAATTTTATTTTCCAATTTGTTAGTATATTAGACATTAAAAAGAAATCTATGCGAGAAAAAAGAATTATGGCACTTAGAAAAGTATGTATAGATGTTGTTGTTCCTGGCATGACTATCAAAGGAAACGGGGTCGACCAACTCGAAGTCAGAGATTAACTTTATTAGAGCTAGGGAGGCTTGTGAGCTATATGTTTTGAATTTATTTAAGAGGTCCATTTTAGGGTCAATTACTGAATTCCACTCCCCCCTAGGATGTAAAGATGGTTAGGGAAATTAAGTAACATATTATATACTTTTAAAATAAATTCCTGCTGTCCTGTGCATGGTCCATATAGGTTCAGGAATAAAATTGGTTTATCAAGAAGTGGGGTTAGGCACATTAAATAGCACCATCTACCCTCCTGGTCTGCACCTTTGTCAATAATAGATGGTTTAAATGAATTTTTGATAATAATCGCTACCCCCCCTTAAAGTTACAACTGGTTCCCGATGAAATAATGTCCTTTTTCCATTTCCTGTTCTTCTTCTTTACCCACTCTTCATCAATCATATTTGATTCTTGGATATAGCAGATATCTGATTATGATTTAATTAATAAGTGCATTAGAAGATTTATTTTATTTTTATCTTGGAGCCCTCTGACATTCCAGGATATTATGTTCTAGGTTTTATCTATACTTGACAGGACTTAAGATTAAATTGTTTGGGCTTATATAGTGACCAAAGGGAGTGGACTAATAAGTGGCTCGACCTTGACCCTTAGACTAGGAATGTGTGTGACAGCTAATAAGAATTCAGCACAAGACTCTCTCAAATCTACTCAAGTGCCTACCCACTTATCCCCTATATTTGAGAGAGAAGCAAAGAGATAGTAACTGGGGATATATGACTCTAAAATAATAATGAGGCTGACAAGTCTACAAAAGCAATAACAATATTAACAAATATATACATCATTTGTCCAGTTACAAAAAAATGCCATCTGAAACCTTTCTTATCTAATCCATCTAGCTCCTAATGAGAATTTACCAGCTACAGAAAACAAAATAGAGCTTAGGATTCAAAACTATTCATAATATAAACATTTATGCAATAGGAACTAACTAGTCAACTTCCAACATAAGTCTTGAAATAGTGATCCAAGCAGAGAATAACTAATAAACAGAACAATACAAGCCTAAGAGCAAACAGTTATTGTTTTATACATTTGACTTTCCTTCCCTTCTAACATGTTACATACTGATTTGATCCAGTAATACTGACTAGAAATGACCTAGAATATCATTTTTGAGAAAGCAAGAAGGCATACATATCAATGACAACTTATTGATCTGGCCAAGATATTTTAGCACATAGTAAGAGGTAAATAGAGGTTTAAACACTTTGAACACAGCCTTTCCCCATTATTTATGATTCTTAGAGCATAAATTCACCAACTGGATTTATAAACTTTTAATTTGTACATTAAACCATAACGGGCTTTCCCCAATGAATGAAATTGCTGCAACGTGAGTGTCATTATGACTAGCGTGTGCTCATATAAGCACTCCAGCTCGCATCCAGTCTTACCGCAAATACTGATTACTTGCAGGATGTTCCAGATGAGTAGGAGCTGTAATAAGAGTCTCACAGCAAGGTAAGTCGTGTGGTTATTGGTAGGTGCCAGATCTGAGTAGAATTCCTTTCATAAATTTGATAAGGGATCTGCCGTACATCCGCGAGTTTAAAACAGGGGTGTAAACTCATGAAATATTAACAGGGAGAGCGTATTTTGCTCATTTAGAGTGTAACCAGACCCACATAACTAAGCTAGTTCTCAACTTTGCAAATGGCAAAACTTGCAAAGGAAATATTCAGCTCTTAAGAGTGCATCCTTTGTAGATGAAGAGTATACTGCCAGGAAAATCTAGTATGTATACATAGGACTTTACTATTATGAGTAGGGCAAGCCAGACTAGTAGGAGGATGTTATTTTATTTATTTCCTGGTTAAATAGCTGCATATGCCAATCGGCGACGTACTTGCCACCACTATGAGTCCCCCTGGGTAACCAATGATGCACTAAACATTCCTGAGACTTGCAAATGAGTAGCGGATATAGCATTGAGCTATATTTTCTTTATTTTTAGCAACAGAAGGTGAGAATCTATTTTGAATCAGTTAACTCGGACCGGAATAACAAAATACATACTTTGGTAGTAAAATTATTGTTGTAAACCTCGCAACTATGCAACTGAAGCTGATCCAAAACATTTTATGAAAATAGGGTTATCTTCCTTGGGGGAAGACAGTGTATGTTTAATATCTTTATGATAGAAGGATAATGCATTCAGAAACCTCATTTGAAACTTGATTTTGCATGTAATGAGGTCCGCACAGTATGGAGACAGTTTACCGTGCTTTTCTTTGATTTCTTGGGGGAGATCATGGGATATGGAGATTGTATATGTGTTCCAGGTGAAATGTTTTAACTTTTTGTATTCTGAAAGGATGGCTTGGACATCTTGGTAGTTGAGAAGTTTTACATAAATGGACCTTGGTGTATTGGTACTTTCTAATTTTTGGAGGGCTCGTTGTGCTCTTTCAATAGTACATTCCGCAGGAGGGTCTCTTGGAAGAAGCAGAGTGCTGAAAGTTTGTTTTATAGTAGGAATCAGTTGACTTTGCTCATACTTTTCTGGTAGATCTCTGATAATAAGGTTCTTTCGCCTGCTCCTTGCTTCCAGGTCTAGAATTTTTAATTGAATATCAGAAAGTGTTTTGTCTTGTTTTTTAGTTCAGCTTTTAATTGTGCAATTTCTAGTTCATTAGCTTTGGATCTCTCTTCAACCAACTGTAATCTATCAGCAATTTGGTTGATTGTTTTTCCAAAAGTATTAATTTATCAGAATATCCTTGTATAGCAGATTGCAATGGTAGACGGGCACTTTTCAGCTCGTCCATCTATATGGTGACATCAGCCTTCTGCCTAGTGGGTTCTTTAACTATTTCTTGTTGAGTTTTGGATGTTTTCGGTCTTTTAGGGATCACATCTTTTTCTAGGGATGAAATAGCCGATAGTTTCGTTTTTGATGTTTGAGTATCCATCGCTTCTATATCTTTAGGCATTTTCTCACCTCGGCTTTGCCTAAATCTTCCCCTCGTGGTTGCTGTTTGTTGCTGGGGTGCTGAAGCCTTCAGGCCTCTATTCTCCACGTGTATGCTAGTTTTGGTGATTGCTGGATAGTAAAATTGAGTTTAACTCATAGTTTTACCGGATTTTAAGATGATTCAAGTAGAATCAGGCTTAGTGCAGTTAATTCTTTTCAGCTGAGAGTTCTTTATCTAGGATATGCTGGTTTATTGCAGTAATTCAGCTCAATAGTGTAGGAGCTAAGTGGAGAGGGTATTGCTCAAATGACCACCATCTTGGAATCCAAATGTTTCTGAAATTCTAAACACAGGAGTTAAGCTCCAGTTAGAATTTTTCTTCAACCATTCCACTCTTTTCTTGGGGTGGTTTTAAAAAGCTGTATCTCTGGCTTCCACCCCTTATGGTAATCTGACTTGCAGAGTCCCTCCCTCCCCTCTTTCATTACTATCATCTGTTGTGTAACCCTTTTAAATACTTTCCCACCCACTGTTTTTCATATATCTATAATACCAAGTGCCCACCCAACAAATCAATATTGCAATTGAGTAAACCTTCCTTACTACAAATTGTCTCCTGCTAATTTTCCCAAACTCACATCTGCTTGGCACCCTAGCCACAATGTGATGGGGTCATGAGTTAATCCTGCACCATCCTTGAAAGATAAGAGATTTATTTTACTGTTTTGTACTTCAGTTAATTGTTTAGAGCACTACTGCTTTATTCGTTCGTTTTGTCTTTAAATCATCTTAGAGGTCTCCAGTACTTGAAATTGACTTGTCAAGGTAGTTTAAGCTTTGTTGTTGCATTACACTCTCAAGCAATCTTTCTTGGTGTTATTACATCAAGTTGTTAGTAGTGCACTGTACAGACACAAATGTCCAGTAAGTAAATTCTATCCAGAAAAGTTCCCTTAGAATTGAAGTCAATAATTTACTGTGGCTAAAACAAAGCTATTGTGTGGAGACAGGCTTAGAGCAGCTAGTTTGTATATTAAACAGAACTACTGTCAAATCTTAGTACAATTAAATATAGTGTAGTGCCATACTCCGGAGACCACTCAAGGAGACCTCTGTATAACCCAGTCTGTGACCTGCAGTAGCCCTCCCAAATACAGGTCCTGACAATATGGATATGCAATTTTCAAATGTCTCCATAGGCAGCTTGGTAAATATGGACAACCTGAGAAAATGTAGCAATTAAATAATGCTCACAGACAACCATTTCATCCTTAAAAAAAAACACAAAGAAATGCATATATACAACTTCAGTGAAGGCAAAAATTTCGACCACAAACAAGGTTGTCAAGAACAAACACACAACACCCACCACACATAGTGTCCACCACAAAATAGACTAACCTATGCTGAGGCACTAAAAAGCAATCTTCCCAAACCTCAAAGACCTCCTAGGTCTATAAATGGTAATACCTGTCTCAGCAATCTCTAAAGCACTAACTAAAAGCAACACCAAACACTACACATACTCCTACACCCAGTGGAGCCCCAAGAGCAAAGCCCATAGTGCAAGCCAAGCCAACACATTACCCAGGACTCTTGTCATAGGGGATACCATTGTACAACACACAAATGCCCCACTCACTAGACTGAACAAGGAGAAGAAAACAGTTACTTACTTATCTGGACACAGGATCCAAGTTATCCAGGCACTAAAGTCGCTACACCACAGGTATCAGTATGATTCTATCTTAATTCATGTGGGTGTTAACAACCTTAGATGTACTTCTGTGGACTATATGAAGAGAGACATTGTTAATCTCTCTGAATATGTGTCGCAGGCAGGCATGGGTATGCACAGAGCAACAGTCTACCTTCACCAAGGACAATACCACAGTATGAACGCAAGATGATTGACTTCAATAATTAGCTTAGTTTCTGCTGTCTTTCCAGGGGGTTCAACATTTCTTGGCATATGAGGACATGGTTAACAGACCACATTGCCCTATGCTTCCAAATATTGGCTTAAACTTTATCAACCCCTTAGAGTCTTTTTATTGGCAATATAGACATATGTGCCATTACTGAGACATGGTTTAAATCCACATAAAGTACACTGGCAGCGCATCAGTGCCTTCCACAAATTTAAACCATCAGCTGCACAGACAGGGACAAAAGGTGGAGGAGTCTCAATCTATATTAGCAACAAGCATAACTCTACATTGGTTAAACAGGACAGCACCCTGGAATTTATCCATGTGGAAATCGCCATAGACAAAGTCTCACACCATATCTTAACAAGCTGTAGGTCACCGTCTGTGTCCCTAGAATCCCGTAGTTCGTACCTAGACCTACTGGAGACACTCACAATTATACCAAATACTCAATTCATGAGCAACTTTAACTACCCCTCTATAGACTGGGAAACATACACTAACTACCCTGCTATAGACTGGGAAACATACACTGCCTCATCCTCACAGGCACAACAATTTCTATACTTTATTAACACAAATACCCTTGACCATATAGTGCACACATCCACCAGAGGTTCAAACTTACTGGACCTGTACTCACAATATGGGAGACGCTGTACCCCCCCCCCCCCCCCAGTGTCATGTCCTCACTGGTGCAGTCGGACCACAAAGCTGTCCTCTTCACAATAAAAATCAACTTAGTAACCCCAGCAAACCTTGTAACATTTAGGAGCTATTCCAAAGCAAACAACACCCTATTAAGTGATAGTTCATCCAAATTCAATGTCCCTCCCAGCCCTGTGTTCACAACAGCCTATGTGGAATTGTTCACAGAGACCCTGTACAACCATGTAAATGGCTGCTGTACCTACTAGAAGTAAGCCCAAAACAAAAAACAAACCACACTGATGAAATCCTAACCTTAACAGGATATATAACAAAAGGAAAAAAGTTACGGCTAAAATCAGGAAAAGCAACTCCCATAAAGATAGGAGCGCTCTAATTAAAATAAACAGAAAACTAAAACAACTAATTAAGTCCAGCAAGTCAAATTACAAGGTCAAGGTAGCCTCACAGGCTAAGGGACACAACAAGGCCTTCTACATCTATGTTTAAAACCTCAAAAGCAGCACACATCAGTGTGCCAAACTGGTGGTCAATGGTACCACCTTCACTGAAAAAAGCAACATAGCAAATTTGGTGGCTGACAAATTCAGCTCAAACTTCATTTGCTGGCTGAGAAATTCATATCAAGCTTCACCCCTCATTGTCCCCGCCCCCCTCCATGAATACCTACTAGCATACCTCCCAGGTATTCACAGAGACCAAGTCCTGGCAGTGCTCACTAAGGCCAAAAACACAGCCTCAATAGACCCCCCCCACACACACAATATTCAGGGATAGTTAGTAAATAGCTGGAAATGTGAACTATCCAGACCACTTGAGTCGCTTTTCAACTATAGCCTTAAAAGAGACTTTGTACCACAAGAATGGAGGACTGCAACAGTTATCCCACTTCACAAGGGTGGACCATCAGCTGAACCTAGAAACAACATACATATTAGTATGACTTCTAATATGCAAAGCCATGGAATGAATTATCATGGAAATGATCGACTATGACATAGGCAACCTTCAGACACTGTACACAGCCCAATCTGGCTTTGTTAAGGGAAGATAATACCTACTGAACTTTGTGGACTTCTTTGAGAAGGTCACCAAGGCAATGGATGAGAGGGAAAATGGTGCATACCTTGACCTGGGTAAGGCATTCAGTACAATTCCCCACTCAGGTATAGTTGACAAATTCACCAAACTGGGCATAAGCCCCTACATAACTCTCTGGAATGCCATCTGGATCACAGACAGGACCAAGAAAGACAGGACTGGTGATACCTCTTCCATTAAGAGACCATTCACCAGCAAGTAACTCTGGCTCCATGCTGGGACCTCTCCTATTTGGCATCTACTTCTCAGAGGTAAAGACTAATACTAATGGCTTTCATATAACCAAGTTCCCAGATATCTATAAATTGAGAGCTATCATAGATTCCCCCCCATGACAAAAACATCTTACAAGAGGGTCTGACATGGACAAATTACTGGTGCCAAAGTTACGAATTAAAGTCCAATGCTATGAAATGCATTATAGTGCCTTTTGGGAAAATTGCCATCTAGGTTAATTATTCCGTCGATAACAAATCTGTAGGAGTTGTACGAGTAGTCCAGGATGTGGGAACATATGTAGACAGTAATCTAGCCTTTGACCAACATGTGGCCAAGTTAGTAAGAAAATAATTCTATGTCACCCAACTTATAAGCAAGGGCATGGCATCCAGGTCCAAGGATGTCATAGATCCACTTTATTTGGCCCTTATCAGACCCATCATTGAGTATAATGCCCCCTTTGGCATATACCTGACCAAACATATGCAACAGTTGACATGCCCATAAAGTTTCCTTACCAGGAGAATCCAGAGTATAAACACATTGTCCTATATGGATCACCTTAAATTCCTATCTCTATACTCTGGTCTCCTATAGATTACTGACAGACATCTATGCCTGGCATACAAGGCATCCTCGGATCAATCTCTGATGGTCCTTTTGCACATCCCCAAAAAGAATAGCAGCAGACCCATTAGATCTAAGGATTTAAATATTGCTTGTGACATAAATAAGACATGTTGGCAAGACATATTTTGTTTAATTTTATTTATTTAACATTTGTTTACCGGGAAAGTCTGTCTGGGGTAGATCACATTTTCAGTGGAGGCCAGGGGAGAAATGTTCCAGACACATCCCTTTGGAATGGGGGAGGAAACCGGACCACCCAGAGGAAAGCTATGCAAACACAAGGAGGACATGCAGATTCTGCACAGAAGGCAGACGAGAATCAAACCAGAGAACCTCTTGCTGTGACACAACAGCACTAACTGTTGCACCACTGCAGCACCTGATATGTGTCTCAAAGGATCCCTATGCTCTGGAACAGGCTCACCATCCATGTATAGCAGAGTCCATCCCTAACCCTGTTTAAGCATAACCTTGAACAATGGATGGGAAATCAGAAATGCACCCTAGGTCTGACCCCCATGTCTCTTATAGACAGGCAGACAGCAATGTCCAAAGTAACATAACCCCACATCCACCACACACACACACACACACACACACACACACACACACACACACACACACACACACACACACACACACACACATGCATGCATAACCTCTAGAAACGTCCCAACCCCCCCCCCCAATAAATGCCCATGATACATAGGGACTTATATGGATTGGATTGCAGAGCTAGGCTTATAAAAGCCCTGGTAGTAATTAGCCTAGTATATAACTATGAACCTATGAATCTATGCGTACCCAAGTGTCAATTCCAACTTCTCTGGAGCTTATTAACAAGAGTCAGGAAAATGACTTCAAAGAAATGAAAATATGAGATTATACCTTTAATTACACAATTTATAAATACTGTCACTGTTGTGTGTTGTAAAGAGATGTCTACTATTAAAATGAAAACAATCAAAATAATCACAAAATATAATTACTTTATAAAACTGAACTCATTTATACAGAAATATTAATCTGTGTTCTGGGTGAGTTTATGGGTGTTTTATGAATGTTAATAATATACACAGCAAGAAATTATGTATTCATGTGTAGTTATTTGGTTTATTATGTTAAACTGTCTGTTCAAGTATAGAAAATTTCAATAACAATATGAAAAAAAAGAGTATTGTGACGTGTAGAAAGTGCCTGACTTTTAAGCACCATTTTTATATGCAAAGCAAGGATGCCATGCTTACAATTAAAACGTCAGTGAGTTAAGAGTAATTCTGGTAAGAATTCACTGGAATACAGCTATTAGCTTCTACTGTAGTCTGCTTTCCCATGGATCTGTAGTTTTGCAATGATTTCTGCCACATGCCCACTGTTCATTTTGTTGAGAGTTGCATTCTTTTTGTTTGCTCACTTATGTAATGCTTTTGCATAAAAATGGTAATTTTCAGACTGAGCAATGGAAGACAGAGAAGCATGATGCTTTTCATGTACCAGGAGATTTAGAGTGCTTGTTAAAATGATAAATGCTTCTCAGAGGTCCGATGAGCTTCCTGCAAACATATAAACTAAGGATAAATCTGCAGAACAACAGCCATGTTCCTTTAAGATTCCAGCCAACGCCCTCTTTGTCTTAGAAACCATCAGAGTGAAACTTGAAACCCAGCCATTTTATGTGGTAATTCTCTTGGCTATAAAAATGAAAGTGGAACAGTGCCAAATCGAAACTCATCAACTGAAGGAAAAGCAAGTTCAGTGAAAAAGCAATAGAGAGAACTTAAAAATAACTGAGTGCATAATGCAAGTTGACAGCTCTTGCTGCTTTTGTTGTTACAATATGTATTATTTCCTCAGAAGAAATTACAAAAAAACATATATAGAGTTGTTTCATAGATTGTATTATCTGTTTAGTACTGTACTATACCTTTAAGAGCATTTGTTTCCAGAGAAACACTGTATTTGCCTTCCAACCACAAAATACAGGATGTGAATGATTGAGAAAGGTCACACCTTATACAAATAAATCACATGGAAAGCCTGCTGTGGGAAGGGAGTAAATAATGTTTGTTTATGCCTGGCCTGAACTACATAACATATGCAATCCAACCTTTGAAAGTATAAAAGTGATTCTATTCATGTTTTATTAGCAGTGAAATTTATATCTATTTTAAGATACATTTTTTTGTGTAGATGTTTTAACTTTGACTCTCATGAGACAGGCAAACATGGAGTGTAGGTAGGATTGCAAAATAATGAAGCAGAAAGAATTAATCTCACATCTTTTGGCTTGCTCCATTGCTTTATCTCGTGCTTTCACTCCAAATTTTATGAATACAAGTAAAAGCTCTGAATAGTAGTTGTCTTAAAAAAAGAATAAGTAAATTAGTTCTAATATTTGAAGGACATAGCAAGGAAAATGTGACCACATCTCTTACAGTGGTATAGTTCATTCATTATCAGCTCTGTGCTTTACTACAGTAGTGATGAGGTGAGAGGAGTGCAGTTTTGTTCACTCTGGTATATGTTTCCTCACTTTGTCAGCAACTTTGCTTTGTCCTACATGTTATGCTTTCCTATGGCTCCCACCCAGTTTTTTTTTTTTTTTTTCTGTTATTGTGCATTCCTGCCATAGTTTTTGTGTTTTCATTGTACTTTTTCCCTCTCTCATGGTTGCACTTCTACAAGACCTGATGCTGTGAGCTAATGTTGGTCATTTTTTTCTTTTATAGATAAGTAAGCTCCTTTTCTTGGCACTGTTTGTTTGTCACAGTGCTCTGTCAAAAGTTGAAGTCACCACTGACTTCTGTCTTGCTTCCAGCCCACAGAGACAGAACTTCTGCAGCATCCAGTTGCAAGGACTGGGTCAAGTACCTACTGTGTCCCTCACCAGGTGAGATCCTGGTCCAGGAGACTGAGAATGGATGAATAGTCTCCTGGCAGCCTAGAAACAGAAAGGCCACATTGCAAACAGTTCTAACAGGCTGGTAAATGTACCATTAGCCAAATTGCACTATATGTGCCTGCAACAATCAGAGGGGTACTGGTGTGCAGTGAGCTTTTGTGATGCATGCCTATGCCTCCACATGTCACAAGGTCAATCAACCTTATCCTTCTTATCTATAATTACTTCTGTGATAAACTGTGATGCTGCCAGCCCAGCTAGCTGAAATGTTGTAAATAATTATGTCATCTGAAAATATTAATATGATTTATATAGAAATGTGACACTGCCAGCCCATCATAGATAGAATTTTGTAAATAATCCTACCTATGTCATTTGTAAATATTAATATGACCCAGAGGCTTGCCATACAAATGTAAGAGAACTATATGTTATGATTAAACTATATGTTCTGTGCTGAGCTTCATGACTGTAACCACAGTGCTCCCTGCTTGAACTGGGCAAAAATGTGTATACACTAGATGCCTGCGCAAATGCATGTGTTAATGGCAAAGGTTGGAGTATACAGAGTTAACTTGCAAACTCTGAGAAAATAAGTAAGGAGTTTTACAATGTGTATAAAGTTAGCTTATCTCAGCTAAAGAGACAGAATGTCTACAGCTGGAAATTCTTCCTATTGTTTGAAACCAAGGTAATTACCGGTTTCCAAGGTAATTGTTTTACTACTTTCAGTTTCTGGCAAGCTTCTAAGAGAATTGTAAACTTCTAAGAGATAAGTATTTTTCATAGAGACATGTTAAATTCTGTTGGTATCTGTTTAGCCTGGGAACTAGAAGCAAGTGTCAAATAGTGATGTCATCTAGCTAACCCAGCAGTAATGTGTATTATTAACTTAAGAATTATCTCAAAGAGTAAGAGTGCATTTTGTATTTTGTTCTGAATCTGACATCACCAGCACTTTGTCTTTGCTCTGTAAGTAAGTTATTTAGAACATAGTTTCTCCTAGAGATAGATAGGAATACAGGAAGATTAGTCTAGATGTTTTCTGTATTTGTGAGACTGTCCTGCAATGTTGTTTTAAAGTATTTCCTGTGATTTCTGAACTCCATTGTCACTGTGTTGAGTTAATGAGCATTGTCTTGTGATTTTATTATTTATTATTAAATATATTTAAACCTTTTAGTTGTGGCTGGTTTGTGTAGAGATATATAAGCTCTTACAGTACTTGCATGTATTTGGTGATACTGTACAAGCCACTCCTAAATAGCCTTAGTCTTGGTCACACTTACTATTTGGATAATAGTAGTCTTGCACAGTAGAATTGGACACCCTTTGGTAAGGACCTTTATAGTAGTTGATAAGAACCTTATAGTCTGGACAGAAGGGTGCATAGTTAGATAACCTGTTCCAGCCTTCCCCAGGAGTGTCTTTGTGTTTGTATATAAATCAAATCTCAAAGTGTGTGTGTGTCAGCTACTTGAGCAGGAACACGAAGCACTGGTTGGATAGAGAGGGTGCTGGAGGTTTTGGCTTGATCACTCAGCTGAGATATTAACCCTATAGCTGTGCCAGTGGTGAGTTCCATTGGGGATCTGGAGAGAGAGGGAGAAACCAGACCCAGACTGACTGTGATCTCTGTGTGCTCTTAAGGGAAATTGTACTTTACTGTGTGTGTACTTGTTATCCTCCAAATGTGCACATCCCTCACTGGTGTTAGTGGTAAGGACTGAGGATCTTTGATTACTGGGCCAGTGCATGGGTGTCACAACCTCCTTTGGTCTTCACCATGTAATCAGCCATGAAATGTAATCTCCGAGAATGTACTCCTCACCTGTCCCCAAATTAAGGAGAAGAGGCCAAGCTTTGTCATTATCCCCACACCTGAGTCAGTTCCAGTAGATGCCGGAGCTGTTACTTAAATTCTGATCTCTTGGGTTTAGTCAGGGCTTTATCCTTGTGCATCGGTGGAGCTGTATGTTTGAACATGTTTTTCTCCTTCCTTCTTAGTTCAACCCTTATATTTGTATCTTCTGGGATTCAATCATATATTTACATTATGAGTGTATCTAGGCTATTTAATTACCACTTAGCATGCCACTAAATTACCCTGAGTTTTTCCCAGAAAATACTGGATTTCTTCTTAGAATAACAGGGTATCATGATTTTAAGCTGTTTTCCCCTCTCCAGTCTCATGTCATCTGTTTGTGCTTGCAACTCTGTGGAATCACTGACAACCAGATATAATGATGTCAAGAAAACACAACTGATTACAAGGAGAGGTGTGATAGCTTTGGCAGGTATACTGAGGTAGAACTGCAGGACTGATTCCTTTTAAAAATAAGGACTAAGTCACTGTATTTGCATTTTTATTGGCAGCTTCTTCAGTTAATAATGTGAAGAACATTGCTGCTGTACATATTCCTATTTAAACTCATTTTTGGAATAGGTTCATAGGTGTGCACTAGGCTAATGGCCCTGGAGCCTATATAAACCTTGCCCATATAAGTGCCCTTGCATTGTGCTGCCCATTAGTTCCCAGTGCCTCTATCATGTAAAGCCACTGGAGTGATCCCCGGGGTGAACTTTCTATTACCCATCCACTCATCAAGATTTCTCTTGAAAAGGGACAGCGAGGTGCTCTGCTTGACAAGTATGGGAAGTCTATTCCAGAGCATGGGCATTCTCTGGGTGAGGAACCTGCCCCTCCAGTTCTGTTGATCGTGGTAATGAGGTTGAGTATTCTGGAGCATGTGGTGTGGAGGGATTGGGCTTTCTTTAGATGTAGCATTTCTAACAGAGCTGGGTCAGACATGGCTTTGTAAGTCAAGCAGAGATCGCCTCTAAGTAGGTGATATGAAACAGAGAATAGCTGGAGTCTTTTGAGTCTGAATGTGTAGGACATGTGTTTAAAGCCTATGATCCTTTTTGTGAGGTACTTCTGTGGCCTCTCCAGCTGTTGCTGGTGTCTAGTGAGGTACATGCCAAATGGGCATTATACTCAATGATTGCTCTAATGATGGAAGAGTAGAGAGAGACGATGACCTCTTTCTTCCTGGATGTAAAACCTTTGGTAATGACATGTGCCACGTAGAAGGACTTTCTGATCACAGTGGCAATGTGGTGGTTGAACAAGAGATTGCTGTCAACCTGCGTTTCCAAATTTCTTATAAGATTGATGCTGGATTTTTGCTTTAGAGAGAGCAGCTAGCATGTGGGGGCAGTTGAGAGGCCGATGAATGTAGTGCACAGTTTGGATCTTTCTTTTTTGGGGGGGAGGGGAGAAGTTTGGGAGAAAAGAGTCTGCCAGTATCTGAGTTTTTGCTTTTGTGGGAGTGGGGACTTTGGGGCATTTTGGGCTCTTATTTTGAATCTGTCTGTTGTCTGCTCTATGGTTGGTATTGGGTGGAGCTAAAGGTTTTAAATCCTTGTTTTTTGCCATCTTTTTCTCTCATTTTAAATCTATATTGATTTTTTGTCTTTTCGTTTCTTTTATTTTATTTATCAGGTGATTGTAGTTCTTTTCCTCATGAGATTTTTTCTGTAGTAGTATCTTTTGGAGTTTTAGCTTGAGTTTTTTGTTTATGGCTGGGGTCCACCAGACTGGTTGCCCTTCTTTGGCCTACTTGTCTTTTTTTTATTAAGGGTTTGCTTGATACTTTATATTGGTGGATGGGTGCTTTCGGGATGTGGCAAGAGAAGAGGTTTCGGTTCAACGGGATTGCTTGTACTCCACCTTCTGGGGGGAGCCCTGAAGGTGTGGTTGCCACTGTTGCGTTGAAGTTGCTTTGAGAAGTTCTTCACTGTGGTCTTTGCTGGGGGTGGGGTGTGGTCTTGGCAATGAATTTGGGATCTTGCTTGATCTTTGGTGGGGGGATATATGGGGCCTTTTCAATGAGTTTTGTAAATTGTTGTTGTGTTCATTTTTGGTATATGTGAAGTGGAGTATGTCCTGTGGTGGCATTTTGTCCTGTCTAGTTGAGTTTATTTCTTACATTTACCTTTTAATGGAGGAGTGTTGGGGCTTGAGTAATGTTCAGTTGAAGTAACCTAATCCCATGGTGCTTGGGGTGAGATGAATTCATACTTCATTCATCTTCTGTGTCAATTTGAAGTCCAGTGTCTATGTGTGTGGGGTTTTTCAGTCATGCCAGTTGTCTGTGGCAAGGAAGCATGGTACAACTGAGATGGTGTTTGTCCTCTGTTTCATTGCACACTGGGATGGTCTCGTTGCCACTAACCTGGAGGTGTGGGTATCTGGTTCTGTATTTTGCATTCCCGTCCGATTTTGGGGTGTTTACGGTCCTGCGGACATAGGCATGATATGTATCATAATATGATAGTGGAGCTGTCTGGGAGGAGTGAGTGGAGCCTGAACCATCTAGAGTGCTTCATACACAGGGAGGGCCGTGGACGGTTTTGGGCCACAGACATCACTGATCTTCATTGAGAGGGCTCCTTTATTACAGATCTTTAGGTTTAGTTTTTTTTTTTTTTCTAGTACATCTTTTTTTTTGCTTTTTTGGTTTTTCATAAAAGGTAGGTTGGGGTGGCTGCCATTGAAGCCCAAAAATAGAAGCCCAGGGGTGGTAAGAGCCCCAAGCCGGTTTGTGGGCAGCGTGGTCCCAGGAGCACAGACCATGTCATCCCTTTTGGACCCTCAATCATCCCATAAGCCACCAACAGTAATTATTATAATTATTAAAGCTGATCATTTTGTCTCTGTATTATCATTCTTGGTCAGAGTAGGATTTACCTAGGTCAGGTCTCAATCTGTGGATACTAAAGCTACAATCTGAGAGCTCCTCTATGTCTCTTATGTTCTCAGTTAGAGGTACAGCATGTCATGTACACCGTTCATGGCATGGACAATGACTGAGTCACTACTGTGCTTGCTGTGGAGTGACCTGAGTGCTTGTGTTATGTGTCAGATCTGGTGCCTGAGGGGCAGCTTACTGTGATCTTTTCCTTGTTTGTTCTGGTGGGTGTGGAGTCAAGTGTGTCTGACTATGATCTCACCTATAACAAGTGTGTCTGGCATTGTGTTTGGCCTTTACGGCTGTGACTGTTTAACACACTGACTTTGAGAACTGTGTGTGATATATGTCTTGTATGTCTTATGTCTTGAGCTTGTGTGTCTGCTTTGAGCCTTTGTAGTTTTGGTAGATTTTTGATTGAAGTGTGCAATTGTGTGTGTGTGTGTGTATGTTTTGTTTTTTAGTTTGTTTGTGTTGTTTTGTTGTGGTGTTCCTGGTTCTCCTCCTGTCTCTGTCTTGGCAGAGAGAGAGTTGAGAGCTCAGCCTCCATATATAGTTATAGTTGCTCTCTCACATGTATTATTGATTTGTGGGAGAGTGTAGGTTTGTCTGTGTACATGAGGCAATTGTAACATTGCCTCAAGATGCAATTACCCTGTCTTATAACGCCTTCAATGTTCAGTGGGCTCCCATCGATGTGGTAATTATTGGGAATTGAGCTTTTACCAAAGGGGATAATGATGTATTTTATGGCGTTAAGTTTAAGGCCATGGTTTCGACACCAGTCATTGGTCTCAGTGAGGCTTTTCTGTAGGATGTTTGCATCACTTGGGGAGTTAATAATGGCTCCCAGCTTGCAGTCGTCTGCGAACTTGGTCAGCCAGAGTCCCTCTGTGTTGGCCTGGACTTCTGAGAAGTAGATGCCAAACAGGAGAGAACCCAGGATTGATCCCTGTGGGACTCCACTCGTGACTGGTCAACAGTCTGACTTGGAGTTTGCTACTTTCACACTATGTGTTCTATCTGTAAGCCAATTTGCAACCCACCTAGTGATATAGGGGTTGATAACTAGTTTGGCGAGTTTATCAATGATTCTTGAGTGAGGAATGGTATCAAAGGTCTTGGCCAGATCAAGGTAGGCTGTATGCGCTGCCTTACCTTCATCCACAGCCCTGGTGACTAACTCAAAGAAGTCATCCAGGTTGAGTAGGCATGATCTCCCTTTCACAAAGCCACACTGCATGGGGTCCAGAGTTTGGAGATTTCCTATGTCTTTGTTAATCAGGCCCATGATGATGCACTCCATAGCTTTACATATCAGACGCATCAGGCTAATGGGGGAATAATTCCCAGGGTGTGTTGTTGCTCCCCATGTATGGAGAGGGATGACTGTACCAGTGCACCATTTGGTAGGGACAAAGCTTGAGGTGAGGCTGTGACTGAACAGGGCACACAGATGTGGTTCTAGTTTGCTTTGTAGTTCATAGCCAGGGATATTATTGGGTCCCATGGAAGCTGTATTCTTGGCCCTGGACAATGCAGCTTTAACCTGTGCTGCAGTAATGCTGGGTGCCTGGTATTCTTCTGGTATTGTGATTGGTCTTTTAGGGAGGAGAGAGGGGTAAAGTTGCCATTGAATCTTTCAGCTAGTATGTTGGCAATATCTGTTGGCTCCGTATAGGCGGTACCATTATGCAGTAACTCAGAGCAAATCTGGGTATTGCCGTGGAGGTTCTTGATATAACTATAGAAGGCTTTGTGATTGTTTTTAGTGTCTGCCGCAATTCTGCCTTCATAGCTGGCTTTAGAGGATTGGATGAGGGATCTCAGCATTTTGTTGAGGCTAATAAGAGAGTTTTTCCAGTCTTGAGACTTCACCTTTTTCTGCAACAGTTTCTTCCTTCCGTTGTAGAGTTTATTAATGGCAGGGGACCACCAGATCGGCTTCCTTTTTTGGAGGAGAGCATCTTGGTTCTGTTGGGTATGGCTAGTTCCATGCATTTATGTACATGTTTGTACAGTGCATTGGTGTATGATTCGGCAGTCATGCAGTTATTTTCCATTGGCATGGGTGCCGTGAAGTTAGCCACCTCTGTTTTAGGAGTTGAATGTCAGCTTTGGAGAAGTTTTTCCAGGTGGTTACCTTTGCGGGGGTTGTGGGTGAGATGTAGATTTCCATGGTGATTAGTTTACGGTCGGATCTGACCAAGGACGAATTGACTATTGGTGTAGAGCAACGGTCACCCATGTTAGTAATAACCAGGTCAAGGATGTTGCTTCCTCTATTGGAGGTCAGAATAAGCTAGTCCAGGGCATTGGAATTGCTGAATTCCAGGAAGCATTGGGCCAGTGTATTGGTGCTTGAGTAGTTTTCCCAGTTGATGGAGGGGTAGTTGAAGTCTCCTATTATGAGAGTGTTAGGTTGGACCTTGATAGATTTCAGGGTGCTTAGAAATGTGGAGTGAGAGTCTAGGGACATGGTTGGGGACCTATAGCTGGTTATGGCCTGGATCGTCATCTTACCCAATGTTAGTTGTACCTGAAGTATCTCAGATGTGTTATGCTGGGCTACTAGTCTGGAGGTGTACATATCCTTTATGAATATGGAGACACCACCGCCTTTGTAGCTTCAGTCCATGTTTTGGGGCTGAAACGTGTGGAATGAGTTATAGCCTGGTAGTGCAGGGGTGCTTTCTTCTGCTTTAAACCAGGTCTTCATTACAGCACAAATGTCGATGTTCTCCATTTTGAGGAGTGTTTCAAGTGAGTGCATCTTGAGATTTAGACTTCTAGTACTGAGCAGCATGACCCTCAGATTGCATTTATTTACAGCTGTTATGGTAGTAATTTGGTCTTTGGAACACCGACTAAAAAAGTCACTATACGGGTTTCAAGAGCTTTGGCCAGTACCCAGAAACCCAGGGGTGACAGATGCAGGCCATCTCTGGCAAAGTATCGAGGTCTGTCAATCATGTCATCCCAAGCAGACAGATACTAGAACCCTGAATCACACTTACTTCCTCATATAGGTTCATAGGTGTTTACTAGGCTAATGACCACAAGGGCCTTTTTAAGCCTAGCCATGCATCCCAAATCTCTGACAAGTTATGATACCCTTGATAGCTGTAAGCATGGGCCTGGGAGATGAACCATTTACAAGTTACCTGTGTCCATTAGAGTCATAGGTGCCAAACCAGGGAAGAATTTCCAGTTTCCAAGTTGCACTTGAATTGGGTTAGGGATGAACTCTGCTTAGCATGTATAGGGAGCCTGTTCCATAGATGGGGTAGTCTCTGGGATGCATACCTATCTCTCCAGCTGGTCCTATTTATATCACAAGCAAGGTTTAAGTCTTTAGAATGGGTAATTCTGGTGCTGTTTGTTTTGTGGATATGCAGGAGGTCCATCAGAGTGGGGTCTGACAATGCCCTGTATGCCAGGCATAGATTTCCCCTCAAAAGCCTGTAAGAGACACAATGCATTGATAGGGCCTTGAGGTGGTCTGCAAAGGACATATTGCTTACTTCTTTAATTCTTTTAGTGAGGAACCTCTGTGGACGTTCCAACTGTTGGATATGCCTGGTTAGGTACATACCAAAGGGGGGGGGTGCATTGTACTCAATGATAGGACTGATGAATGCTGAATACAGTGGAACAATGACTTCCTTGGACTTGGATGCTATACCTTTGCTTATAAGTTGCGCAACATAGAATGATTTCCTCACCACTGTCAACACATGATGATCAAAGGTTAGATTACTATCTCTATGTGCTCCTATGTCCCTGACTACTGGGTCAACTCTAAGGGGTATGTTGTCAATATGATAATTACCAGGGATGGTTGACTTTCCAAAGGATACTAGTATGCATTTCTTGACATTTAGTTTTTAGTCCTTGGCTCTGACACAGCTGTTTGTCTGTGTCAGCCCCTCCTGCAGAACATTTGTGCCAGTGTGAGATTCAGTGACAGCTCCTAATTTGCAATCATCTGCAAATTTAGTCAACCAGAGACCACCGGCATTGGCCTGGACTTCTGAGAAATAAATTCCAAAACGGAGCGGTCCAAGGACTGAAGCCTGAGGAACTGCACTTGTGACTGCCCTCTTTGTAGTGGCAGGCTCCCCAATTATAACTTCTTGGGTCCTGTCTTTGAGCCAGTTGGCTATCCACTGGGTGACATATGGGTTTGTACCTAACCTCTTGAGTTTGTCAACAATGCCTGAGTGGGGTATTGTGTCAAATGCCTTGGCCAGGTCAAGGTAGGCAGTGTGAATGATTTTGCCCTCATCCATTTCTTTGGTGACTCTCTCAAAGAAGTCCACTAGATTGAGTAGGCATGATCTGCCCTTGATGAAACCAAGCTAGGTTAGGTCCAGTGTCTGGAGGTTTACTATATCTCTAATGATCATCTCCATGATTATTCATTCCATGGATTTACATATAAGACTCTACATCCAGGGTCTGTAGATGGCCCACCTTTGTGCAGAGGGATGACTGTTGCCTTTCTCCATTCATGAGGCACAAATCCTGTTTGGAGGCTACAGTTAAATAGTAATTACAGATGCCCTGACAGGACATGTTTCAAGCTATTTAGAAGGCATCCTAGGATATTGTCTGGGCCCATTGATGCAGTGTTCTTGGTCTTAGAGAGAGCATTAAGAACCTGTTCCCTAGTGATAGTAGGGGGAGTTATATTTGATGATATTTCCTGAGGGAAGGTTGAGGGGGAGAAAGAAGTAAAGTTGAAGCTGAACTTATCAGCCAGGAGGTTTGCTATATCTTTTGGCTCAGTATAAGTGGCTCCATTTACAGTGAGTTCTGCACACAATTGTGTATTGCCTTTGAGGTTGCGGACATAGCTAAAGAATGCTTTGTGGATGTTCTTGGCCTAGGAGGACAAACGTACCTCAAATTTGGCTTTGGTAGACTTTATTTGTCCTCTGAGTTGTTTATTTAGTTTGATGAGAGTACTTTTATACTGCTGGGTGCTGCACCTCCTAATTTTTGCATGTGTTTACTGAGAAAGAAACCAGTTTCTATCTCTCATAACAGTACAGTAAAGGCTAGGGGTCAGATTCAAGAATGCCTACACTTAATGCTGCTGTCACCCATGATAGCATACTATTTCATATTCATTAAACAGCTCTGTACTAAGTACAGACTCTCAAAACAGGAGTAAGTAGCAGAATATGCTAAGGAAAACATAAGTAGCTGACTTATATGCTAATTAACCAATTCAACATGGAGGAAATATAAATGAGCATATAAAGTCATCATGTACACTCAGTGCTCTCTTTTGCCCTGAAACCCAAAACTCTTTGTAAAACAGGCATGATTACACTTAACAGAAGTACTAGAGGTTGCAGTTGCCATCATTAGCTGATATGTGCAACAGATTTTAATTCAAGGTGCTGCTGCTAAACCTTGGCTAAGAAGGAGAAGGGTGTTTAGACCCCACTTGACTAATCATGGACTGCATGACACAGAAAATGTAGAGCGATATAGGGTAGACAGGGAAACACTAAATGAAATATGCAATCTCTGCCACCTCACGTGAGGCCGTGAAGAAAGGGAGAACCCATCCCAGTGGAAACAAAGTTATGTGTAGCATTACATATATTAGCTTTAGGGACTTTCCAGAGACCTACAGGGGAAATATTAGGGGTGTCACAAGCTTCAGTTTCTAAAACATGGAAGGGATCATATCTGTTTCTCATGTACCCAGAGGATAGAGCAAGGACCATGCAAGAATTTTATACAATAGCACATGTCCCTGATGTTTTAGAGGCCATAGATTGCACACGAAGAAGCAAAAGCCCCACCTGGCGATTGTGGAATGAAGTACATTAACAATTAAGTAAACCAGTTTATAAGCAGTCAGATTGTCTGTAATGCCCAAAGGATAATCGACAATGTCTGTTTAGGGGGTGACTATCCCCAAGGGAATCTAGTGGGGGATGCATGTCATGCACTACAGCCTTGGATCATGAAACCCACACAACCCTACTGAGCAAGGATACAACAGTGCACATGCTCAAACTATGACTATCACAGAATGTGTATTTGGCTTGTTCAAATCACGGTTCCAGTGTATAGACATATCAGAAGGATCTCTGCAGTACGGCACAGCTACCTCTGCCCCTCTGACCAAATACTCACAGTCTGTGCCATGTTGCACAATATAATTCTTGAAACTGCTTCAACAAGGACCACAGGCAGGGCCAACAGCTCTGGCAGATACACATGAGGAGTCTGATAGAGAATCACCAGTTGCAGATGGTGCTGGCAGATGTAATCAGGCACAGTATGCCATGGCTCTGGCTAAGAGGCAAAGGATAGTGCACACGCTTACTACCTCAGTAAATATAAACACATAAATAGATTAAATGGAAATGATGCTTACAAAACTTCACAACCTTTACTTAACCATGTAATGGCTGTGGGTTGTTAGCATCAGCCAGAGACAACCCTCAGGACTCATCTTGCAGTTGCAGTATTAACAAGGTAAGTGTGGAACCTGCATGAAAAAAAGAGATATATAACTAATTACACTCATATGCAAATACTTACCTTTTCCTATGATAAGATATGTCTCAGGTCTACAGTAATGTCAGTAATAGCGTACGACTGATGTTTCAGTATACAGCTATGGATTTGGTCAGTACTGTGCATTAAGCATTTCATTTGACCACTGTACATAAACCGACAGTGAGCAGGTTAATGGTAGCATCATTTGCACAAGTATAGCAATAATTAAACTCTACTTTGTATTACTGAGAATATTAACACAAGTACAACGAGAATCAACAATAATAGAAACAATCATTGACAAATGAGTAGGAACAATAAATAAAACCATTTCTTCTGCAATACATTTCCATTCAAGCAAGCTTCTGAGAAAGCAAACATTAGACAGCCACTCTGTATATTAGACATGTATGCAACCCTAAGTCACAAACAAATGTGCAAAGGGAAGATCACAGTCATCATCACTTGCACAGGGTGGGGGGTACAGTAGGGCTCCCAGATATGGTCACAGGAGGACTTGTCACCTCTGCTTCTGTTTAAGAGGAAAGATCCATGTCGCCTTAATGCCTGGATACCCCTGTATTAGGTAAAACATAAAACGACAAAAAAAAGAAAGTAAGCAACAAATGATTGGTAGCAAAAAAATTTGTATGAGCATGTGTAGCCATCATGCACAAAATAATTTAAAAATGAAGGCTTCCTTTGAGTACACACAACATAATACAGAACACCTGAATAAAGGAAATGAAGGCTAATGCTAAAAGTATGCAAGAATGACAACAGTCGTGTAACTCTGTATTAGGCTGCAGCATTAACAAATATAATTTACACTTTTCAAATCAAAATGGATAACAATTTCATTGGATAGCCACTTGTTTGGAAGGCAGGCATATATACTACAAGAGTAACACATTTGGTGGGCTACAATTTCAAACCCCTGACATTGCTAATATGTTATGCAGCACTCTTCTGCAATAATTGGTCATATTCCCAAAGAAAAGCTTCCATAATGGCAGGTAACATTCTTTCCAAGCAATTTTAATGCAAAGAAATAACAGAAATGCATGTCTATGCCAAGAGCAATGGACAAACAATGCCACCAGTAAGCAATTGGGGGTATTGTGAAGTGTAATCCATCAGTAATGTTAAAATAAATCCATTTGTAACAGACGGCAATATACCTTTGCAGCAAGTCAGTTGTTAAACTAGAAAAAGCTTTGAAAGTCAAATACAATATTGAGCTTTCTGGATTCAAGCAGATCCTCCTAGAATACAAGTTTCTTACCTACATAATTTACTTTATACTGTGCAGATTCAGCTCTCTGAGCACTGTGAATATGCAAGTCAGGTGGGAAATCATTAGCATTCATGAATTCCACAATCTCTGCATAAATGGCAAGGTCAGATAAGCATAGTGTAAGCATGTACACGACTATGTGCACAGCCCCTAACACTGCAAGGATGAGCATTGAGAAGTGTTACTTCCTAAGTGCTTACAAGTGCGAATGATTAGTCTGACTGCAGGAACAATTAGTGTTTCATAGACTGTCCTCCACCAAAAAGCCTGGGATTGCATTCACTGACTTACGAAAGAAACATTCATGAAGTGGTTATAACCACACTTTGTGCCTCTGAGTAAAAATTTGTATGCAATTCTAAGGAAGTACATTACTCACTGAAAATACATCAGAAGTAATGAAAATTGAATGTCATTCTTGTTAGAAAAGCATAGATAAGGAAATGATGCTCACAAAAATAAAGAGAAGAAAACAGGTAGAGTGTTGAAAATATGTGTTTAATGTATTGGGGGGAAATATGAACTTAACTATTGCCAGTATCCCATTCATCCACACATCTAATGGCAGACTTTCAGAACTTGGCTCTGTTGCACCTTTAATGTGAATTGATACAATGTCACTCTTCTTCTTCTGGCTTTTCCCAGGTTAGGGGTTGCCACAGCGGATCACATGTCTGCTCATGACTGGCAGTGGAGTTTTATGGGGTGGAGTTGCCAGCCCGGTGCCCAACCTTCCACAGAAGGCACACACACGCACTCACACCTAGGGCCAATTTAGAGAGTCCAATCCACCTACAGCATGTATTTGGGATGTGGGAGGAAACTGGAGCACCCGGAGGAAACCCACGCGACCACAGGGGGGACATGCAGACTCTGCACAGAAGGCAACCCAGCCGAGGATCGAATCAGGGAACCTCTTGCTGTGAGGTAACCACTGCACCACTGTGGCCACCCTCAATTGATACAATGTCACATCTTAAGTATTTTTAATCTTTTTCTTTTTCCTAGTACACATCTGTGCCTTTTGCAAACAGTGATAATAATTTCAAGAGTATTGTTAATGCCTTGGTTTGATGGTTCAAATCCAGAAAGAGTGCTGTTTGTATGAACTTAGTGATATTTAAGGAGCATATTTAACATTATAGCTTCATAGGTAAGTACTAGGCTAGCTGCCCTTGTGAGCCATGTTAAGCATAGCCAATTTCCATTTTTTTTTTGCTCAGAATAACCTATTCTGTTTAGTTATAAATTGGCCTTACTCATCCCATGGTTGATAATTATATATTGGCCCTAATGAGAATAACTGAGATCATAACATGGGTAAAATGACTGACCCAGGATTGTGATAAAAGCATTTAGGAGCCACCTCTGTCCATTGGTTGTACAGGGAGCAGCCATGAGGTAAATTTTCTGTTTCCTATCCATAAATGTAACCTGTGCTTGAATATGGACAGGGATGGACTTTGTTTTATGTGGATGGGGAGTCTGTTCCAGAGCAGCATTATCCTCTGTGTGATATACCTGTCCTTCCAAACCATTCTACTGATGTTGCAGAAAAATGTAGATCCCTAGACTGTTTGTGTTACCATTTGTCTTAATAATGTGCAGTAAAGGAGGGAAAACTGCTTGTGTACCAACACCTTTGCCCAACGGTTCTTGGAATTCATAAATCAACTAATCCGTAGTCCCACCAGGGGCTCCAGTATGCTAGACCTGGTCATTACCAACATGAGAAATTGATGCTCCACACCTCTGGTCACTGCCTCATTAGTCAGGTCTGACCAAAAGCTAATCACCCTTAACATCCACATCCCACCCCCCAGTAAGGAAACCTCCACAAAAAACTTCTCCAAAGCCAACGTCATGCTACTCAAGTCAGAAGTGACAAACTTCATGACACCCATGCAGATGGGAACTGAAAGTTCGACTGCTGAATCCTACACTAAGGCACTGTATGAGCACATCCACTCATGCATGAATCGTGCCATCCCAAATAGAACCAAGATGCTCTCCTCCAAAAAAGGAAGCCAATCTGGTGGTCCCCTGCCATAAAAAAACTTTATAACAAAAGGAAGAAACTGTTGCAGAAAAGAGGAAAATCCCAGGATGCAAAAAAGTCCCTTACCAGCCTCAGTAAGAAACTCAGATCCCTCATAAAATCCTCCAAAGCTAGTTACGAAAATAAAATTGCCAAAGATTCCAAAGACAACCACAAGGCATTCTATAACTATGTCAAGATTCTAAATGGCAATGCTCAGATCTGCTCTGAGCTAAAACAGAATGGCATTAAATATACTGATCCCAAGGATATTGCCAATATCCTGGCAGATCGATTCAGTGCCAACTTGGCCCCCCCTCTCACCCCCTAAATGGCCCATCTCAATACCGGAAGATTGCCAAATTCCAGTAATAACAGCCACACAGGTAAAAAACGCACTCTCCAAAGCTAAGAATACAGCATCCATGGGACCAGATGACATATCGGGCTGTGTACTACATGAACTACAGTATGAACTGGCACCTCACCTAAGTGTCATGTTTAATCATAGCCTCACCTTAGGTTTCATGCCCACTGAGTAGCGCAGAGCTACAGTTATCCCACTTCAAAAGGGGGGGTCCACCTTGGATCCTGGAAACTACCGTCCCATCAGTCTGATGAGCCTTATCTGCAAGGCCATGGAGCGTATTATCATGGAACTTATAAACAAAGACATTGGCAACCTTCAAACACTGGACCCCACCCAGTTTGGGTTCATGAAGGGCTGATCTTGTCTCCTGAACCTGATTGAATTCTTCGAATCAGTCTCCAGAGCCATGGACAAGGGTAAGGTGGTCCACGCAGCCTATCTAGACCTCACCAAGGCCTTTGACACCATCCCCCACTCTGGAATCATAGATAAACTTACTAAGCTGGGCATTAATCCCTACGTCACCCAATGGGTTGCCAACTGGCTTACTGACAGAACCCACACTGTAAAAGTAGCTGACTCTAAATCCAGCTCCAGACAAGTGACAAGTGGAGTACCTCAGGGTTCAGTCCTGGGACCGCTCTTGTTTGGCATCTACTTCTCTGAAGTACAGGCCAACACTAAGGGCCTCTGGCTAACAAAGTTCACAGATGACTGCAAACTGGGAGCCATTATTGAATCCCCAAATGATGTGGATACTCTACAAAAGGGCCTTACAAAAACAGATGCTTGGTGCCAGAGCCATGGGCTCAAGCTCAGTGCCAAGAAATGTATAGTTATCCCCTTTGGGAGAAAACATGTACCCCTGAATTACCACATAGGTGGCAGTACACTGAACACCGAAAGTGTGATAAGAGACTTAGGGACACAGGTGGACAGTGGTCTCACCCCTGATAACCACATCGCCACAACAGTCAGGAAATCCTTCTATGAGGCACACCTTGTCAATAAGGGCTTTACATCCAGAAAAAAGGAGGTCATTGTCCCACTGTACTCATCCCTCATTAGACCCATTATAGAATACTATGCCCCATTTGGTATGTACCTCTCAAGACATCTGCAACAACTGGAAAGGCCGCAAAAATACCTCACTAACAGAATCACAGGCCAAAAGTAGATGCCCTATGCTGACCGCCTTAAAAAACTCCAGCTATACTCTGTCGCATATTGTCTACTCAGAGGTGATCTCTGCTTAGCATACATGGCCATGTCAAACCTAGAGCTGTTGGACATGCTACACTTAAAGAAATCCCAATCCCTGAGAACCACACACTCCAGGGATCTAAA
The DNA here is from genome assembly GCF_019279795.1 of Protopterus annectens. Taxonomy (NCBI): domain Eukaryota; kingdom Metazoa; phylum Chordata; order Ceratodontiformes; family Protopteridae; genus Protopterus; species Protopterus annectens. Next base: position 661,453,650 of record NC_056729.1, on the reverse strand, counting down.
CCTTGTCATCACAATAAACAAAACATGCTGGAGGGATAGGTTCCTGACCCAGAGACTCCCCAGACTCTCGAATAGACTGCCCATACATGTCAAGCAGAGTGCCTCTTTGGCCATCTTCAAAAGGAACCTTGATGATTGGATGGGCGAAAGGAAATTCACCCCGGGGATCACATCAGTCGCCCTGCTAGACAGGGGTCCAGGGAAGTAAATAGTGTGGGAAGAAATAGCCAGGGAATTGTTATGGCTAGGCTTGTATAGGCCCTAGGGCTGATAGCCTAGTACCAACCTATGAACCTATGAACACAGGTTGACAGCAACCTCTCTTTTGATCACCACATTGCCACTGTGGTCAGAAAGTCCTTCTATGTGGCACATCTCATTACTAAGGGTTTTGCATCCAGGAAGAAAGTGGTCATTGTCTCCCTCTACTCTTCCCTCATTAGGCCAGTCATTGAGTACAATGCCCCATTTGGCATGTACCTCACTAGACACCTGCAACAACTGGAGAGGCCGCAAAAGTACCTCACAAAGAGGATCCTAGGCCTTAAACACTTGTCCTATATGGACAGATTCAAAAAACTCCAACTATTCTCTGTCTCATATCACCTACTTAGAGGGGATCTCTGATTGACTTACAAAGCTATGTGTAACCCAACTCTGTTAGAAATGCTACATCTAAAGAAATCCCAATCCCTCCGCACCATATGCTCCAGAGACCTCAACCTCATTACCACAATCAACAGAACATACTGGAGGAACAGGTTCATAACCCAGAGATTGCCAATGCTATGGAATAGACTTCCCATACATGTCAAGCAGAGCACCTCGCTGACCCTCTTAACGAGAAATCTTGTTGAGTGGATGGGAAATAGAAAATTCACTCCAGGGATAACTCCAGTGGATCTATTTGACAGAAGCACTGGGAATTAAGGTCGGGTGGCACAATGCCAGGGTAATCTTATGGTTAGGCTTGTAAAGGCCCTAGGGGCATTAGCCTAGTACACACCTATGAACCTATGAACCTATGTAAATACATCAGTCATAGGTTGGAGGATGCCTTGTGTGACAAAGGGAGATACTGCCAGCACAGCTATCTGGAATTTTGTAAATAATTATATGTCATTGGTGAATATCAACATGATTTAGAGTAGATGCTTGTGTTATAAATGTATTAGAACTGTATGTCATGTGTACGTCAAACTACTGGTACAGACGTGTGTGTTGAAAAGGTTTTTGCAAAGCACTGTTTGAAATTTAACCACAGTGTGCCCTACTGGAATAGAATAGAAATGAACATGCACTATTGTAACTGTTTAAATGTATATATTTTAACAGTGGAAAGTGGAATACAGGAGGTTAACTTCAGAAAAATAGCTGAAATTAAATTACTTTATGACTACTCAATAAAATATGGTATCTTTCAGTTTTCAGTGCAACAGGAGACACAATGTCTGTACTGGGAGCTTTCTGTGTTGTCTTTAGGGTGAAATAATTACTAGTCTTCAAATGCAGAGGAATGTATTTGTTTTATGACTTTCAGCATCTGCCAAAGATCTGAGGTCTGTGTATTTTCACAGATAGATGCTAAATACTGCCAAGCTTCCAGCAGTGGGGATTTCACCTGGGATAGAGTCAGATGACAAGATATGATGTCATTCTGCAAGCTATCCCAGGTGCAATATTTGAGATATTAATTTAAAAAGTCATTTAAAGAGGTAGTGCATTTTGTATTCTGTCTTGGACCTGACAAGAACCATTTACCACAACATCTGCCTTGCTTTGTAGTAAGTAAGTTACTAGGGTATAGTAACATTTTCTTGATACAGTGAGGAATGTAGTAAAGCTTAGTTTAGATACTTTTATTTATTTATTTGAGACTGTCCTGCAATGCTGTTTTAAATATTTCCTGTGATTTTGAGCTCTGATGTCACTGGGAATATATATTTACTATTATCTTGTTCTTGTATTATTTATTATTAAATATATTTAAACCTTTCTTTGTGGCTGATCAGTGTAGAGATATTTAAATTTTGAGAGTACTTGCATATTTATTTGGTGACACTATGTGGTCCACTCCTAATAGCCTTGTTCTCGGTCAAAATACCATTTGTATTAATATTAATATCACACAGTAAGATTGTACATCCATTGTTAAGGGCCTGATAAGGTGTTGACTGGTGACAGTGGCAGCTACCTTATAGCTTGGGCAGAAGGGGGCATAGCTAGTAAACCTGTGCTGGCCTCTCCCAGGTGTGAGTGTGTCTGTGTGTGTGTGTGTGTGTGTGTGTGTGTGTGTGTGTGTGTGTGTGTGTGTGTGTGTGTGTGTGTGTGTGTGTGTGTGTGTCTGTAAATCAAACCTGAAAGAGTGTGTGTGTCAGTTACTTGATTAGGGACACAAAGCACTAGTTGGACAGAGAGGGTAGTGGTAGGTCTTGGCTTAGTCACTCAGCTGAGATCTTAACTCTATAGCTGTGCCAGTGGGGAGTCTTACTGAGGATCCTGAGAAAGATGGAGGAACCAGCCCCAGACTGGCTGTGGTCTCTCTGTGCTCATAAGGGAAATTGTACTTCATGCAGAGAGCTGCATCTGGAAATACTGTGTGTACCTGTTATCCTCCCAGTGTACACCCATCACCGTTGCCAGTGGTGAGGATTGAAGCTCCTTGATTATTGGTTCAGTTGAGGGTCATCATACCTTGTATTCAAGACACAGGTCACCTTTCGGTAGTCTGTGGGATACAGAGTGCAGTGATAGGGTTTTAAGTTGGTCCACATAAAATGTGTAGTTTAGGCCTTGTATCCTTTTAGTAAGGTATCTCTGTGGGTGTTCCAGTTGTTGCATGTGTCTGGACACATGCATGCCAAAAGGGGCATTATACTCAATGACTGGCCTAATGGGGGGCTGAGTAAAGGAGAACAATGACATCCCTAGATCTCAACACAAACCCTTTGTTTATAAGCTGTGCAATATCGAAGGGTATTCTTACAACAATGGGCACATGTTGGTCAAAAGTTAGGTCATTGTCTACATAAGCTCCCAAATCCTGAACAACTGGGTAAACTCTTAGGTGTTTATTGTCAACGGGGTAGTTTCCTGGGGTAGATGACTTCATAATAGGATACAATAATGTATTTTTTGGCATTTATTTTCAGTCCATGATTTTTGGCACCAGTTATTTATTTGGGGCAAATCTTCCAGAAGGATGGCATATCATTTGAGGATTCAGTAAATGTTCCTAGCTTGCAATCATCTGCAAACCTAGTCAGCTAGAGCCCTTTGGTATTGGATTTTAGTTCAGACAAGTAGAAGCCAAACAGGAGAGGTTCACATGTATTTAGGTTCATAGGAGGTTATGGCCCTAGGACCTTTGCAAGCCTAGCCATGTAAAAACCCTGAGTACCTTAGCTGACCTTAGTTAGATGGTCATTGTTTGCAGAGTGATATTATGATCAGCACAGAGTGCCCCTGTCTATGAGGTCCATAGGTGCCACACATGGGGTGAATTTGCAGTTTCCCATCCAATTTTCAAGGTTGCAATTTAATAGGATCATTAAGGAGCTCTGCTTCACATGAAGTGAGAGCTTATTCCATAGGAGAGGCAATCTCTTGGAGACATATCTGTCTTTTGTGGAAGTTCTATTAATGTTGCAGGCCAGGTTGAGATCTGTGCAGCAAGTGACTCTTGTCCCATTTGATTTGCGGATGTGAAGCATTTCATTAGTGCAGGGTCAGAGACTGTTATGTAGGCCAGGCACAGGTCACCTTTTAGCAGCCTGTATGATAGAGTACAGTGATAGGGCTTTTAGTCTTTCCATGTAGGTCATGTTTTGGAGGCCCTGAATTCTCTTGTTTAAAAACCTCTGTGGTCTCTCCAGCTGCTGCGGGTGTCTGGTGAGGTACATACAGAAGGGAGCACTGTACTCAATCAGTGGTATGATAAGGGCCAAGTACAGCAGAGTAATGACCTCCCTGGTTTGGATGTGATGGTCTTATTTATGAGATGGGCAGTGTAGAAGGCTTTCCTTACTATTGTGGATACCTGGTAATTGAAGTTTTAATTGCTATCAACTTGTGTTCCCAAGTCATGCACTACTGTGTTTGAGCTTAGAGGAGTGCTGTCTATATCATAACTGGCAGGGGCTACTTTTCTGCCAAAAGTGATAATGATTTTTTTTTTCATTTAGTTTCAGTCCAAGGCCTTAGCACAGGTTGTTTGTCTGAGTCAGTCCCTGCTGTCATTTGATGATGCCATTAGGGTGCTCTATGACTGCTCCCAGTTTACAGTTGTCTGCAAACTTAGTAAGCCACAGGCCATCAACTTTTGACTTGACTTCAGAAAAATAAATTCCAAACAGTAGATGGCCCAGTGCAGATCCTTGTGGTACACCACTGGTAACTGGTCTATTGGTGGAGGTGTTTTACCCACCTTTAACTGTGTGCTTTCTATCAGTGAGCCAGTTTGCTACCCATCTAGAGACAAATGGGTTGATACCCTGCTGGGAGAGTTTCTCAACGATCACTGAGTGGGAATTGTGTCAAATGCACCTAAACAGGCATGTCCAAGGGTCAGCTTCCAGTGATTTCTCCTGTCCACCTGGTGAATCTGGGCATACTGGGGAAACGTGGCAACTGCCTCATGTATACAGACAACCCTCTCCTCCTACCACCCAACACTACAACCTGCGAGAGATGCACTTACATAGCAAAGCTCTCTCTCCAGCCAAGATTGTGCTAGACAGTCAAGAGGAGAAGGTTAACACCTGCACTACACCTCAAGCAACACATAACCCTTCAAAACCCATACTATCAACACCCACACATAGCAACACTAAACCCACATATGCAGAGGCCCTTAACATTAACCTGCCCAAGCAACAAGGACCTCCAAAGCTGAAACGCAAACAAACACCAGTCACAACCAAAGTTACACAAAGCTCACAACACCAATGTGCCACCCAAGAACAGCCCCTAAGGCAAGACAATGTACCCAACATTTTAGTCATAGGTGACTCTATAGTCAGGCACACTGATATCCCACTCATCAGGCTGAACAAGGAGAAAATTACAGTCAGCTGCCTGTCGGGTGCCAGGATCTGCCACATAACGCATGCACTCAAGTCACTCCACAACAAGTACAAATACGACTCTGTCACGGTCCATGTTGGAGTGAATGACTTGAGACGTACTGCCCTGGACTATATGAAAAGAAACAGGGAAAAGCTCTCAGATCATGTGGCCCAGGCAGGTATGACCCTAGCCCTGAGTAGCATCCTGCCTTCGCCCAGAAGGATACCACAGTATAAGGACAAAATGATTGACTTCAACAATTGGCTAAGCTTCTGGTGTCATTCAAAGGGGATCCAGTATCTGTCTGCCTGGGACAACATGATCGACAAACCACGATGCATTGCCAGAGATGGTCTGCACCTGTCACCCCTGGGATTCAGGTTACTGGCTAAACCTTTTGCCACCTCTATAGTGCCTTTTTTAGGCAAGGTTCAAAGGACAAAACCACCACTGTAACATATACAAGCATGCAAAATCTGAAGGTAATGCTACTCATTGCTAGAAGTCTAAACCTCCAAATGTACTCTCTCGAGGCACTCCTAAAAATGGAGAACATTGATATCTGTGCAGTAACTGAGACCTGGTTCAAGGCTCCAGAGAGCACCCCTGCAATACCAGGCTACAACTCTTACCACACTTTTCGGCCACCAAACCAAGACTGAAACACTAAAGGTGTAGGAGTGTCCATATTCATCAAGGATATTCACACCTCCAGGCTAGTTGTCCAACACAATGCATCTGAAATTCCCCAGGTGCAACTAACACTAGGTTAGACTGCAATCCAAATTGTAGCTTGCTACAGATCCCACACCATGCCCCAAAATTCTCACTACACCTTTCTAAACATACTGGAAAATCAGTGGCGGCTGGTGACTTCAAATCAAAGGGGGGCTGCAGGAGACAGCTGAATGGGTGGGGTCAGAGGGAAGGGGTGTGGCCAACTAGAAAGGGGAGGAGCTATGCTCAAAACCACAAAAACTAATTTTAATTAAAAAAGCTGCCCTGGGTGGCAAACCATCATTATGAGAGTCCAATCAAGACAAAAATAAGTGTAGAAGAATAAAAATATTTCAATGCATTGGCTGCATGACAGCTTACTTATTATCTAGATGGAAACAAAAGGTTGTGAGGCATGAAAAAATAAATTACTTTTTAAATACATTACTGGAATGCCAGTCAAAATCAAGTATAAGAAAAACCAGAAGCACTCAACTCAAACCACTTCTCCTTGCACTGCAGTTCTAATTATAATTTATATTCAGCTTTATTAAAGTACCAAGTAACATGCTGAAAGTAGAAATCTGTGATGCCCCACTTGTAAAAATGTTTCTTATCCAAAAAAGACCTGCTGCCTGACCTCTATCTACTTGTTTCATGGGGAAAACATGATCAAAGTAAAAAATGAAAAGCAAACAAGAAACAAGCTCAAGATACATTGCTTAAAGGATTACTGTACAGGTTATGGACCACACATGATTGGCATTCTGTTTAGTTTACGGGTAAAGTCTGTAGAGATGACTGGATGTCTCCAACAAGTGTAATGAGCTTTTTAAAATAATGGAATCCTGCCCTTTAATACCAAAGGCTTATACATTATCTAGTCAAGTATTTTCTGCATGGCAACAACAGAAAGGCTTTCAATGTAGGCAATTCTTTAACAGTATGCTTATTAAAGCTTACTTGCATCTTACGATCTCAGACAAGCTTACCTTATGGTCATTAAAGCATTGCTACTTAAACACAGAGCAACATTGAGTAATAAGCATAAATCTGAGTAATAAGCATAAAACAGTACAAAAATATGACAGAAACCAGACCATTCTGCAAAATCAAGGACAGATGAAAAGCCACTGTAGTACTTGTGTCTACCTTGTTTGGGGGGACACACTGCACATTTACACTGCATAACTACTCCTTGCCTTGCTTGGACACATCCAGAGTCACTACATGGGGGAGTGGGGTGCAACAAGTATGTCACAATCTGAAATGTCTCTGGCTGACTGTGATGGCCCTGACACATTTGTCATACCTCTCAACCTCAGAGCAAGAAATCTGGACAAAGCCATACACAGAAGTGGGCAAAGGCCCAAAAATAAAGACAATTTTTAAATATTGCTCTAATAAACTTAGAAAGATAATAGAATAAGTCTTGCATTAGTATGAATTTTCTTAAGGGTATAAAATCTGAAACTCAAATGTCTGTCATTTTCTAACTTCAGTCTTTAGTGATTTGTCACTAATTTGCCAAAAAACACAATTTTATGAAAAATGGACCAAAAATATAAAATAGCCACACAATACAGCTAGGAACCTGTCAAAGAAGGGACACTTTAATATTAGTACTGCTAACTTGAGCAGCTGACAAAATAAAAGAATCTACATGCATTTCAAGTAATCTATAACTTTGATTATTACAGTTATTTCTTAATTGTAAACCCTCCATGTTTTCTTCCAAAATTGCTATTTTGCGGAGGGATTATTAGGGGGAAGAGCAACATTTTGAGCCAAAATCGGGGACAGTTGAGAGGTTGGCTATGCCTAATTCTATAAAGCAATTTATTTGCATGTACCTCTCAATCTGTTAATGCAGTAAATCTGAACCAGGCCAAATATATTGGGGAACATATAAACAGTACTAAAAATTGCTCTTGTATAAACTGAGACAATTGATAGAACAGCTCTTACTTTAACATGCATTTTTCTGAAGGTTATGAAGTCTGAAACTCAGTGTATCATTATTCAGTGACTTAATTCCTAAATGATTTGCCAGAAAACTACAAATTTTATGAACAAACCAAAATAAGAAGCAAAAATCTATTCATTCTTTTAAAATCTGGACAGTTGGGAGGTATAGTTCAGCTGGGCCTGTCTGAGTTTGCTGCCCTTCCCCCCTGACAAAATCATGGTTGAATGAAGCCTCTGCAGCCATTCCAATGAACCATTACTTGGCTATTTCACTCCATTTACCATAAACACTAATGTGCATACTGCTTTACTTCTATGATGGTGAGATAGACTTCATTTGAAAGTTTTATTTTGTATTTTACAGCACAAACACTAAGATATCTGCTAAACAAACTTGGCATTAAAACTTCTCTGCCCTTGAAACTCACATTCATTGAAACAACATTAAAACCCACATTCAAAGAAAATACATTTTACCCGTGGCAGATAAAAATTAATTCTGGGCTGTTTTCAAATCATAGGCCCCTTGCATATGAAACATACATGTGCTCTTTGATACATCTTCCTATTGCTTTGAACATTTTTCCAGTAAACAATGAAACAAAACTGCCCAATTCAGAACATTTCCATCATAAAAGTCTACTCAAACTTCTACAGTCCACTATTATCAGTAAATATGCACAATTCTACAGTCCACCATTATCAGTAAATATGCACAATCTCTGAAGTAGTAAAAGTCATCTAAATAATTCCACGTTAAATAAATCTGTAATGAAGAGGTTGCTGCTAGCAATCACCTTTATATTTCATGGCTTCATCGAAAAATAAAGTGTCTGATGCCCCTGAGGAATAAATTGCCTAAATTACATTAAAAATAAGCTAGTAATATTGCAATAGGAAATGGATAGCAAACTCATAACAGGCTCATAGTTAGTAACTTAACTTTCAGTACGGCAGCATTCACCCCTTATGGGAGTAGAACCAACAACCTACTACATCAAAAGCAAGTACACAACCTGTTGTGCTATTAGCAATGTGAGCCGACTTAGCATAATCAGCACTAAACTTCTCTTCCCCTGCAGCTCTCAGCTCCTTGTAAAATCTACGCAATACTCAACTGCATCTCAACTTCGCAGCACAAGAAGTCTGGAAAAAGCCAAATTTATTGGGGTGGATCAAAAGGGCAAAAACCAGGGACACATTAAACATTGCTTGTATAATCTTGGAAAGCTGCTAGAATAGAATGCTGTGTTACCACCATACATTTTACTGCCAAGGTTCCTGTGCAAAAGAGTCAGAACAACATACCACTATGCCAAATCACCTGCTTTGTGAAAGAAAAATGCTGTGTTACCACCGTACATTTTACTGCCAAGGTCCCTGTGCAAAACAGTCAAGAGCAACATACCACTACGCCAGATCAGCTGCTTTGTGAAAGAGAGGAAGACTGAAACTTAAATGGCTATCATTTAATGAATTCAGTTCTCACCATAGCTGTCAACCTCTTAGCACAAAACACCTGGACAAACCCAGTAATGAGGGAATACAGCCCTCAAACATATTCAGTGAATTCAGTTCTTGCCATAGCTGTCAACCTTAGCACAGAAAACCTGGACCAAGCCAATAACAGGGTATTACAGTCCCAAAAATAAGGACAAATTTCAAATAGTCATCTTATAAACTTAAAAATTGCTATAATAAAAGGTTGTGTTACTATATATTTATTGCTAGAATAAAAAGTTGTTTTACTATGTATTTTCTGAAGAATATGAAGTCTGAAATTCAAATGCCTGTCAATTTTACTTCTGACGGAACAAAACAATTTTCAGCAGAGGCCCAGGGAGAAATACTGTAGACACGTCTTTGTAAAATGGCAGGACACCAGAGCAAATCCACACAAACACAGGGATAAGATGCAGACTCCACACAGAAGGCACCCCAGCCAAGAATCAAACCAGAAAAACCTATAGCTGTGAGGCAACAATACTGCCACTGCACCATCAAATATGTAAGGAAGTAAACATTCAGAAACCTGAAGTCTGAAATTCAAATGCCTGTCAATTTGTTAATCAGGACAGTCTGACTTGGAAAAAAACAATTCTCAGCAGAGGCCCAGGAAGAAATAATGCAGACATGTCTTTGTAACATGTGAGGACACAAAAGCAAACCCACACAAACACAGGGAGAAGATACAGACCCCCCCACACATAGAAGGCACCCCAGCCAAGAATCAAACCCAAGAACCTGCAACTGTGAGGCAACAATGCTACCACTGCACCATCAAATTTCAAGCATTGCAATATTTAAAAACCACAGATATTATGAGGAATAGATCAGATGAAATATGAGGCAAAAATCTGCAATTTTTTTACAAATGGTGGTGGGTAGGGAAGTCAGGTATTTAACACCTGCATACAAGGTACAGGGTTCAAGCCTGAGGTATTCCCTACCACACCACCATGAGTCTAACCACCAGTATATCTGAAGAATATGAAGTCTGAAATTCAAATGCCTGTCAATTTTACTTCTGACGGAACAAAAACAATTTTCAGCAGAGGCCCAGGGAGAAATACTGTAGACACATCTTTGTAAAATGGCAGGACACCAGAGCAAATCCACACAAACACAGGGATAAGATGCAGACTCCACACAGAAGGCACCCCAGCCAAGAATCAAACCAGAAAAACCTATAGCTGTGAGGCAACAATACTGCCACTGCACCATCAAATATGTAAAGAAGTAAACATTCAGAAACCTGAAGTCTGAAATTCAAATGCCTGTCAATTTGTTAATCAGGACAGTCTGACTTGGAACAAAAAAAAAAACAATTCTCAGCAGAGGCCCAGGAAGAAATAATGCAGACATGTCTTTGTAACATGTGAGGACACAAAAGCAAACCCACGGAGAAGATACAGACCCCCCCCCCACATAAAAGGCACCCCAGCCAAGAATCAAACCCAAGAACCTGCAACTGTGAGGCAACAATGCTACCACTGCACCATCAAATTTCAAGCATTGCAATATTTAAAAACCACAGATATTATGAGGAATAGATCAGATGAAATATGAGGCAAAAATCTGCAATTTTTTTACAAATGGTGGTGGGTAGGGAAGTCAGGTATTTAACACCTGCATACAAGGTACAGGGTTCAAGCCTGAGGTATTCCCTACCACACCACCATGAGTCTAACCACCAGTATATTGCAACTGGGGCATTTTCTCACACACACACACACACACACACACACACACACACACACACACAGTAAATCCCTCCAACACACACAGTAAATCCCTCCAACACACAGAGCAAATCCCTCCAACACACAGAGCAAATCCCTCCAACACACACACAGCAAATCCCTCCAACACACACACACAGCAAATCCCTCCAAAACACACACAGCAAATCCCTCCAACACACACACACAGCAAATCCCTCCAACACACACACACACAGCAAATCCCTCCAACACACACACAGCAAATCCCTCCAACACACACACACACACACACAGCAAATCCCTCCAACACACACAGCAAATCCCTCCAACACACACACACACAGCAAATCCCTCCAACACACACAGCAAATCCCTCCAACACACACACACACACACACAGCAAATCCCTCCAACACACACACACACAGCAAATCCCTCCAACACACACACAGCAAATCCCTCCAACACACACACAGCAAATCCCTCCAACACACACAGCAAATCCCTCCAACACACACACACAGCAAATCCTCCAACACACACAGAAAATCCCTCCAAAACACACACACACACACACACACACACACAGCAAATCCCTCCAACACACACACACACACACACACACAGCAAATCCCTCCAGCACACACACACACACAGCAAATCCCTCCAGCACACACACACAGCAAATCCCTCCAGCACACACACAGCAAATCCCTCCAGCACACACACAGACACAGCAAATCCCTCCAGCACACACACACACACACAGCAAATCCCTCCAGCACACACACACACACACAGCAAATCCCTCCAGCACACACACACAGCAAATCCCTCCAGCACACACACAGCAAATCCCTCCAGCACACACACACAGCAAATCCCTCCAGCACACACACAGCAAATCCCTTCAGCACACACACAGCAAATCCCTCCAGCACACACACACACACTCAGCAAATCCCTCCAGCACACACACAGCAAATCCCTCAGGCACACATACAGCAAATCCCTCCAGCACACACACACAGCAAATCCCTCCAGTGACTAACAGACCAGCAAATCCCTCCAGTGACCAAGAGACCAGGAAATCCCTCCAGCGACCAACAGACCAGCAAATCCCTCCAGCGACCAACAGACCAGCAAATCCCTCCAGCGATCAACAGACCAGCAAATCCCTCCAACGACCAACAGACCAGCAAATCCCTCCAGCAACCAACAGACCAGCAAATCCCTCCAGCGACCAACAGACTAGCAAATCCCTCCAGTGACCAACAGACCAGCAAATCCCTCTAGCGACCAACAGCAAATCCCTCCAGCGACTGACAGCAAATCTCCAGCGACTGACCACAAACAGCAAATCCCTCCAGATTCACTTACCTGATGATGTATCATGTCTGACCAAAATCCACCCGTGACATTGTGCCAGCCAGCGACCAAACCCTGCTACACCTACCTCCTGACTGAGCCCGCGCAATGAACATCCCAGGAGAGCAGCTCACCTCTTAGTCCTGATTGGATGTAATCCCACGAGAGCAGCTCACTTCTTAGTCCTGATTGGATTTGCCTGCAGCCGATGCAGTCCGGACCTCCTCTTCTGTGCAGTCATTCCCGCAATGATTCCTGGGTGCATTTGCAGCAAAGATTGCTGGGTACCTGTGTTTCTTTATCCGGACTGTAGTCTGGACTCGTGTGTTTTTTTTTTGTTTTTTAGTTTAACAGATTTTTTTTCTTTCTTATCTAGGTGGGAGGGCTGCAGTCCGGCAGTCCAATACCACGAGCCGCCCCTGTGGAAAATATTAAGATACAACCAAACACTCTAATACTGGGTGATTTCAACTACCCTTCCATTAACTGGGAAAACTACTTGGGTACCAACACCTTTTCCCAGTGGTTCTTGGAATTCATAAATTCCAATGCCCTGGATCAACTAATCCATTGTCCCACCAGGGGCTTCAATATCCTAGATCTGGTAATTACCAACATGGGAGATAAATGCTCCACACCAGTGGTCACCCCTTCATTGGTCAGGTCTGACCATAAGCAAATCACCCTTGACATCCACATCCCACCCCCACTAAGGAAACCTCCATAAAAACGTCTCCAAAGCCAACTTCATGCTACTCAAGTCTGAAGTGACAAACTTCATGACACCCATGCAGACGGGAGCTGAAAGTTCGACTGCTGAATCCCACACTAAGGCACTGTACAAGCACATCCACTCATGCATGAATCGTGCCATCCCAAATAGAACCAAGACGCTCTCCTCTAAATAAAAGGAAGCCAATCTGGTGGTCCCCTGCCATAAACAAACTAAACAACAGAAGAAAGAAAATGTTGCAGAAAAGAGGAACATCCCTGGATGCAAAAAAAAAACTCCCTTACCAGCCTCAGTAAGAAGCTGAAATCGCTCATAAAATCCTCCAAAGCTAGTTATGAAAATAAAATTGCCAAAGATTCCAAAGACAGCCACAAGGCATTCTATAGTTATGTCAAGAATCTAAACGGCAATGCTCAGATCTGCTCTGAGCTACAACAGAATGGCATTAAATATACTGATCCCAAGGATATTGCCAATATCCTGGCAGATCGATTTAGTTCCAACTTCACCCCCTCCCACCCCCTAAAGGGCCCATCTCAATACCAAAAGATTGCTAAATTCCGGTAATCACAGCCACACAGGTAGAAACCTCACTCTCCAAAGCTAAGAATACAGCATCCATGGGACCAGATGACATCCCGGGCTGTGTACTACATGAACTACAAAATGAACTGGCACCTCACCTAAGTGTCTTGTTTAATCATACCCTAAGCTCAGGTTTCGTGCTCACTGAGTGGCGCACAGCTACAGTTATCCCACTCAACAAGGGGGGATCCACCTTGGATCCCGGGAACTACCGTCCCATTAGATTGATGAGCCTGATTTGCAAGGATATGGAACGCATTATCATGGAACTTATAAACAAAGACATTGGCAACCTTCAAACACTGGACTCCACCCAGCTTGGGTTTGTGAAGGGCCAATCTTGTCTCCTGAACCTGATTGACTACTTCAAATCAGTCTCCAGAGCTGTGGATGAGGATAAGGAGGTCCACACAGCCTATCTGGACCTCGCCAAGGGCTTTGACACCATCCCCCACTCTGGAATCATAGATAAACTTACTATGCTGGGCATAAATCCCTATGTCACTCGATGGGTTGCCAACTGGCTTACTGACAGAACCCAGACTGTAAAAGTAGCCGACTCCAAATCCAGCTCCAGACAAGTGACAAGTGGAGTACCTCAGGGTTCAGTCCTGGGACCGCTCTTGTTTGGCATCTACTTCTCTGAAGTACAGGCCAACACTAAGGGACTCTGGCTAACAAAGTTCGCAGATGACTGAAAACTGGGAGCCATTATTGAATCCCCAAATGATGTGGATATTCTACAAAAGGGCCTTACAGAAACAGATGCTTGGTGCCAGAGCCATGGGCTTAAGCTTAATGCCAGGAAATGTATAGTTATCCCCTTTGGGAGAAAACATGTACCCATGAATTACCACATAGGTGGCAGTACACTAAACACCAAAAGTGTGCTGAGAAACTTAGGGACACAGGTGGACAGTCAGGAAATCCTTCTATGTGGCACACCTCATCACTAAGGGCTTTTCATCCAGAAAAAAGGAGGTCATTATCCCACTGTACTCATCCTTCATTAGATCCATTATAGAGTACAACATCCCATTTGTTATGTACCTCACAAGACATCTGCAACAGCTGGAAAGGCTGCAGAAATACCTCACTAAAAAAATCACAGGCCTAAAGCAGATGCCCTATGCTGACCATCTAAAAAACTCCAGCTATACTCTGTGGCATATCGTCTACTCAGAGGCGATCTCTGCTTAACATACAAGGCCATGTCAAACCCTGAGCTGTTGAACATGCTCCACTTAAAGAAATCCCAATCCCTCAGATGCTCCAGGGATCTAAACCTTGTCATCACAATGAACAAAACATGCTGGAGGGATAGGTTCCTGACCCAGAGACTCCCCGTACTCTGGAATAGACTGCCCTTACATGTCAAGCAGAGCACCTCCTTGGCTGTCTTTAAAAGGAACCTTGATGATTGGATGGGAGATAGGAAGTTCATCCCGGGGATCATGTCAGTCGCCCTGCTAGACAAGGGTCCAGGGAAGTAAATATTGTGGGAAGAAATATCCAGGGAATTGTTATGGCTAGGTTGTATAGGCCCTAGTGCCGATAGCCTAATACCAACCTATAAACCTAAATGCCTTGGCTAAATCAAGATAGGCAGTGTGTACTGCTTTACCTCATCCAGGGCATTCCTGACTTTCTCAAAGAAGTTCACTAGGTTTAATAAGCAAGATCATCTGTTGACAAAACCAAACTGGTTGAGTCAAGAGTTTGAGGACTGCCTATGTCCTGGTTGATAAGGTCCATGATGATTCTTTCCATGGCCTTGCAGGTAAGGCTGGTCAAGCATAATGAGTATATAGTTCCCAGGGTCAGTTGATGGATCCCCTCTTTGTGCAAGGGTATTACTGTTGCTGTTCTCCACTCCTCCAGCTCAAAACCAGTGCTCAAACTGTGGTTAAAGAGATAGCTAAGTGGCTCTACTATGTCTTGTTTTAGATTGTTTAATATGAAGCCTGGGATGTTATCTGGTCCCATAGAGGTGTATGTCTGGCCATGGAGAGTGGTTGAGTAACCTGTCCTTTGGAGATCAATGGTAGAGGCATGTGTCAGGAATGCTATGGGGTATGGCTGGTGGGGACAGGGGGGTGGAATTGTCATCAAATCTGTCAGCCAGCAGGTTGGCAATTTCTTCAGGCTCTGTGTGAGTGGTCCATTCACTATACGTTTGGCACACAACTGGGTATTCCCTTTGAAGTTTCAGACATAGTTAAAGAATGCCTTATGATTGTCTTTAGATTGGGATACCAGTCTAGTCTTGTAACTTCCTTTAGAAGATTTTGCAAGGTTTCTGATTTGCTTGTTTAGGCTGTGTAGGGTAGTCTTCCCTTGGTGAATGCATTCTTTCTTTTTCTTAGATATCAGTTTATTTATTTTGTTATATAACTTATTTATACTTGCAGTCTACCAGGGTGGCTTGTTTTTGCAAGTGGTTCTGATTTTAGTCCTGTCAGGTACTGTTGAGTCAATACATTTGCTTAAGTGGCTATATAGGGTGTTTTGTACTTCTCCACATAGGAGTTGTTGTTGTCTGTGTTAGCAGGGGCTTTGAAACAATTTATACCATCAGTTAGGAGGTGATAGTTTACTTTGGAGAAATTCTTTATTTTTTTTTGCTCCTGTGGGGGTGGCAGTTCTGATTTTTACTTCAAAGGAGACAGATTTATGATCTGACTTAACTAGGAAGGTAACACACTGGGTAGTGCAGTAGCCCCCATGTTGATAAGTGCTAGGTCTAGGATAGCTGAGCCCCTTGTTGGGGTGCGGATTAACTGTTCCAGTGAATTTGAGTTAACAAAGTCCAGGATCCTCAGTGTGGTTAAATTTGTACTTGTGTAAGCTGCCCAATCAATGGATGAATAGTTCAAGTTTCCCATGACCAGGTGTTTGGCTGTATACTGAGTGATTCAAGCAAGTTGAGGTAGGCAGTATGTTTCTCCTGGTTCATGGTGGGGAACTTGTAGCAACTATGATGTGGTAGGGTGTCTATTGTTACTTGGACCTGGAGTAGCTCAAAAGAGTCGTACTGTTCAGTTGCGAGGTGTATTTAGATTTAATAAAAATGGATGCACCTCCATCACTGGTTCTTTCACACTCATGTTGGGGTCTGAATGTGTGGAAGGCATTGTAGCCATATAGAACAGAGGTACTCTCCATGGCCTTGAATCAGGTCTCAGTAACTGCACAGAAGTCAGCACCTTCCAAGATGAGGAGTGCTTCCAAGGAATGCAGCTTACTGTTTAGGCTCCTAGCATTAAGCAACATGACCTTGAGTTTGTCTCTAGAGTATTTTTCTGTCAGAAGTTTTGCTGTTTTGACATAGCTTAAAATGGCTCTATGGGGAGTCAAGCATATTTAACAATATCCTAAAGCCTTGAAGAGACAAAGCATAGATGTCTGTCTACCATGTCTTCCTCGGCTAACAGATTCTGGATTCCCTTGGAGTGACACTAGAAGCTAAGCCATTTGTTAAAAATAAGCCATTTGTTAAAAATAAATAATTTTTGTCTGTACCGTGGCATCATCCTAGGTGAAGGTAAGATACTGCTTAGTGCTAGTGACAAACCTGCCTGGCACATAATTTGAGAGCTCTATCATGTCCATCTTCATATAGTCCAAAGAGGTACATCTCAAGTCATTCACTCCAACAAGCACTATGACAGAGTCATAATGTTAATTGCTGCTGAGTGACTTGAGTGCATGGGTGGTGGATCCTGGCACTCGACAAGCAGTTGACTGTAACCTTCTCCTTGTCCAGCCTGGTGAGAGGGATGTCTATGCATCTTACTACTGAGTCATCTGTGACTAGGAAATTTGGTTTAGAAGTGTTTTGCCTTGTGGGCTTGATTGCTGAGCTACTGTTATAAGTGTTGTTATGTGTACTAGTGGAATCTGTTTGTGTACCAGTATAGGAGGGTTGTCTGCATTTAGGGGGGGTCCCTGGTCTTTTGGTATGCTCTTGATGAGTACCTCTGTATATGTGGGTTTATGTGTCTTGACTTTATCTTGTGTAAGAGGAAATGTGAATGAGCTGACAAACTTTTTCATGTCTTGTTTATTTTTACATGAAAGGACTGACTCAAGTTTCATGGTATATTGGCATCTCTCACATACTGGTTTGCTTTAGGAGCAGGCGGTTGAAAGTATACATGAGGCAATTGCTACATTGCCTCAGGATGCCCATGTCAATTAGGCTGGCTGGAGAAATGTTAGTAAACTGGCTTTCCATATCAGCAGGTAATTCCTGGTTTGTGGGAGGGCAAAAGTTCAGCTATTGCTCTGGAATTAGCAAGGATACTTAAAACTATATAGGATTAGTAAAGAAAGTGGGGCAATGCTTGACAGTGTTTAGCGGAGCTGCTTGCAGTGCAGCAGTGCGCAACCGAGTTGCCTGAAGAACAACAGGAAAGCCTGAGAGTATTTTACTGAGTGGTGTTCAGGGGAAAAATGTGATTCTAGGTGTTTGTGTCTATACAGGGCACCACTAACCGCCGTTGCACAGTGAGTAGCTATGCCAAACTCTGAGCAGCTCTGACAAACTGAGCACAAACCTGCACAGATCCAGTGCTTAAATACAAGCAAAGTTTAAACAGTTGTAACACAATCTACCAATAGAAAAGTCCCTCACAGAGCCTTTATTTCAGCAATCTCCAACTCATATGGGTTCTGAGCTACACACTTCTACCACAATGGTGGAGGGGGCCCAGTTAATGTAGGATGGCTGCTTTTAGTGCTCAAGTGATACCAAACAGTCTGGATTTAGCAAGTCTGAATCTAATCTGTGCTATTTAAGCAGATGAAGCAAGGTACAGCAGTGCAGAATAAGTAAAGCAATGCAGCAAAAACAGCATAAAATGAAGCAACAGTTCAGTGAAATACAGTACACAAGTGCAAAAAAAACAGGCTTAAATTCTACTTATTTGTTGAAGACTTCAGTAGATGCCTTGGATTCTCTTAGATGCACTTCAAATTGCTGGGTAAGAATGACAAACTGAACAGCTCCACCAAACTGAGGTTCCAGCAGAGAATACTGGGGGACTCCACTGGTGCACTGGTGACTGATCTCTTTGTGGAGGTAACTTCATCTCTTTATATTATCTGTGTCCTATCTATAAGCCAGTTGGCACTCCAACAGGTGACATAGGGGTTTATCCACAGTTTACTTAACTATTCTATCAAGCCTGAGTTGGGAATTGTGTCAACAGCTTTGGCCAGGTTGAGGTATGTGGAGTATACCATTTTGCCTTCATCTATTACACTGGTGACCCTTTAAAAAAAAATCCACCAGGATGAGTAACCATGACCTGCCCTTGATGAATCCAAACTGACATGGGTCCATTGTTTGGAGTTTCCGTGTGACTTGATTGATTTGTTCCATAAGTCTTTCTAGAGATTTGCATATGAAGCTGGTCAGATTATGGGTCTGTAACTGCCTGGGTTTGAGGAAGGTCCTCCCTTATGCAGGGGAATGACAGTAGCTGTTCTTCATTTGCTTGGTATAAAACCTGTATGGTGGCTGAGACTGAACAATGTTGTTAGGAATGTGT
The DNA here is from genome assembly GCF_019279795.1 of Protopterus annectens. Taxonomy (NCBI): domain Eukaryota; kingdom Metazoa; phylum Chordata; order Ceratodontiformes; family Protopteridae; genus Protopterus; species Protopterus annectens. Next base: position 661,434,433 of record NC_056729.1, on the reverse strand, counting down.
TTAAATCATACTTCATGCTATCTAAAATGCATCCAGAGTATTGTCAGCACCCATAAATGCAGTATTTTTAGATTCTGATAGTACTTTTAAGACTTTCTTTCCTGATAGGTAGAGTCGAGCCAGTTTCAGACATATCTTGAGAGACAAATGGAAGAGAGGGAGAGGGGTAAAGCTAAATTTATTGGATTGGCCAATAGGTTTGCTATAGCCTCAGTCTCAGTGTAGGTATCATAATTCACAATCAGGCCAGCACACTGCTGCATTGTGCTTTTGAGATTATGAATATAACTAAAAAATGCCTTGTGATTGTCTTTGGTTTGGGTAGCTATGTTAGTCTCAGACTTGGATTTGGTGGATTTTATTAAGCTCCGCAGATGTTTTTTTCTTCTTTTTTCTTTTCAGTGACAAGGGCTACAGCATTTTTGAAATTACTCCTCTTACTTTTGGTTAATATTTTTTCCTTTTATTATAAAGTTTGTTGATATTATGGTTCCTCCATGTGGGCTTGTTTCTGGGGTTGCCCTGCACTTGTTCCTACTGGGTACAGCGGTATCTCTGCAATTGTTCACATGTTGATATAGTGTGGTGGTGTAAGTTTCTACATATTCAGTGAAGTTAACTGTGGTGGGGATTTGAAACTTACCAATGTATCACTTAGGATTAGGTAGCTTGTCTTAAAGAAATCTCTGAAGGTATCATAGGTGGAAGGGATCTCTGGTTTCAGTTTTATTTTGAAGGAGACTGCATTAGGGTCAGACCTAGCAAGTGATGAAGATATGCAAGGGATGGTGCAAGATGCTCCCACATTACTAAGAACAAGATCCAAGAAGTTATTCCCCCTAGTGTGTAGTGTGTAGTGTGTAGTGTGACTAATTGTTCATGGGCATTTGTATTGACAAAGTCCAGGAATATTTGTGCTTGTGCACAACTGGTGGTGTAGGTTTTCCAGTCAATAGTTGGATAGTTTAGATCTCCTATGAAAATATAAGAGAATAAAGTTCAGGAAATATCAGAAATGTACATTTTAACTCACTTGTTTCAAAATATTTCCCTTTTTCTCTTCTTCATCCTTTGTACGCCATTTGGCATTGCACATTTTTGACTGGCAACAGTCACTAGCAGTGAATGACAGTTTACTATCTAAGGTAAAATTGACAAATTTGATTTGGAATAGCATTAGTAGCACAACTGAGACTGGTGCCGGTGCTCTTCTGAACTGTCGAAATTCCACCAGTCAGCTACCTATCTCTGTGGTACAAGGTGTATGTGAATTAAGTTTAGAGAAAGAGGTCATATAATGCAGAGTTTGAAACCATTTTGCAGATAATATTTCTGACTCTGTTCCAAATAAATACTGACACAACTATTTTGTATTTGAAGTGAACAGGCTAAAATTTGTGTGATAAATGATAAAAATCTTACCTCTAGTCCATGTGAATTGGTATTACAAATGTGTTGTTGGAAACTCACCTCTTCTTATAATTAATAACAGTTTATGCTATGGATGGTCTAACATATGACATTTTGTAAAGTGTAATAAAAAAGCAGCAACATGAGTAATATGGACATATGTGTTATATATGCTGGAGAACTTATCCGTATCCCATAATTATTTTTCATGACATTAATACATTTTACTTTCAACTTTTGTGTCATTGTTAATTGTATATGCAATGTCAAAAATGACCTCCTGTACTTTCTCTGTGTGTCCCCTTTCTAAACAATTGCTATTTCATGAAATCCTGATAATGTAACACAAATGCTATTTATGAATTGGCAACCAGATGTGAAAAGGATAAATGCATCATGTTAAAACTGTGCATGCTGTGTTCCTTGCAATATATATCCTTTAACTGTGTTACTTTGTGATATAATTTACATGCACAACTTTTTTTTCTACTGAATTTTGTATTTGTGTGCTGCTCAGCAGTGCAGAAACAAGATTCATGGCTGCTGAAAAAAGTGAAACATTTAACTTGGGCTGACTTCTACAGTGAAAATGTGCCTGGCACCTGTGGTCAGCCATCAGCACACTGAATAGTACTGAATGAAGAAAATGTACATCTCAATTAATGTTCTCTGTGGCACAAGGTGTAAGTGCAATGATCTTTGAGAAAGAAGACAGGCGATGCATGGTTCAAGTCCAGTTTATAGATACTTTTCACAGAGGGGAGTCAGAATGCCACTTGTCACAACATTAGAATGTAACACTAAATACAAATGATTATCAGAACTATGTTTATTGCAAAAGTGTATCGATAATGCTTGCTACATGGCAATGATAGTATTTAATTTAGAATGCATTTGTATATATATATATATATATATATATATATATATATATATATATATGATGTTCACAATAGTTTTGTTTTAATTATTATGACTCATCTCATATCATAAGTATGTGTTTAAGACAATATGTCTTATGAAGTATGCATATAGCATACCCCAATGTGTATAACTCAGGTAATGTACCTCCATGCACCTGAAATGTATTTACAACAACAAATAATTCCTTTTTGCATAGAAATGCAGTTCCAGAAGTACTTAAAGTCACACACATACAGGCATCTCTTTAATATATCTTAATGCATTCTTACATCATTATATCTGTAATTATCATGTTAAAAAGAAAGCTTTCATGTGGCACTGAAGGCTAATAAGCAGTGTTAAAATTTTATCATTCTTTTTCTCATGGGCTAGCTTCTCAGGTGGTGCTACTCAATTGTAGTGGTATAGAAGTCCCACTTACCCATTATGTCACAATTTATACCATTTTTCCTCCAATGAAAAATGATTATAAAAAACACCATGAAGCAGTTCACTGTTTAACACTGGAATATGTATCAATAGTTTGAGCATCACACATGGCCAAATTCCACTGCCATATTTCATACCTTCTGTGTTTTTGATGTACTCACTGCTAATGTGTTTGCCAAGCCATTGCTGTGTTTTCAGTTGTGCAAATGCAGCTGCCAGGGCTATTTGTCTTTGTGCACAGGCTGTTACATGTGAGATCTGAATTGGGCACCAGTTCAGACACACATTTCTAGCTTGACTTCTGCAGACATGGCTTGTGAAGGTGAGGATGATGTTCCATTTAGATTACAAAGGTGGTGTGTTGAGGAATCCAGGGTTTTTGTGGCATTCCTTGTCAAGTGTTATAGACAAAGGCTGCTGCAGGGGGATTATATCAGGTCTCAGTATAAGGCTAAAGCTTGGAATTGCTTGGCCAAGGCTGTCTCCAGTACAAATGGCATTCCACATACTGGGGACCAATGTCATCACTATTACAGTGACATGAGGCACAAGCAGGGCCCACTGAGCTGATGGGAGGATGAATTTAAGACTGCAAATAGCCCCATATTGTGTAAGTATAATGACCCATCAACAATGTATGATATAGCATTCATTAGACATCTAAGACAGTTATTCATTATGCATTCATATATTTTTTTTCTTTTTTCTAGTATGCAGCTGCAGATGAGATAGTAGAAAATCATGAGGCACAATAGAAGAGACTAACTTGCTTCACAGAGGCATGTGCTAAGTATGCACTAAATACCAGCATAAAATACTAGTGTGAAGATCTCAGCTAACCACATAGGTACTCAAATGTTTTTTTTAACTTTAAAGTACACATTGTACAGGACACTGACATGAAAGGGAGTATGTAAACAGCAGCTTTCATCACAGTTATATTAGTTGTAACATCCCTTACACTATGCATGACATCCAGCCACCTAATATATATGGGAGAGTAACTGTAGCATACTTTATTACTTTTAGTCTGTTTTTCTATAGCACAGCAGAAGTAAGCATGTATGCACAAAGGGATCTGTGGTAATACTGTCTATGGGGCAACTCACAAGATTTTGTTATAAGATGTGAACTGCTATTTACTGTCAGTTAGTATTACCATGCAGTGACAGACATCTCCCTGTTGGGGATGGAATATCTTTGCAATTACTTTCTCACATTTGTATTTAAATGTATGAATGGAATATAAAATGACATAAAACAATAATTTATCGTACTTCTGAAATCAAACCCTTGATGCTATGTAAAAACATCATTCTACAGATAGGTGAAATATCTCAACACATCAGATAGGAGCATCTAGATCATTATATCTAGCAGTCTAAGAACTATTAGAGTAACTGCTGCACAGTAGTACCTTCACTCTGTATTCCATTAGCACAGCAGGTTTAAGCACCTTTGCTCAAAGATAACAGGAGTGGTGCAGACAATGGAAAAACTCACCAGTTTTGACAACAACAGAGTAATGTAGTACTTATTTCAGGTGAAATGGAGAGCTATGTATGGGGCATTCTTTTTGTGGGACAGGTGCCCATTTTTTTTCTTTTTGGAGAGAGAAAGAGGAATGTAGGGGAAGGTACTTAAGATCATGAGGGTCAGACAGGTCGAGTGGGTTAGGTAGCAGGCACAGACATAGAGGACATATAAGGCAGGCAGGGATGGTGATAGATACAAAAGGTTGGGGACACCATGATTGGGGATAGGCAGAGGACATTGGAGCCATAACAATGTACAACTTGAGAACAGTAAGAATCTAATCCTCACCCTCAAAAATGTTATCACTGTCTCCTATGTCAGTTAACTTTTCAGTGCTGGATGTACCATCAACTTCACAATATGATGCAAGACTTTTTCAACCCTACCAATTAAGGCACTGAGGCCAGTCTCCACTATGTCCTCCATCAACCCTGTCAGCTCCTGACGGGTGATAAAATTACCATCTCAGCAAGTACTGCTCCTGTAGGATGCCACTGGACCAGCAGCTGGGGTAGAGATACCTAACTCAGGTGGAGCAGATAGGGCTGGAGTTGTGACCAAGATGTGCTGGCTGTCTGTACTGGTTATGGTGGCATTGCCATAGACCTGTTGAGGTATGGTGGGCCAAGGACAAGTGATTTGTCTAGCTTCCTGTACTGATGGTCATTTTGTTTTCAGTAGCAATGTATTAAAATTAATATATTAAAAAAGAAAGAGCGAGAGATAGGTTGGGGAGACAAAAAAAAAGAAAATAAGATCAATGATGTCACATTATTTTATTATTTCAATGCATAATCACGTAAGAGAAATAAATATGTACACCTTCACCACATTAAGATATAAAGAGAAGACATTAGTGAGTCATAAAATCAATCACAATGTCATGATATGATAAATAGAAACATTTATTTGACTATGTCATATCGGATATGTATTTTCAAAGCTAATAACTGCATTTGTGAATATTAAATTGTTAGTGTCATGCAGTATTGCAGTTAATAATTTATTAGTACTATCCTGTAATAAAATCTAATGCCTGTTTAGAGCTATTGAATCTACTCGCACACAAGGAAGCTGATGTCCTCATTGCCTAATACAAGCATCTAGAGCTATTGGAGCAGATATGTATGCCCAATATAAAAGTTTAGCTATGTCTGAACAAGATGATATAGAGTGATGAACTGAAAATACTTTTCTGGCTTGCAAGGTAAAAGTGTGTTCCACTCATAGATTTGTTTATTAAAGTTTATGCCTAAAGTTCATGGTTCCAGCAACTATTGTTATTTTTTGGCATGCTGTAATTGTAAGCAGTGTTATGAAGAAAGTTGTACACAAACTTCCTTGCTTCATATTGTTTTCTTAGTCCATGTTCCACCAGTATCAACATGATTAATTCTTCATGTTTTGCATATTCGATCACAAAGTGCTCATATCTTTCCATAAATCACTGCAGGACATTAGGGCCAATCAAGGCTTTATATGTTAACAATCATACTACAATAGGCACATTTGGGCAACATTGTTAACATACACACATAAGATGATAGTATCTATGTGATTTTATTTCAATCCATGTTCTGATTTACATTAATTATGACACATACATGTCTGTTATTGATGTACTGACTTTTTATTACTCAGTGATGTCATACAAACTTGTAATTCATGACAATTGCAACATGCCTGAAATACATGCAGTCACTAGATATGAGACCTGCATAAATATAACACCTGTATCTTCCAGATAATCAGTAATGTACTGCAAGTGTCATGACCAATGTGGACATCATGACACATAAAACATTTACATAATACATATCTGGCTTTCAATACAATCAGACCTGATTTTCTGTACTCCAATGTTTCATGAAGGCTGGTACAGAGCAGCACTAACTATTGCTAATTCATGTTCTTAAGTTTAACCCCTCATTATATCATTACATATGCACTAATACTTTGCCATCAGTCATGCACATGAGTTGTTAGTGGTGCACTTCAGAAAAAGGTTTTGAAAAAATAAAATTATTGTTAGTGGTTTGTATTACATCTGTATGTGGTTTTAGACTGTTGTACTCAAGATACATGGATTTAATGGTGATGTTGACTGAATAATTCATTCTATTAAATTATTTCAGCACTCCAACACCTACACGTAAAAACGATGTGCAGTAGTATAGAACCTTTTCACACATATTTCATCAGTAGCTTTCAGCAGTGGATTGTCATGTTTTTGACATGTCTGTATTTACATTGCACATTGTCCAAGCATGACCAAATACCATTGTTAATGACACAACAAAAGAGTTCTGTTTGCATGCAATCATCTCGAACTCAGCAGTCATGAATGCTTGACTGTCAATCCACTGTTTCACAAGTGTGATTGTCGACAAAAAAACATGAAGTAAAGCAGGTACATGTCACTCTCACTACCTCAATGTACATGAATGATAGCATAGTTGAAAAATGTAATAACTTTTGATCAACACCTTGCTGTTTCTCCTGCCTGTCAACACACTAGACTAGTTTCTCTGCAACACGCTAGTGAGTTCATCTTTTCATAACTGTACTTTCTCACTGTAGAGGTCAGTCTTCACCTGTGGCACTTGCAGTTGCTACAGAGTTCCTTAAATTGTTAGATAGGTAGGTGGGTCATATCTAACAGTGGTGAACTTGTGTGCCTGTGTGTGTGTGTGTGTGTGTGTGTGTGTGTGTGTGTGTGTGTGTGTGTGTGTGTGTGTGTGTGTGTGTGTGTGTGTGTGTGTGTATGTGTGTGTGTGTATGTACACATCTCTAGTGTTGGGTAAGTATGATTTCAGTAACAGTTGTCCTGTGTCCACCTCCACTTAAGAGAAACATTTAAACTAGGAGAGGACTTCCTCATCACTTTTTCCCACTTTTAGCACAAACATCTTCTCTGCACCACACTAATGAGTCTGTCCTTTCATAAGTGCATTCCCTCAATATAAATGCCAGATTTCTCCTGTGATGTTTGCAGTTAATGCTGTGATCTCTAGATTGTGTAACTAGATAGGAGGTTTTCTAAATACAAAGATGAACTTGTGTGTGTGTGTGTGTGTGTGTGTGTGTGTGTGTGTGTGTGTGTGTGTGTGTGTGTGTGTGTGTGTGAGAGAGAGACTCAGGAGTCAGGTATGTGTATCTTTATTAACAGACATGCTGTATCTACTTCCTCTCAGGATTCAGGAAAAACATTTACACTAGGAAAGGACTCCCTTGTCCTCTCTTTTAACACAAACATCTTCTTTGCAACATACTGATGTGGTCATCCTTTCATAAGTGCACATTCTCGATATAAAAGTCAGATTTCTCTTGTGGCACTTATAGTTAATACTAGATTCTGTAACTAGATATGTAGGTGGCTGAAATCCAACAATGCTGAATTTGCATGTATGTGCATGTGTGTCTGGCTCAAATGTCAGGTAGGTGTAGCTTTATCAACAGAAGTGCTGTATTCACTTCCACTCAGGAAAACATATAAATTGGAAGAGGTCTCCCATGTCCCAATTTTAATATAAACATCTTCTCTGGAAGACATTTATGAGGTCATCCATTCATAAATGCACTCTCTCACTATAAAAGTCAGACTTCTCCTGTGGTGTTTGCAGTTAGCACTACATTTTCTAGATTCTGTAACTGGATAGGCAGGTGGTTTGAATATAACAATGCTGAATTTGCATGTGTGTGTTTGGCTTAAATGTCATGTGCATATAGCTTCATCAACAGAAGTCTTGTATCAACTTCCACTCAGAAGAAACATTTAGACTAGGAGAAGACTCTCCCATCTCCTTATCAAAATGAAACACAAACATCTCTGCAGTACACTGATAAGGTCACCTTTTCATAAGTGTAGTATCTCACTGTAAAAGTCAGATTTCTTCTGTGGCACTTGAGGTTAATACTGTAGTCTCTAGGTTCTGTAACTAGATAAGTAGGTGTTTTAAATCCAATATTGCTTAAATAATGTGACCTGTGTGTACTATGTACAGTTGGCACCTTGACAACATCTCTCTATATAAATTTACACTTAAGAGACATATTTTCACTGGCAGAGGTCTACCCTATAAATTTCTAGCATCCACAGGCAAGCCCCAGTTTTTGAAACACAATGATTACATCATGCTTTCTAAACTGAACTACCTTACAGTTGTAATAGGACATATCCTGTGGCACTGGCTGTTGATACTGTGCTCTCTGGACTATATTAGTAAATAGGTAGGTGGTTTAAATCTAGCAGTGATTGACTGCTGTGAGTGTGTGTTTCAAAAGTATATAGGATGTGTAGCTGTGCAGTGTTATTGTGCTCTTTCCTCACTTTCTTTCCCTTTTAGCACAAACATTACCACCCTATTAAACAATGGCGATGTCATCCATTCAGATGTGCACATTCAAAATTGTAAATCAACATCTTGTGTGGAGCTTGGAATTCAGGCAATGTTCTGTGCCTTGTAGTCTTAGTTAACCAGTTCAAATCCAGCCATTACTCCTTTGTGTCATTTGTGTCAGTATGATTGTGAATGTGCATGTGGGTAACAATGTTGTCACTATAACTTCCTAATTTGGATCATGTATACATGGGAATTCTTAAAAAGAAAATTCTATACCCCACATAAAATAGGTAGAATCACAAAAATAAAGTCTGTTCTATATTTTGGAGATGAAAAGAGGACATAGAAGCAGTCTGGGAACACATTTTTGAATATACAAAATGTGAACATTATTTTAAGAAAATATAAGCATTTGACCAAGCGTTATGGATAGACGATTTTAAGCTTTCAAAAATATGATTTTATATAAACTGGTTACATTATAATCTTATGCAAGGAATTTCAAACAGCACCATGAATTGTACTACGAGATTATTATATAATCTGTTTTATCTGTATAATGTTTGCTTTTCTTTTCTTCTTATGACTTTTGATGCTACAGCCAATAAAATCCTTAAAAAAAGAATACATAAGCTGAAGTTCAATGTAAACATATTGCAAGCAGATGAAAATTACTTACCAAAAGACAGAACAACCCCAGTAAGAAGTATCAGTTGAGAGAAGTGTAACTCTTGGTAACAATACAAAACCAGGATCTGGGGATACTGATCACCCTTGGAATGGACATATGGGACAAAAGTGACAACAAACAGAATAGCAGAGTGTATCCTCAGGGAGATATATTTGAGAAGTAGAGGAGAAGACTTCCACTTTAGAGGTCCTTGGTCAGGCCACACCAAATAAGATGTTGGGGCATATCTTCATGGAAGATAGATTCCAGAAAGCAGAGAGAGATGGCTTCAGCACTATATGATTTGGGTCAAACCACACTTTGAAAACTGGATACAGTTATGAAGGCCATGTAAAGAAAAGGGCAGTGCAGTGATGCAATGGTTAGCATTGTCACTTCACAGCAAGAGGTTCTCCAGTTCAATTTTAAACTAGGGTGCCTTCTGTGTGGAATCTGCATGTCCTTCCTGCATTTGCATGGGTTTCCTCCAGGTGCTCCGATTTCTTCCCACATTCCAAAGACATGCTTCTGAAGCATTTCTTCCCGGCCAACTCTGAAAATAGTCCCTATCCCAGTCAGACTTTTCCGGTAAACAAATGTTAAATAAATAAACCAATAAATAAATAAATACATAAATAAATAAAAGTACATCAAACTGCAAGAAGGAACTCAGAGGAAAACAACCAGAAAAATCCATGGGATGGAGGAGTAGGAATATGACCAGAGGTTAGAAGAGCTAGAGTTGCTCTCAATGGAGATAAGAAGAGATGTGGTGGCATGATGTTGGTATAAAAGAGCATAGGATGATGGGGTGGATGTACAGGGATTATTATGAAGGGGAAAAACAGAGGGTGAGGAGGGGCACTAGCAGCAAATTTTAGTGGCTAACTGTTTTTTGGGTCTCCATAAGTACATTTTCAAAGGAGGGTTGTAGACTCATGTAATGAATTACTGGAATGGGTTGGAAACAGAAACTCCATAGAGGCATTCAAGACAACATAGGAGAATAGGAGACAAGCCACTTTCAGTGGCATAAAGGAAGAAAACCCTGACAGAGGCCCAGGTGACTCAGTTTGATCAATGACGTGGGCTGCTAGTGGAACTGGCAGGGAAGAATGAGAACGAGTGACAGCTGTCAACTTGCCAATCCTGTGTAGATATGGGTGGTCCTGGATATCAGCTTAGTTGATATCTAAATTGATCACTACCTGTTGTACCCACAGGCAATAGACCTGCTGAGCACATTCTGCTACCATGGTAGTGTACTAGCTGGAGACATCAACTTGTGGAGGCGCACTTCCCATGTCAAACAGCAGAGGTAAAGACTGTGAGAGTTATGACAAGAAGGAAGGATGCTGTAAGGCAGCTAGTGGGTGTTCCACCCAGTTTGGAAGCTGTTCCACTCCCTACATCATCTCTTGCTATAGGGAGAATGAATGGACTAGTTAGGCAGCTCAGGCAGGAATGAACAGGCTATAGTGCTGTTATCTGGCTAAAAATGACTGGCTGTCACCTATGATGGAATACATGGCCCAACTGGGTAAAAGCACTAGATGCATCAGGCAGGTCAGAGGGAGGAATAAAAAAAGGAAGAGGACAGGTGAAAAAATTGTGAGTGAAAGATGGATGGAAGAGATGTAGAACACTAGAACACTTGAAAACAGACTAGAGAGGCTTATTCAATTGTACCATAAAGCAAATATAATGTGACAGAATGGACATAACTCTCACAATACTGATTCATAGACTGATCAGTACACAGCAGTAGCCCTGTAATATCACAGTCTTGCATGGCTGTCCATAGAGCATGTAGTCATAAACTCTTAATAAGCCTATAAGACAACTGAAGACAAGGTTATCAAATTATGGATGTGAACAACAACAATAAAGAGCTGATTCACTATTCTTTGAACACCATGCTGAATCTAAGGTTTGCTTTTAGCCATAGTCTCTTGTTCAGGACATTGTACTTGTTTATCCAGGTAGTGTGAACTAATAAATCTGGAACACACCCTTGGGTCTATTTTCAGATCGATGACATTTTAGCACCAGAGGAGTACTGTTTTGGCCATTCATGCAGTGTTGAAGAAATACAATAGACACCTTATCCCCAAACTTGCTCATTGTCTTCAATTTATCAGGCAAGATCATATCAACAAGTGAGCCAGAGTACTATAGAAGACTCTGACCACCTCAGTGACATTAGTTGCAGCATTGACTACAACATGACAAAGATTTTAGGCAGTTCTTTCTGATTACAGGGCATGTTTACCAGGTTATGGAATCCCTAAAAATGCTAATTCTACCTACTGACAAGTTCCTTGATAAAGGTCAATTCTTCCTCACCCCTGTTTAGTAGAGCCTAGACTATTTCTTGCTTTCCCGTTCTGATGTGCAAAATATCTTGCCAAGATAACTTTGACAACATTTCAAGATCTTTTTTGCATGATGTCCACAAACTCTTCCCATTACTTCTGTTTCAGCTGAGCAAACAGTGTTGTCACAGACTTCTGGGCATGCCGGTACATCTTAGCTGATTTAGAAGACCCTCCACAGATAGTGATACCTTCTTTCAACTTATGATTTTCCCTCACCACTGATGCCACCATGAGATGCACAAACAACTCTCCAATTGCAGTTCCTTCCTACCACTTCAGTCAATGAGGTCTTGAACTTGATCCAGCTAGCGGCAGTATTCTTGGCCTTACCTGGCAAATAAAGTCTTCTTAGAAATAGGAGGTGAGCCCATCTTCTTCAAAAGCCTTCACCAGCTATTCCCAAGATCCCCACACTCCTAATCTGGATTTGTCACATCTGTTGTCTGCTTTGCCAATGTCACATTTGATGAATCCAAATCACTATCACATGATTATAGAGTATGGACTTTTTTAAATTCAGCATTCCAGGATATATGTCCTCCAGGGAGAATCACTTTGTCATGATAGAGAGGCTATGGATGTCCTAGTGAGGCTCAAGGATATTTTATTTTATTTATTTATTTATTTATTTTACATTTGTTAACCGGGGGTGTCTGACTGAGCTGAAAAGGCCCTTTTTCAGCAGAGGCCCAGGGAGAAAAGCTCCACAAAGAAAAAGTACAGACTCATTTAGTTATTTAGACATGATCAGTATATACACAAATTACAAGAGACATGTTTTTACAGTGGTATGCGGCACATAAACAGTTACAGTGGAGAGAACAAAGAAAAAAATATTAATTTTAAAAAATAAAGGTAATTAATAGATTTATGGTGTACAGCTGAAATTTGGAACATAGGTAGAATACATACATAGTACACAGGTACAGTACATACATTGTAGATTAGCCAGTGTTTGTGAGTAAGATTGAAAACTATTATCAAGTGCTCTAGATTTAGTATGTATATGTTATCTACTTTCAATAGCCTGGGGAGCAATCATTCGAGATGGAATAGTGGGGGAAGAGTGGAGTTAGGAATGGGCAGTTTAGAGATGTCAGGGGTTAACTGGTTAGCTAGATATAGTATAGAAGTAGTAAAGAACGAGTTGAAGTCATTTGCTGTTTGTGTTGGGCAATCAGGGTTGGAGCCTAATGGATTAGGTGTGGGTGTTTTGCCTGGGGATAGTAGTGTATTAATAGTATTCCAAAATTTTTGTGGTTGTTTAAGGGATGATTGCTGTAATTGGATGTAAAAGTTCTTTTTATCTTGTAGGATAGCTTTTTTTGTTACGTTTCTTAGTTGTCTAAAGGTTTGGTGATCGGAACTATTCTTTGTGGAATGCCATTTTGCCCAAGATTTATTTCTACTATGGAGTAGTTTCTTAGTATGAATTGAGAGCCATAGAGCTGGTTGAGTTTTGATTCTAACAGAGCGTATTGGGGCATGATGGTCAAGAATTGCTAGGAAAGTGTTGTTGAAGTGATTGACTGCCTCATTTATGGGTAGAGTTTTAAGAGGTGACCAGTTACATTGCTTAAGATCGGTTTGGAACAGATTGGGGTCAAAATGTTTTTTGGTTCAGGTCGTTCTAATGGTAGCTGGGATAGTAAGATTTGTTTTGTGTCTGATAATATATATTAGAGAGTGGTCGCTGAGGTCATCTGGGAGGGTTCCTGTTGTATATTTTTTATGTGGGCTATTTGTTAGTATCCAATCCAGGATGCTTTCTTTATTATTAGGTGTATTTGTTCTGGTTGGAGAGTTTATAGTTTGTGAGTAACCATACAGGTTGATCAGAGTGGATGGATTAGTTTGGGTACATAAATTCCAGTCTATGTTAAAGTCTCCTAGGATTATGGTTTCCTGTGGGAGGTATGTAGAAAGGCAGTTTAATATGTCTTCTAGAGTACTTTGATTTTTACCTGGGGGAAGATAGGAGCAGACAATGTTTATTGATTTTTTGGAGTTAAGCTGTAGTCTAGTTATAATTGTTTCTGCATTGTTATCTAAGGGTAGATTGGAACTGATGTTATTAATTTGTAGTCCAGATTTGTAGAGAATTGCGACACCTCCACCTTTTTTGTTTGTGCGGTCTTTACAAAAGATACTATAACCTGGGGGGATTATATCAACATCTTTTATTGTGGGTTTTAGCCAAGTTTCTGTTAGACAGAGGATGTCAAACTGATGAACCTCAAGAAGGGCATGAACCTGAGGTATTTTGTTGCAAATACTACGTATGTTTAGATAGGCTATTGAGAGTGATTTGGAGGGTATGGTGGAAGGAAAGGGGGTTGTCTTGTATTGGTTGCAGTTTGTGGTGAGTAGGGAAGGGTTTGGACCTGGGTTAGGATGAATGTCCCCATCTATTAAGGAGTGGAGAAGTATAAAGTTCTTGAATTGTAGAGGTTTCCAATGGTAGTCAAATGATTTTCTATTGTTTAGAATGGAGTATTTGATGTGTATTAATTAATGATATTTAGGTAGAAAGTAACTGGATTTATAAATGACATTAAAAAAGCTTGTAGATAAAGCAGGTAAAGCTGTGAGAGTTTGTTTGGATGGAATGGTGAAAGTGGAGTGGAGGGGTTGTTCAAAGGAGGTTAAGAGGTAGGTAGTAGACAGAGTGGGTAGGAGGAAGAGTAATAGAGGTAAGTGGCTATGATAAGGCATAGCTAAGAAGTGTGTAGTGGGTGATTAGAGGGGTAGGAGTTAAGTGTAGAGGTGGAATTTCTAGGAAGATAAGACAAGTGGTGGTGGGAGAGGTTTTATTTCTGAGGGGAGTGAAGATGAAGTGAGGGGGGTTATTAATAGAGGTGGGTGTGGCCAGAGATGGATGGTATGATTGGATTAATCTATAGGGGGTGTGTTTTTGGGTGTATAAGTGTAGGGATGCTGGGAGTGGGTGAGATTTGGGGGCCGGGTAGGGGAGCAGAGTGAGCCCGCAGGGCGAACGGAGCGGGAAGAGACACAAGAGTAGCTTGTCAGGGTGACAATCAGTAAGGAGTGAAAATATGCAGGAAAGTCCGGGAGTAATAGAGTATGGAGACTGTTGAGATGCTGGCAGGAGTATTTTGTATGGGGAGTAGAGAGTGAATTGAAGATATGACAGTTCATGGGGAGATGAAAAATAGAAAGACCAGAGAGCGTTAGAAAGGGAGTTAGGTAGATAAGGAAGAGCACATGAAAAAGGACATATATACGCAGAAGCTGGAATAGAGGCGCCACCTAGTGGTTAGTCTCTAAACTACAGTTAAATAAGTCTCCTACAAGTGAGTCATGCCGGGGGGGGGGGGGATGAGACCAGTACAATATAGTGAAGATATGGGCCAAGGTAAAGTTAATTTAGAGAGAAAGGAGATTCAGGGAGGGGGTTGGCTGCTGGCTGACCTAACTGTGAGGTTTGCCTACCTGGCAAGAACTATAAAACTTTAATCTTAATACAGAATGTCTAGAAGTTATAGCAAGACATACTTCCACTGTCTCTACTCAGGGTATGGTCTCCCAAGGAGCCAAAAGTTAACTCTTAAGGATAGATAAGCTTTCTTAGGCGTCCAGCTGGGTATATTCAGGTCAAGTAGTAGGGATGTACAGGAGCAGAAGGAGTGGACAATTTTCAGGTCAGGGCGCACAGCAGCCGGGTGTGGGTGGGAGAAGAAAGATGGCGACCCCTGGTACGGGTTATATTTATAAGGTAAGATATCCACATCCTATATCTGTTCTCTACTCCAAAAATTAAAACCTACTACCCCCTCAGCTGACAAACTTCCAGCAGAATTCCTTCAAATAGGAGCCAAAGCTATTGCCTACCCAATCTCTATATTGATCAATAGAACCATAAAAGAAGGCATTATACCATCAATCTGGAAAATGTCTTATATTATCCCTCTTCACAAAGGTGGCAACTCCACTGATCTCTCAAACTTCTGCCCCATAGCACTACTCTCCCCACTTGCTAAAATAATGGAGAAATGTATACACAAACAACTACTAAACCACCTACTCCATCATAATCTCCTAGCGAACTTCAACATGGCTTCCGGCCATTCCATAGTACCACCACAGCCTTGTTATCCTTTACTAACTGTGTCAATAATAATCGCAACAAAAATACCCTTACCTCTGCTTTCTTTGTTGACCTATCAAAAACCTTCGACATGGTTAATCACCAACTTTTCCTCCACCTATTGAAGTCCCTCTCTCTTGACACTCCTGCTATGAACTGGTTTACATCCTACCTCGAAAACAAACAGCAGGCAGTTCTCTGGCAAAACCACCTATCAGACCTCCTTCCCACCTCCCCAGGTGTCCCCCAGGGCTCCATATTAGTTCCTTTACTGTTTTCCATTTTCATAAATGACCTTCATCTTTCTACTCCACTTTCTACCTGCATTTAATATGCAGATGACTCCACTATAATCTGTTCAAGCACTTCCCAAACCGAACTTCATTATCTCACACAAAAAGCGTTCGGCACAATAGAACAATGGTTCTCTAACCATTGTCTTCTACTTAACCCTACAAAAACTAAACTCTTGCTCTTCACTCCCTCCCACTTGTCTACTCCTCTTCATTTCACACTCATATCCAGCAATGGTACCCTCATTTCTCCAGACCCTACCACCAAACTCCTAGGAATTACAATTGATAACCATCTAAATTTTGATGCACACATAAATACTACAATAAAATCTATTAACAGAAAACTTGGATCCCTCTGTGGAATCAAACCTTTCCTTACTCTAGAAGCCAGGACCGCAATAGCAAGAACCCACTTAATCTCTACTCTATTATATGCTTCCCCCATTTATACCAATATTTCTAAAAACAACCTTAACAAACTGTCTAAATCATATAACAATATAGCCAGATTCGCTAAAAATTCCCCATATATGACTCATCACTGTCAGAACCTAAAACAACTAGGTTGGCTTGAACTCCCCCACCAGCTACAATTTAACCAACTTGTATTAGTTCATAAAGCCCTACATCAACCTAATAACACCCCAATTCTTTCCACCCTCATAATGCCATATAAGAACCTGAAGAATCTACGCTCCTCCAACAAAATGCTGATTCACACTACCCTATCAAAAAACTTAGCAGGTGACTCCCTATTCTCTAACTCAGTCTGTAAAATATGGAATCTATTACCACATGACCTAACAACCCAGACCTCTCTTCCACTATTTAAAACTAACCTTAAACTATTTTTCACTAACCACTGGTTATGTTCTTGTACAAATCCTGACTAACTGTCTACCCTTAAACAATCTGTTACTCTCAAAATCTTATTAAATTGATCCATTATCATGTTCATACATCTCACTATATACTAACCTTCTTACTTAATTACTACTATTGTTAGTCATGACTACAATCTCCTATATTTGACTCTCCTTAGTGTTTTTTGAAAAGTTGTTAATCTTGATGATGTAACCCTCAATGTTAATGTCATTCTTTTTTCTAATTTGAATGTGATCTTTGCATTTTTACTGGAGCTTTTCTCCCCGGGCCTCTACTGAAAATAGACATGTATCCAGTTAGACTAGCCTGGTCAACAAATGTAAAATAAAAATAAATAAATAAAAAATCATGGCACTGCCAACTTTGCTTGAGATGTTGCCTGATGAGGTCTTTAAAGGAGGCTTTGAATGATGTGTTTTGAATGCTAGTAGGGACAGAGTTACATTTTTTAGCCACTGAACTACTATATAGTGCATCTCCAAAGCTATTGTAGCTGTTGGTGACTTCTAGTAGTAGTTTGCTTGATGATCTAAGAGGCCTTTTGGCTGAGTGATGTTGTACTAGGTTTTTGAGGGCAGGACACTTATTGTGGAGGTAATAGATAGAATGACAGAGGCAGAGCTGATTGTAGGTTAGGAGGTTGGGCAGTTCAAGCCAGTGGAGCTGTCTCAAAGTAGTACAGTGATGAGTTCTATATGAGCAATTTGCAGCAAAGCGATTTTACCTGAAACCTCCTGTTTCTGGTAATGCTTACCTTAACAAACAGGTCTGTGGTAAGGAAAACTACGCGCCAGTTCAGAATAAAACTAAGAGGAGCTTGTTCAAACAATAGTTAACAGAAAGCACTTCTGGAGTTAGACCAGAAAGTGTTATTCTCTGTGAACACCGAGTGATGGGCCCAGCCACATAACCAATAAGGAGTGAATGATGTGGAGTCATCTTGCTGGCTTATAACCTGTCCGGTGAAGAGGGAGGTCCAGTGTAGTTCCTTCCTTTTGAAAAGCATAAGCAGGATAGTGTCAAATAATCTAACCCTGGCAGAGGAAAAATGGTTTCAGTGATGTGAAATATCAACTTACTACCAAGGAAGGAACCATGAATGGTGCAAGAGGTATAAAAGTACCTGCTAGATAAAGATGCGCTCAGCTCTATGCACAGCAAAGACTCTGGAATGAAACATTTCATGAAGAAGAGTTATTTTTCACTTTTTGGAGTTGCTTCTTATGAGATGTCCCAATTGGTTGTGCAAATACCGGCAACGCATCAGCTGAGGGATGTGCATTTGGATTTTTGCAAGTTGATGAGAGTTTTTTTTTAATGCAACAGCAAGTCACAGAGAGCAAGATTCTGACAGTTGTTTAAATGTAATCATTAGATATCTGTGGAGAGTATTCAGCCTTCATGGAGCAAAGAAGTAAGGTTGCCCAGAGGGGGCGGCTGCTTATTACCTTTGTTGTCTTTCTAAGACACTTCATTGCTCATGTGGGGAATGTCACAGTTATGTAAAGGGATGTGATTGGATGCATAGCCTCCCAAATATAAACACAAGAAACTGTTAGTGTTCTTCTGTGTTAGGCCATAAGGCTTATTAGTATATTTGATAACAAAGTACCATGAGCCAAATACCAATGATCAGATTTACTGTCACATTATCAGGCAATGAAACTGCAGTTATTTAAAACATAAACAGAGCCTGAAAAGATGTATATAAAATGATTCTACAAAAATACAGTTATTGTTTTATTTACCTCAGTGGTGGCTGGTGACTACAAAGCAGGGGTGATTGCAGAAAGGAAATAAATGGAAGAAAACCAAATACATCGGGGCTGGGCTGCATTACAGCAGGTCAGTATCCATTACCTGTAATCAAACATCATTCACTTTTACCCACAGAATAGTTCAGTATCAACCCACTCAAAGCACTTAGGTTCATAGGTTATTACTTAGCTAACTGCTCTTGCGAGCCATTGTAAGCCTAGCCAGTTATCCCTTGTGAGACTCAAACCCTGCACCTTGTGTTTGTAAGGTAAACACCTTAATCATTAGGCCACCCTAGACTGACTTTAATGACTATATACACCTAAGATGTCTAGCTATGATCAACAGTTGCTCCCCGTTACACACTAGTCTCCCCTCCACCTCCCCATTAACTTCCTCTCCTTTCCCATCATCCTGCCCCTACTCTATCCACACAGATGACTTCTTTCTTGCTTTTCATTCTTTGTCTTGCTTTTTAGCACCCCCCTCCCATGCTTTTAACACTCCGTAACTGGTCAAAACTCTACTGTAATTTAAGTCTGGTGGAGGTAACTAAATTAACCCAACGGTCTGGGGGCTGCTAAGACCCCAGACGTCATAGGGTTTGAAATACTCTGAGGTGCATCTTAGCAGTTTTGCCTTTAGAAGACTGCGGTATATAACACAGTTCATGAACACTTAACTTTATTACAACTGAAGACACATAAGTTTTCAACTATTAAGTGAGAAAGAATCAGATGTTATGAAAATCACATATCAAGCCTTAGATCTCTCAGAGTACTTACTTTGCCATGCATTTCAAGAACCTTTAAGAAACAACTGTGATCACAGTTGTCACAAAAGGAAATATTGCCAGCGTGCCATCTGGAATCTGTAAATAGTTATATGGCATTTGTGAATATTAATATGATTTATATAGAAGTGTGACAGAAGGAGATACTGCCAGCCCCACTATCTGGAATTCTCTAAGTGGCTGTGTGTTATTTGTGAATGTCAACATGCTCATGTAAGATGCTTGTGTTACAGATGTGTTAGAACTGTATGTCATATTGTACAGACATGTGTGCTGAATAGATATTTTGTAAAGTACTGAGCAGAAATGTATATGCACTTTTGCAACTGTTTAGATGTATATATTTTTAAACATGGAAACTGCACACAAGAAGTTAACTTCAAAAGAATAGTTGAAATTAAGTCACTTTATAGCATAGCCATAAACAAAAGAGATGTTATATTTTAGTTTCAGTGCAACAGGCGACATAAAGTCTAGAACTAGAAGTTTTTTGTTTTGACTTTAAATGTGGAGGAATTTAAATTATTTTATGGCTTCCACCATTTGCCTTAGATCTAAGAGAAGTCCTTCTTTATGTATTTTCACAGACAGATACTAAATGCTACCATCTGCAGTGGGGGCTTTCATCTGGGATAGTCAGATAAGAAGTGATGTCATGCTGCAAGTATCCCAGCAGTAATATTTGAGATATTAATTTAAGAACTCTCTGAGAGAGACTAGGCATTTTGTATTTTGTCCTTGACCTGACAAGAACATCCACTCACCACATCTGCCTACTCTGTAAGTAAAAAACAAACGTGTCCGTAGAGCAAAACAATGGAGGGTCCTCAAACAATTCAAAATACTCGATGAAAGAACTGCAGGTCACCAAAAAATCCAAGTCTTCTTGTTTATACAAAAGGCAGTTTTATTTGAATAAAATTGGTAAGCGCTTTCACAAAAACAGCTTCATCAGACCATATAACATTTATCATTAAAACAGGAAGTTAATATATACTAAAAAAAGCGCCAAATTAAAATCATTTAAAAATATATTTAAAGGTGTATTGTCACGATAATTCATTTTTCAGAAGCATCTCAAAAAATACATTAAAAACAACATCACAAAAACACAGGAGCATTAATGCTGTAATGTTGAATAACAAAATCAATAAAGGCTTCTAATATTTAATCTTGGGTCTCCTTGACTTCAATAAGGGGCGTAGTGGCACCTTGCCATTAATGCCCGGTGGTATATCTGCTCTAAATCTGATGATCCAATTGATTTCCCTTGTTTCTGTGTGATTATCAATATCTCCCCTCCTGCATGTCCTCGAAATCTGCTCTAATATCCTAAACCTGAATTCATGACTAGAACCCAAGTCTCTCACATGTTTCGCAAGGGCATTATATAAGTGTCCTTTTCGGATGTGATAAATATGTTCTCGCATCCTGTCCCTCAGCACACGGTTGGTCTTCCCTACATAGTAAGCAGGGCATGCTGTGCAGGTTGCCAGATAAATCACATCTTTAGACATGCAGTTGCCAGTTACCTTAATGGTGTAACTACCTGTTCCATGGGGGTATTTAAACACAGGGTCAGTCAAAATGTAGGAGCAGAAACTACACTTATTACAAGCAGTCATATATGGTCCATCTAAATTTGAGGCATTAATATGTTGTTTCGGATAGCATAACAGCTGTTTAATATTCTTCTTATTACGGTAGATGAATCTAGGTTTATCACCAGTCAATTTCTTAATGGTAGGATCTACTGATAATACATGCCAATGTTTTAAAAAGACATCCCTAAGTGTTGATATGTCCCTAGTGTAAGAGATTGGAAAAATTACTTCACCTTTATTCATTATATCATCTTTTGATGAATGTATAGTTCCAATACCAGAATAAACATCTATTGCACCCTCAGAGAAATATGGAGTGGCCCTGTCCTTTCTTAGCATGTCTATCGATTCCATTCCTCTGTCAATATCTAACGTACTATAACCACGTTGCTTGAATCTAAAATCCAGATCCTCCAGGCCTGAATTAAATTCCTGATCTAAGGGTGTATATCTCGATAATCTCATGGATTGACCACGGACTATGTTGCGATACACATAACCTGGGTGCATACTTGTGCGGTGTAACAGGGTGTTCTTATGAGTGGATTTACGAAACAAACCTGTGTTGACTAACCCTCCTTGTAACTTCTCAACAAAAATGTCAAGGAAAGGTAACTTGCTGTCAGACCATTCCATTGTGAACTTGAGGAACCCCAGGGAACCATTAACATAATCAAAAAATACGTCCAACTCAGTGAGAGTGCCCTTCCAGACAAAGAAAAGGTCATCGACAAAACGCCGATAGAATGGCACAAAGGACAGGAACAAATCATGCTGGAAAAGGTGCCGATGTTCCCATTCCGCCATCACCAGATTGGCGTAGCTATTGGCACACGAAGTGCCCATAGCCACGCCATCCTGTTGCAGAAAAACATGATCCTGAAAACTAAAAACATTGGACTCAAGTACCATACCCAGTAAAGACAATGTCAACTCTCTGTTCACTAAATGTATAGTGGTTATCCTGGATAAATATGAATTAATCATAGCTAGTCCCTCTAAATTGGGTATAACCGTGAACAAAGATTGAACGTCCATGGTTACCCAAAATATATCATCCACCTGACCACAATTGTTGATATATCCATAAAAGTCCAGCAAAAATTGTTTGGTGTCCCTAAGAATAGAGGCATTAGCTTCAACATATGGATGCAACTGAGCCTCAACATACAATGAGAGCGTTTCAGTTATCCATCCTCTCCCTGCTACAATTGGCCTCATGGGAGGAGCAACTGGGTCCTTATGGATCTTAGGGAGGCCCTGGATCGTTGGTAAAAGTGGGTGCATAACATATAAAAAATCATAAAGATCTTTATGCAAGACGCCCTTGATAAATAAATCAGATAAATGTGTATGGACTTTTTCAATGATAGCGTCTACCATCTGATTAGAAATTGGCAGATAGAACTTTTTATCCGCTAACAGACGCATCATATCTCTATTGTATCTGTCTGTGTCGAAAACCACTATTCCACCACCTTTGTCAGCTGGACGTAATACAATATTATTATTATTACGTAGAGTCCTCAAAGCTTCCCTCTGTTTAAAATTTAAATTATGTCCATATTCATAGGTGCGGGTGTGTGTAGAGGTCATCCTGTAAATATCATCCTCCACTAATTTGCTGTATGCAGCAATTAGCGGATGTGTTGGAGGGATGAAAGTACTAGGTTTTTTAAATGTCATACCAGGTTCCTGTGAAATTACATCTTTAAAGAAAACTTTGAGGGAAAGATTCCTAATGAACAACTTGAAGTCTCTCAAGGTCTCTTCTAACCTACTAATCCTACTAGGAATAAAAGTGAGACCCCTCGAGAGTACTTCTAACTCATGTACACTCAATGAATAACTAGATAAATTAAGGACAGTATTTACTTCTTTTTCTCCCACATCCTCTTGATGCTTTGATTGGACTGTGTGTCCGGTGAGAGCTTTCTTTTGTAACGCTCCCTGCTGTTGGACCTTGTCCTCCCCTCCCTCAAGAATGTCTTTATGGGAAAAGGAAGTTTGTTGGAAGACAATGGGTGCTGTATAGGCAGTGTAACAGTACTGCTTGTACTACTATTGACATGGGTGTCATTCCCCCTTACTGTAATGCCTGAAGTCTTCCTACGGACAACAGGTTCAGATGGTGAAACAGTCATGCTATTATTGCTGTCTAAATGCAAAACAGTGTCAACACCCTCTGCTATTACATTGTCATTCCCCACCACCAACGAACTCACGTTAGTGGAAACAGTAGATACAGGGGTCTGAACATCACCATGAGAAGTGTTGGAAACAATTTCCTTATCATTCGTGAAATGGCTTACATTAGGTCTAACCAAATCTGTATCATGTCTCACATTATTGCTAACAGTATTACTGCCAACTACATTAGTATTACTACCAGTATTACTACCAATGCAATTAAACATAGAGGTAAGCCTCAGTTATATGAGGTTGATGAATGACTTTTTTTCGTCTATTGAGGAATCACTTGCTACTGAAATTAAGAAATGTCAACTTGATGTTTATACTGAGTTTCCTGGGTTTGCAGTTGATAGAACTTTTAGCTGCATTTTGGACAATGTTACACAATATGAACAACGCCTCTTGAATCAGAAGAGAGCGAAGTTACAGAGGGACAGTTCTGATTTTAATTCTGGTCATATCTTCACTTGGCCGAGATACAATGCCAATGTGAATGGTAGCAATATTAATGTAATTGGTAGTAATACTGGTAGTAATACTAATGTAGTTGGCAGTAATACTGTTAGCAATAATGTGAGACATGATACAGATTTGGTTAGACCTAATGTAAGCCATTTCACGAATGATAAGGAAATTGTTTCCAACACTTCTCATGGTGATGTTCAGACCCCTGTATCTACTGTTTCCACTAGCATTGAGTTAGATTTGGTGGTGGGGAAACAATGTAATAGCAGAGGGTGTTGACACTGTTTTGCATTTAGACAGCAATAATAGCATGACTGTTTCACCATCTGAACCTGTTGTCCGTAGGAAGACTTCAGGCATTACAGTAAGGGGGAATGACACCCATGTCAATAGTAGTACAAAGCAGTACTGTTACACTGCCTATACAGCACCCATTGTCTTCCAACAAACTTCCTTTTCCCATAAAGACATTCTTGAGGAGAGGGAGACAAGGTCCAACAGCAGGGGGCGTTACAAAGAAAGCTCTCACGGACACACAGTCAATCAAAGCATCAAGAGGATGTGGGAGAAAAAGTAAATACTGTCCTTAATTTATCTAGTTATTCATTGAGTGTACATGAGTTAGAAGTACTCTCGAGGGGTCTCACTTTTATTCTAGTAGGATTAGTAGGTTAGAAGAGACATGAGAGACTTCAAATTGTTCATTAGGAATCTTTCCCTCAAAGTTTTCTTTAAAGATGTAATTTCACAGGAACCTGGTATGACATTTAAAAACCTAGTACTTTCATCCCTCCAACACATCCGCCAATTGCTGCATACAGCAAATTAGTGGAGGATGATATTTACAGGATGACCTCTACACACACCTCCTATGAATGGACATAATTTAAATTTTAAACAGAGGAAGCTTTGAGGACTCTGCGTAATAATAATAATATTGTATTGCGTCCAGCTGACAAAGGTGGTGGAATAGTGGTTTTCGACACAGACAGATACAATAGAGATATGATAGTCTGTTAAAAATCTATCTGCCAATTTCTAATCAGATGGTAGCGCTATCATTGAAAAGTCCATACATTTATCTGATTTATTTATCGAGTCTTGCATAAAGATCTTTATGGATTTTTATATGTTATGCACCCACTTACCAACGATCCAGGGCTCCCTAAGATCCATAAGGACCAGTTGCTCACCTCATTGGCCACGGAGAAGATGAATGAAAGTGTAACGCTCGACATTGTATGTTGAGGCTCAGTTGCATCCATATGTTGAAGCTAATGCCTCTGTTAGGGACACCAGGTTGCTAACTTTTATGGATATATCAACAATGTCAGGTGAATGATATATTTTGGGTAACCATGGAACGTTCAATCTTTGCGGTTATACTGCAATTTAGGGGACTGTATTAATTCATATTTATCCAGGATAACCACCACTATACATTTAGTGAACAGAGAAGTTGACATTGTCTTTACTGGGTATGGTACTTGGAATGTTTTAGTTTTCAGGATCATGTTTTTCTGCAACAGGATGGTGGCTATGGGCGCCGTGTAATAGCTTCGTAATCTGTGATGGAACATCGGCACCTTTCCAGCGTTTGTTCCTGTCGCTTGTGCCATTCTATCGGCGTTTTGTCGATGACCTTTTCTTTGTGCGAAGGGCACTCACAGAGTTGAACGTATTTTTTGATTATGTTAATGGTTCCCTGGGGTTCCTCAAGTTCACAATGGAATGGTCTGACAGCAATGCCTTGACATTTTGTTGAAGTTACAAGGAGGTTAGTCAACACAGGTTTGTTTATTGAATCCACTCATAAGAACACCCTGTTACCGCACAAGTATGCACCCGGTTATGTGTATGTAACCGTGGTCAATCCATGAGATTATCGGATACCCTTAGATCAGGAATTTAATTCGGGCCTGGAGGGATCTGGATTTTAGATTCAAACAGCGTGGTTATAGTGCGTTAGATATTGACAGAGGAATGGAATGCGATAGACATGCTAAAAAGGACAGGGACCCATATTCTCTGAGGGTAATAGATGTTTATTCTGGTATTGGGAACTATACATTCATCAAGATGATATAATGAATAAAGGTGATAATTTTTCCAATCTCTTACGCTAGGGACATATCAACACTTAGGGATGTCTTTTTAAAACATTGGCATGTATTATCGGTAGATCCTACCATTAAGAAATTGACAGTGATAAACCTAGATTCATCTACCGTAATAAGAAGAATAGCTGTTATGGCTGTTATGCTTATCGAAAACAATATTAATGCCTCAAATTTAGATGGACCATATATGACTGCTTGTAATAAGTGTAGTTTCTGCTCCTACATTTTGACTGACCTGTTTAAATACCCCATGGAACAGGTAGTTACACCATTAAGGTAACTGGCAACTGCACATGTCTAAAGATGTGATTTATCTGGCAACCTGCACAGCATGTGCCCACTATGTAGGAGAGACCAACCATGGGGACGGGATCACGAGAACATATTTATCACATCGAAAAGGACATATATAATGCCCTTGCGGTATGTGAGAGACAGGTTCTAGTCAATTCAGGTTTTAGGATATTAGAGCAGATTTGAGGACATGCAGGAGGGGAGATATTGATAATCACGAAAACCCGGAAATTGGATTGACGAGTCAATAGATTGGAAAGGTACCATTGATACAAGGATTAAATATTGAAGCCTTTATTATTTTGTTATTCAACTTGGCATTAATGCTCCTGATTTTGTGATGTTGTTTTAATGTATTTTTGAGATGCTTCTGAAAAATGAATTATCGACATTTCCTTTAAATATATTTTAAATGATTTTAATTTGGCGCTTATTAGTATATTAACTTCCTGTTTAATGATAAATGTTATATGGTCTGATGAAGCTGTTGTAAACTCGATTTTAATTCAAATAAACTGCCTTTTGTATAAACAGAAGACTTGGATTTTGGTGACCTGCAGTTCTTTCATCGAGTATTTTGAATTGTTTGAGGACCCTCCATTGTTTTGCTCTACGGACACGTTTGTTTTTTATTCTATATTAAAAATAGTGACCATTTTTGCTATTAGAAACATTTATGCATTTTGCATATCTTTATTCTGTCTTGTATAGCTTTATCAATTTTAAGCCATCTCTTGTTAATTAAACTATCTCTTGTATAGCTTTACAGTTTAACAGGTTGTAAATACAATTTAATACTAAACAATACAATAATAACCATTATGATAGCTATTAACAACTTGTAAGATATCTTATCCTGTCAGGTTTAATCCAGTTTACCAGTATTTCTAATACACTAATACCTGTTTCCCCCACATAAAAGAGTATTGTCAAGAAGGAATGAGATATTTTTTCCTCTAGCTTTATTTTAGACCCTTGTTTTTTATTTTTTTCTAAAGCTTTATTTCAGACCCTTGTTGTTTATTTTTTCTATAGCTTTATTTCAGACCCTTGTTGTTTATTTTTTCTGTAGCCTTATTTCAGACCCTTGTTGTTTATTTTTTTCTGTAGCTTTATTTCAGACCCTTGTTGTTTATTTTTTCTGTAACTTTATTTCAGACCCTTGTTGTTTATTTTTTATATAGCTTTATTTCAGACCCTTGTTGTTTATTTTTCTGTAGCTTTATTTCAGACCCTTGTTGTTTATTTTTTCTGTAGCTTTATTTCAGACTCTTGTGCAGTACTGCTTATACAGTCAGTGTAAAATTGAGAAAGTACCCCTCCCCCTGTAGTACTGCACTATTGTTTATCTGCTTTATGCTGTGAGAATAGAATGCATGTCAGCCCAACACTTTGGTTATACATGTATTTTATTAGGTTACGAACAAACTATGGACTTTTATTTGATTATTTTTTATAAAGCTTTTGCTGTTTACTACCTCTAGTAGGTATTTACACCCTCCTGCATAATTGATTTGAACTGTATGTATACTATAGCCCATTTGCTGGCTGTACTTGATGCAACTGAGTTTTTTTTTCTTTTAACATTTACTTGCAAACAGATTATCAGTGACATATATGCACAATTGTGGCATTTTATGACAATTACTAAATAGTGTTGCCTGTAAACATTTTAACAATTATGTTTTAATAACAATGATGCTTTAGAAAAACTCAAGCTACTTGTCTGGCAATCAGTCTTGTTGTTTATCTTATCTTTCCAGCATTTCCTGTAACTATTCATTAAGTCTAGGAAGGTCTGAGCTCACATTTTATATTCTGTAAACTATAATTAATTCTTTTGGCATTTTTCCTTTAATGTGATTGTGATTTGCATAACTATGCATTTATACTACATTACAATTAGCTTACATGGATTTCAGTATTTTTTTTATTATTTATTTCACTATTTAACTGTCCTGCCATTAATTTTACAAAAACTGTTTGACAAATACCATCTGTGATTTTCATTTTAAAATTTAGAACTTTAACTGTTTGGTGTTACTATACAATTATAAAAAATTGTAAAAAAAAAACAAAATAGATATTAGCTTAATTAACATATGTTTATACTTACATTATTTGTATTTGCTGTTGTCTGCCTTTTGCTTTTGTGCATTTTAAACAAATGTACTCTAGATGAAAAGAACATACATGCATGTCTGTCTTGTATATGTATATAACACAGTTCATGAACACTTAACTTTATTACAACTGAAGACACATAGGTTTTCAACTATTAAGTGAGGAAGAAGCAGATGTTATGAAAATCACATATCAAGCCTTAGATCTCTCAGAGTACTTATTTTGCCATGCATTTCAAGAACCTTTAAGAAACAACTGTGATCACAGTTGTCACAAAAGGAAATATTGCCAGCGTTGCCATCTGGAATCTGTAAATAGTTATATGGCATTTGT
Organism: Protopterus annectens; assembly: GCF_019279795.1. Lineage (NCBI taxonomy): Eukaryota > Metazoa > Chordata > Ceratodontiformes > Protopteridae > Protopterus > Protopterus annectens. Next base: position 661,405,770 of record NC_056729.1, on the reverse strand, counting down.
GAATATTAATATGATTTATATAGAAGTGTGACAGAAGGAGATACTGCCAGCCCCGCTATCTGGAATTCTCTAAGTGGTTGTGTGTCATTTGTGAATGTCAACATGCTCATGTAAGATGCTTGTGTTACAGATGTGTTAGAACTGTATGTCATATTATACAGACATGTGTGCTGAATAGATATTTTGTAAAGTACTGAGCAGAAATGTATATGCACTTTTGTAACTGTTTTGATGTATATATTTTTAAACATGGAAACTGCACACAAGAAGTTAACTTCAAAAGAATAGTTGAAATTAAGTCACTTTATAGCATAGCCATAAACAAAAGAGATATTATCTTTTAGTTTCAGTGCAACAGGAGACATAAAGTCTAGAACTAGAAGTTTTTTGTTTTGACTTTAAATGTGGAGGAATGTAAATTATTTTATGACTTCCACCATTTGCCTTAGATCTAAGAGAAGTCCTTCTTTATGTATTTTCACAGACAGATACTAAATGCTACCATCTGCAGTGGGGGCTTTCACCTGGGATAGTCAGATAACAAGAAGTGATGTCATGCTGCAAGTATCCCAGCAGTAATATTTGAGATATTAATTTAAGAACTCTCTGAGAGAGACTGGGCATTTTGTATTTTGTCTTTGACCTGACAAGAACATCCACTCACCACATTTGCCTACTCTGTAAGTAAGTTAACTAGGGTACAGTAATTTATCTTAGATTCAGACAGGAATATAGTGAAGTATAGCTAAGATGTTTTCTTTATTCATTTGAGACTGTCCTGCAATATTGTTTTAAGTATTTCCTGTGATTTTGAACTCTGGTGTAACTGTGATTATTTGCTGAGCATTTTCTTGTTCTTTTATTATTTATTATTATTAAATATAGTTAAACCTTTCATTATGGCTGATATTTGTGAGACATATTTAAGCTCTGAGAGTATTTGCATATTTATTTGGTGACACTGTGTGGGCCACTCCTAATAGCCTTGCTCTTGATCAGACTACCATTTGGATTAATAGTAACATTACACAGTAAGATTGAACACCTTTTGTTAAGGGCCTTAAAGTAGCTGATAAAGAGTTGGCTGGTGGCAGTAATAACTACTTTATAGTCTGGGCAAAAGGGGGCATTGGGCAGGGACATGAAGCACTTGTTGGACAGAGAGTGTGCTGGAGATCTTGGCTTGGCTAATCAGTTGATATCTCAACTCTACAGCTGTGCCATTGGGGAGTCTTACTGGGGATCTGGAGAAAGAGGGAGAAACCAGCCCCAGACTGACTATGGTCTCTGTGTGCTCTTAAGAGAAATTGCACTTTACTGTGTGTGTACTTGTCATCTTCCCAGTGTGTACGTTCCCCACTGTTACCAGTGGTGAGAATTGGGGCTCCCTGATTACTGGACCAGTGGGGGACATCACATATTAATTGGTTGGCAGTGGTGGGATATCCACATATTAGGATTCAGTGGTGTGGATACTGAACTCCTGTAGCCTGTAAACAGTGGTCACTAAAAAAACTGTTTGTACTCTCAGTCAGCCACACAATGAAAATTCAGAGTTTCATATCACAGTAGTTTTATTTTTTGTTAGCTTAGTTAGTCAGGGAGAGCAGGCAAGGATGTCAGCAGAGGAGTATGGCAAGCTGACAAGATGCCAGTTGGCTGAGATGTGCCAAGACAAAGGACTGATACATGCCAACCTGATCAAAGCAGAGATGACTGCTGCCTTAATCACAGCTGCATCACATACCAGCAACCAGGAGGACAATTAGACTGGCCTTGGAGAGGTACAACTCTCAGAAAATGGACAGTTCATCTTTTTCACAGAGGACTTAAAAATCCATCTGGAGTTAAAGAGACTTGAACTGGAGGTCAAACATTTGGAAATAGAAGCAGCAGAGAGACTGAGATGTCTGGAGGATGAGGAAAATGAGAAACTGCAATGTCCAGAAGCTGAGGAGAATGACAGGCAGAAGCAACACGAGAAGGAGATGCTGACTCTTCGCCAGGGTCATGAAGATAATGAGGAAGGGAATAACTGAACCCCAGAAGCAAGGAAGGTCAGTAAACTTCTTCCACAATTTACAGAGGGTGATAATTTTGACAGTTTTATTCATATGTTTGAAAGGGTATGTAAACAGTATAATGCTGACCAAGGACTCTAGGTACGGTTCCTGACCCTTTTACTCCATGGTAAAGCTGTAACTGTTATTTCTAAATTGTATGATATTGATTGCTTAAATTATAATAGCATTAAAACTTATTTGTTAGAGTGTTTTAAGTTAACCCCTGAATCTTACAGAAAAACATTTTGTGAGCATAGACCCAAGGCAGATGAAAGTGTGTGTGACTATATTGCTGAACTAAATACTTATTTTCATAGATGGGTTAGTAGGTAAGTCCCCATGTTTGAAGGGCTGGCAGACCTTTTGATGAGGGAAAAAGCCCTTAGCACTTTTCCTGAGGACATGAGAATCTGGTTAGCACATAGGCAATGCAATACTAGTTGGGGAAGAAAGGAGACCTATACCAAGCAAGCAGGGCATCACTGCACAGGAAAGGGATACCCAGTACTCCTCATGGGTCTAAGGGAACCCATGGTGGGCAGCCTAAACTGCCCTAACAGAGTCTCTGCCAGTAGCAGAGGAAGCCTCTACTCTAGGTACACGTCCTGGACCAAGGGTTAAATGTTTTAAATGCAACCAGTGGGGCCATGTAGCATATACATATCCACGGATGCAAGGTAGGGAACAAAAACTGGGAAAGCCAGTAAGTTGGAATGACAGAATGCTAGCAGTAAGTAGTCTGGAGACAACAAGGATACAAACCTACCACAAGAGGTTGTATCCTATGTTAATAAATGGGAAAAAGGCCACTGCTAAGAGACACAGCTGCAGATGTCCTGATAGGAATGATTTTGATAATGCACTACCTTGTGTGCATGCAGTGGCATGCAGTCAGGCTTGGAGACAAGCATGCAGGTCTGGTAGCCTGGGGGAACACAGATAGACCTCAGACTTGAAGCCAGGATGGGTGAGGTGGTTACTTCAGGGAGGGAGCTACTCTGTAGCAGTGAGACTGAATGTGAGCCACAGATGCTTGTGGGTACTGATGTTCCCTTGGACAGAGTGACTGCAAGGGCAGAGATGAGTAGTAGTACTCAGGCTGACAGAAGATACCAGACTTCCTGTGAAAGGGGAGCTGGGAAGGGTTACAAAGAGAATGGAGAGACAGGCTCAGCTTTCAGACCCTACATTACAAGGCCTGAGATAGGTAGCTAGTGAAGCACCTGATTCTCAAGGGAAGAGGCAAGCTATATACTGGGACAAAGGTTACTGTATAGAGAGTGGACCCCTGAGGGAGGGCTAGAGGATGAGAGAATACAACAGTTGGTAGTACCCAGAGCCTACCATCTAGCACTTCTAGCCATAGAACACGATGTTCCCTTTGCAGGTCATATGGGCATAAAGCATACAAAGAGATGTATTATGCAGAACTTTTATTGGCCTGGGATTTCCAGATATGTAACAGGGTGCTGCAGGACCTGTGAGGAGTGCCAATAAGTAGGCAATGCAGGAGACAGGGTCAAAACTCCTTTGATGCCTTTGCCTGTGATTGCGAAGCCATTTCAGAGGGTAGCTATGGATATTGTGGGGCCTCTGATTACCCCAAGTTCCACAGGAAAGAAGTATATCCTAGTGGTAGTAGATTATGCTAACAGATACCCTGAAGCAGTGGCTCTGTCCTCCATTGAGGCAGAAAAGGTAACAAATGCTTTGTTACAGATTTTCAGCAGGGTAGAGTTCCCAAAAGAGATACTGACTGCCAGAGGTACAAATTTCATGTCAGGCCTGCTGGCTTGTCTGTGGAAGTTCTGTGGGGCGAAGTATATAAAGACCACCCCCTACCATCCCCAGACTAATGGTCTTGTTGAGAGGTTAAACTCTACACAGAAGACCATGCTACAAGCATTTGCAGACCAGTTTAAGAGGGAGTGGGACAAGCATTTGCCCCATCTGTTGTTTGCATGTAGGGAGGTGCCCCAGGAATTCACAGGTTTTTCACCCTTTGAGTTGCTGTATGAGAATAGGGTGAGGGGACCTCTAGATTTGATTCGAGATGATTGGGAGGCTGAGTGCGAATCCCACAAGGAGTCTGTTGTGGCATATGTCCCAAACCTCAAGACAAGGCTCAGGGAGCTCATGGGCTTGGCCCAGGAGAACCTGTCAGAAGTCCAACAGCAAAAAAAAGTATGGTATGACAGGAATGTTAGAGCTAGAGAGTATGCTGTAGGGCAGCAAGTCATGGTTCTCATTCATGCCAGACACAACAAGCTGCAGGCAGCTTGGGAAGGACCCTTCAAAGTGGTAAGGAAGGTCATTGATGTTAACTACATGGTAGAACCACTAGGCAGGTGGCAGGGGCACAAAGTGTACTATGTTAACATGATGAAATCGTACCATGACAGGGAGGCCTTGTGCTAAGTACTGGCAGTAGGAGGCAGGGGAGTCTGAGGGGGATCTATGGCTACAGGGAGCCAGCTAGGAATGTCCCAATTTACTATGGTGGAGTCTAGGATTGCAGGCATATGATATGACAGTGCAGCCCTGTACTGGGGTCAGCAATGCCAAGGTAGCTGGAATCTCAAGACAGGATATAGGGTAGTGTATTTCCAGATAGGCTCACCCTCTCAAGCAATGTTTCTCAAGAGTCACTAGAAAAACTAGATTGAGTCTTTGGGGGGTGGGGAATGTTACAAAAGGAAATATTGTCAGCCTAGCTATCAGGAATTTTGTAATTAATTATATGTCATTTGTGAATATTAATATAATGTATATAGACATGTGACAGAAGGAGATACTGCCATCCCAGCTATATGGAATTTTGTAAGTGGTTGTGTCTCATTTGTGAATGTCAACATGCTCATGTAAGATGCTTGTGTTACAGATGTATTAGAACTGTATGTTATATTGTGTAGACGTGTGCTGAAGAGATATTTTGTAAAGAACTGAGCAGAAATGTATATGCACTATTGTAACTTTTCTGATGTATATATTTTTAAGAATGGAAACTGCAACACAAGAAGTTAACTTTAGAAGAATAGTTGAAATTAAATGACTTTATAGCTGGGCCTTAAACAAAAGAAATATTATCTTTCAGTTTCAATGCAACAGGAGACATAAAGTCTAGAACTAGACGTTTTTGTATTGTCTTAAAATGTGGATGAATGCAAATTATTTTATGTCTTTCACCATTTGCCTTAGATCTAAGAGAAGTCCTTGTTTCTGTATTTTCACAAACAGATGCTAAATGCTACAAACTGCAGATGGGATTTTCACCTGGGAGAGTCAGATGACAAGAAGTGATGTCATGCTGCAAGTATCCCAGCAGCAATATTTGAGATATTAATTTAAGAACTCTCTGAGAGAGAGACTGGGCATTTTGTATTTTGTGTTTGACCAGACAAGAACATCCACACACTGCATCTGCCTGTTTGTAACTAAGTTAACTAGCATGCAGTAATTTCTCTTAGATTCAGACAGAAATATAATGATGTGTAGCTTAGATGTTTTCTTTATTTATTTGAGGCTGTCCTGCAATGTTATTGTAAGTGCTTCATGTGATTTTGAACTCTGTGATTATTTTCTGAGCATTTTCTTGTTCTTTTATTATTCATTATTAAATATATTAAACCTTTCATTGTGGCTGATATTTATGAGACATATTTAAGCTCTGAGAGCATATTTATTTGGTGACACTGTATGGGCCACTCCTAATAGCTTTGCTCTTGGTCAAACTACCATTTGGATTAATAGTAACATTACACAGTAAGATTGGACACCCTCTATTAAGAGCCTTAAAGTAGCTGATAAAGAGTTGGCTGGGGGCAGTAATAACTACCGTGTAGTCCTGGCAAAAGGGGGCATAGCTAGTAAAGCTGCGCCAGCCTTTCACAGGTGTGTGTGTGTGTGTGTGTGTGTGTGTGTGTGTGTGTGTGTGTGTGTGTGTGTGTGTGTGTGTGTATATATAAATCAAATCTCAAAGAATGAGTGTGTGTGTTAGCTACTTGGGCAAGGACATGATGCACTGGTTGGACGGAGAGGGTGCTGGAGGTCTTGGCTTGGCCACTCAGCTGATATCTCAACTCTATAGCTGTGCCAGTGGGGAGTCTTACTGGGGATCTGGAGAAAGAAGGAAAACCAGCCCAGACTGACTGTGGTCTCTGTGTGCTCTTAAGAGAAATTGCACTTTACTGTGTGTGTACTTGTCATCCTCCAGTGTGTACATCCCCCACTGTTGCCAGTGGCGAGGATTGAGGCTCCTTGATTACTGGGCCAGTGGTCTGGCATCACAACAGTGTCAGTCATAATCATTTTTAATACACAAAAAGTTATAGCTGCCCTTATGTGTCAACATCCATTTAAAAATGTGTGGCAATGTAAGCCTTGTCCTGAAGTATGAGACAGCAACAGCCCGTGTGTGATACCAAAGTACCAAGATATAATAATCCAAACTGTAAATGGTTCAACTCCTATTTAGAAAACAGAAAACAAGCAGTACTTTGAGAGATTAACCTATCCACCCTTCTTCCTGTTACCTTGGGCATCCCTCAAGGCTCCATCTTGGGCCCTCTCCTATTTTCACTCTTTATCAATGATCTAAACATTAATACTCCAGAAACCACCTGCATATAATATGCAGATGACTCAACATTAATATGCTCCGCTTCATCCATTTCTGAACTGCAGTCCCTCACCGAAGCAACATTTAACATAGTTGAGAATTGGTTCCTCCAATACTGCCTCCTCCTAAACCCCCAAAAAAACAAACTATTGTTCTTTACTCCTACACAAAAGTCCTCCCCCCTCCACCTCACAGTAACATCAAACAATGGCATATCTCCCGACCCTACCACCAGACTCTTAGGGGTAACTATAGACGACAGCCTCACCTTTGATACCCATATCAATACTACAATAAAGTCAGTGAACAGAAAATTAGGCTCTCTCTATAGGATAAAACAGTTTCTTACTCCAAAAGCTAGAACTACGATTGTCCATACCCATCTTATCTCTACCCTCCTCTACGCCTCTCTCATTTATACTAACCTATCGAAAAACAACCTCAACAATTTTAATACCTCCTACAATAACATTGCCAGATTTGCCACTGGATCCCCATTTAGAACCCACTACTGTCAAAATCTCAAACAGCTAGGATGGCTGGAATTACCTAATCAGCTTCTCTTTCACCAACTTATTACTGCCCATAAAACCCTTCATCATCCTAGCAATACTCCTATACTAACTACCCTCATCTCCCCCTACAATAATCTTAAAACCCTACGCTCATCAAGGAAACTTCTAGTATCCACCACAAAATCCAATAACAGGGCTGGGGACTTTCTATTCTCCAACATAGTAGGGAAAACCTGGAGCCAGCTCCCTAGTGAACTAACCTCCCTCTCCTCTACACCACTTTTCAAAAAGCTACTTAAAACATACTTCAAGACTCGCTGACTTTGCCCTTGTACCAACCCAGACTAAAAAGCTGCTGCCTACTACTCTCATCTTCACTATTCATTGTACTACTGCACTGCCAATACCTCTCATTAAACTTACAGCTTATGTGCAATTAGCTATCTAACTCTGTAGTTACTGAGTCTTTCTATATAACCCAACTCAGAGTTTTACCTGCTCTCTTAGCTGTTAACAGTATGTATGAGTCTTCAACATCTGTATCATCATAATCCTGCTGTATCAGATTAATCTTGCTCTTATATCAACTTAATCCTGCTCTTAACTACACCACTAAAGAATTGTATCTTAAACTGCTTGCTCATAACTCTGTATACATACTTCCAGTTAATGTATACTATTCTTCCCTTTTTAATTGATGTTAAGTTCCTGATCTCTAAATCTATGATTTTAATGCTCTTTAATCTTATAAGGATACTCTACAAATTGTTTACAAATGTGTTCTAGAATTACAAATATATTGTTTTTATTATGCTTATGTTTTTTTCATCTGTGTTGGAGCTTTTCTCCCCGGGACTCCACTGAAAATGGACATATATCCAGTTGGACTAGCCCAGTCAACAAATGTAAAATAAAATAAAAATAATAAAATAAAATGTTTACTGTATAACTGAGACAAAAACTCTACAAGCAGCAACAGCCCGTGTGTGATACCAAAGGACCAATATATAATAATCCAAACTTTTTTTTAAAAAACCTAAAGTGAATTAAGCAATTTTTTCCTCTTAAATTAGGACATCAGAAATGTTTACTGTATAGCTGTGCAGTTTGCTTCTGTTTTTTATGATATCACAAGGTGAGCTATCTACTTTTAAGCATCTAGTTAATTTCTAATACAGCTCCTTGGTTACAGCCAACTGTGTGGCATGAAAAGGTTCATTTAGTTTTATAACAGTGATATATACATGAGAACTTCGTTAAATGAAAACTATGTTTCTCTTACTTTTGGAGCATAATTAGATCGTTCCACATATTGCATGCATAATAAACTCATGACTAGTCTTGAAGACCATTATACAAAGATCTGGAGTGCCATGGCACTGTATTAAATAGCATAACATGGTCCTTTGATGTTTAGCTGTGTTTCACATCTAACATACCAATTGCATGTTGGGGAAAAGGCTCCATATTAAATTTTCATGAGCATCTTAATAGCATCTTAATAGCAACAGTTGTGGTGACATGATTGATGGAAGAATTCTAGTGAGGTGGTCTGGCTGGCACTATGCATATTCTTATGGGCAGTAAACACTTTAAAGATGTAACAAGGGCACTAGGAAAAGGTTGCAGAGGACTAGGACTAAAAAGTGCCATTTCAGTTCATCATACAAGGAAAGTAGAATATAGAGAAGCCAGAAAGAGGGCAAGAGCAAGCAGAAGAGCACACACAATGGTAACCGGTGGGGGCAACACATATTTATTTTTGGGGACAGGCGCCATAACAAGGAGCATGTGACAATGGGAGAAAGAAGAAAATATGAAAGGTATTAGGGGATAACAAATCAATATAAAATGCAGACAGAGAGACAGGAAGGTATGAACACAAACATGGAGCAACAGTGGACAAATCTAGACAGACAGAAGGTTAGTAAGTGGAAATCAGGAGGACTACACTACAACACACAGTACTGTAAATGTCACACAAAGAATGGGAATGTCACAATGATGGTTATGGTGGATACTGAGGGCCTGTCTAATTGACCTGTAGAAGAACACAGCCAGATGTCAGTCACCTCCATAACTGGCATCATGGGCAAGTTGTGCCGCTTGTGATCTGAAGAATGGGACTGGATGGCTATACAATACTGTCAGAAGCATGAGAAGATGTCCCAGGGTCCTCTCTGGACATTGTCAGAACAGGCTCACTCCAACCCCTACTGACAGTTGACCACAGAAGCCAGTAATAAGTCCTCCAAGTCAGCTTCCACAGGGTGTTCTTCACACCCCACAGAAAGGCCTGACAACCTTTGGTGACCTAGCAACAGGCACATCAGTTGATGAAAACCCAGGTGAGAGCCACTGCTCTATATCTTGCAAAACAACTGACCCTGCTAAAAAGGAACAAAAAGAGAAAGAACAAAAATAAAGAGCATTAGTTCACATGTGTAAGACAACCTGATTTAAATTTTATATGGTAAGATATCTATAGTCTTTACTTAGACCACCTCCTGTAGACCCTCCTACATTTCATCAGACAGATGTCATTATTCAGTACAATCTCCCGTGCTGCTGTAAAATATAAAAACAGAACTGATCATTTGAATTTGGCTCTGACAACTAAAGGCAAGGAGAGCAACAGAAAATATTCAGAAAATACAGTGCAAAACCATATGTACACAATGCTTACTGCAGAATTTTCTCTCTCTGTCTATCTCTGTCTTTGTCTCCCCCTAACCTCTGCCACACATTTATTGAGCAGGTGAAAATGGCACCTCTCCAAGTCACTATAGCTATGTTAGCATTGCTTATCAGACTCGATGATATCACAATGTCATCAGTCACTGCCCCAGCAAGCTTGCGCAAAGCATCACTCTTAAATACATAAAGTCATCAAATTGCCCCAATAGGCACTCCTTATAATCCCTATGCAGCAAAAAGGGAATGATTTTAGTCTCTTGGGTGCACTAGGTGGGAGCCTTGCTGAAAGCAGTGCAAAAGACGTGTCCACATCCATTCCAGGTTAAAATGAGAAGGGAAATGGTTGCCTCATGTTATGGTCACAAATTATTAATAACATGAGACATACATTGTTGGGCAGCAAGCATTCATATTGTAAAGTATCACTAGCCTAGACAGTCAATGCTATATACACAAGTGCACTGTGTACATGATGCCATGGCTTGGGAATAGGCAGGGATGAGCATGATTGTGGATAGTAACACGCATTATTGCAGGGATTCAGAGACATTCACACCATATCATCTCATCAGTAGAATCACCTCTACAAGGTCTGTTTAAATATGACAAAAAGTGAAGTCACCATATTGTGGAAGACTGCATTAAGACAAGCAATGTGGAAAATGGAATTTGGTGAATTAGAGTTTCTACAGCCACATAGACATATAAACAGCAGACAAAACAATTGATAAATGACCTCAGTGATACAGAGTGCAGACATAACTGCATGGAAGCAGCGTGAACTAATACTGAACAGTGGAGTATATGGAGAAACATCACACAAGGGCATGACAGGCTACTGTCCTTTTGTGGGGGGTTGGAGGTCATCCTTTCATGGAACAGATCATAAAGGCATGACAGGTTACTGTACTTCTGTGAGGTTAGCATCTCATTTTGACAAGGATCAGAGAATAAGAGTATGAAAGGTATTGTCCTCCTGTGGGGAGTTGAGGGGTCATCCTTTCATGGAACAGATCATAAGGGCATGACAGGTTACTATCCTGCTGTGGGGAGATAGGGGACTCACACTGACAGGGAATAGATCACAAGGGCAGCAGAGGGGGTACTGACTTAGTTTCATAGTTTCATAGTAGTGTACTAGGCTATCTGCCCTGGGGCAATAAATATCCTCCAGCATCCTGTTTATTTATATTTGGTGCAGAGCAGAGGTTGAAATTAGAAAGCTGGTGGTTCTGGTGGATCTGATTTTTGAGATGTCACCTCTGGGCGGCGGTATTCTACTTCTAGAGAATAGAGCTGGAGTAATCTAGCTGGATCAGGCAGCATGTGTTTTGGATGATCCTCTTGGTGGTGATGTACTTGGGGTCTTTCCTGTTGTTGCATGTGCGGGTGAGATACATCCCAAATGGAGCATTATATTCAATCATGGGGATGACTATACATTTTTTTGCACAAGTTTGAGGCCATGATTCCGCACCAGTTGTCCGCTTCACCTTTCTGTGTGATGTGTGTGTGTCAGCAGGTGGATCAATTGGCACCCACCCAGTTTGCAGTCATTCAAACTTTGTCAAGCCATAAATAATCCCATATTTGCTTTCACATCCAAGTAAATGCGAATAATAGAGTGGTCCCAAGACTGAGCCTGGTGGGACACCACACTCGTGACTGGTTTTGAGTCTGACATGGCTCCAGCAATTTTGACCTTATGGGTGACATTACATTTTACATTGCTGCTTTTGTCTATGATGCCAGAGTGTGGTATCATGTCAAGGTTTTAAGCCAAGTCAAGTAGGCAGTGTGGACAGCCCAAAACTTTGAACTGGGTGGACTGGCGGTATCGCAATATCATATATCCATGATTGTTCCATTTCCATGATTCTTTCTCTCCCCAGCAGACATCAGACTTATCAGACTTATATTACAAGGTGCAGTCAATTTCCCCTCCCCCCGGTGGGGGACCTGTTGCCTGCGCCAGTGTTCAGTGGGGGTACCTCCTGTAGTGAGGAGGCATTGATTGAATTTTTTTTAGGTGCGCGGGGTTTTCATCATCTTGAAGTTCACGTAACACGCAACCGGGGATACCATCGGGTCCCATAGATGCTGTGGAAGTACTGACCCCGAGGGAAAACAGACCACAAGGGCAAGACAGATTACCCAGCGGTGGAGGTGAGAGCATGCTGTAGCATATGAACACAGATTTCATGTTATGCTTTTAAGGGCAATGAGGCCACCCCATGTACTGTCAGCTGGAAGGCAGCAGTGATTGCATGCCCATGGCTGTTGTCAGTATGCACCGGGTAATAATGATGCAGGACAGGTTACCCAATGGTGGAGGTGGAGAGCACACTGTAGCATATGCACACAGATTTCATGTTATGCTTTTAAGGTCAATGAGACCACCCTGTGTGCTGTCAGCTGGAAGGCAGGCAGTGATTGCATGCCCATGGCTGTTGTCAGTAAGGCACCAGGTAATAATGCTGCAAATTAACAGATAGGCATATAGCCACCACATGGAGGCAGAGAGGCAGTTATGAGACCTTGGGCTCTACCATGGACCATCATATATACCTACAACCAATGAACCACATGTGTAAACCATAGGTCTAAACATCTTTTCAAAGTATTGCTGTAAATTTCACTGTGCTGGAAACAGAAGTGTTACTGCAGGCCATATTAATATATGGCATGCCTATCCGTGACAATGGTAAATCAGACAAGCCTTCTTGGGATGAAATATGGCGGGATAAATTGTACCACATGACAAACATTTTGGAGTTCTGCCCCTATTTTAGCTCAGCATTCCACATTATATGGCCTCCAGGGAGCATCACTTTGTCATGTTGCAGAAGTTGGGAGGGTGGCCTAATGGTTAAGGTGATTGCCTTCCAAACACAAGGCACAGGGTTTGAATCTCACAGGGGATAACTGGCTAGGCCTAAAATGGCTCGCAAGGGCAGTTAGACTAGTACTAACCTATGAACCTATATGTGCCACCTAGTCCATCTCAGGGCTATTTTACCTGAAACCTCCTGTTTTTGCTAAAATGTACCTTATCACACAGTAGTGGGGTAATAAGGCAGGCAAAGACAGATAATAAAAACTCTGTAGATTCAGAATATAACTAAGTGGAGCTTACCCAAAGGTTAGTTATCCAAAATATACCTCTCAGCCTCTAACAGTAAGAAATCTGGACAAAACCATGAATAGTGGGGTAGCAAACGACCAAAATCAGGGACAGATTTTAAATATTGCTCTTATAAATGTAGAAAGTTGTTAGAATAGCAGGTTCTATATTAACAATCATTTTCTGAAGGATATGAAGTCCGAAACTCAAATGTATGTCATTATTTCAGAGAATTGTTAACAATCTCAGATATGGAAATGACACAATTCTGACAGCTGAAAGTGCAGGAGAACTGAAAAACTGTTGATGAAAGTGAAAATAGAAAGTGTGAAAGCTGGTTTGTTGCTCAAAGACAACCCACCCCCCCTAAAATTGTGACTTCTTTCCCAATCAGTTCTTTGATGGGAAAGTGGTGGAGAGAGTGACAGATTTTATTTTCCTGGACTAAAAGAACTCAGCACATAGTGAGTGTTGGCATGAAATAAAAGGATGGTTGCATTTTGGAAAGAAAGCTATGACAAATATGGATGAGATTCTAAAGAGCAAAAATATTACATTGTCAATAAAGATCCATGGTTTTACAGAAGTATAGATATGGCAGGGTGAATTGGGCAGCCACCCTTGACACAAAGACGCCGCTCAGGTAACAATGCAGTTTCTATATGCTGCCACTGCATCCATCAAAAGCACTGAAGTGCTTCAAGTCACAGTGTGTCACAGTGTGTCTTAAAGTGTTGTACCATCATTCAAAAATTCAGAAATGCAGTCTGAGCTAAAGAACTTTAGTGTCTGTTATTCGGAATGCAACAAGCTGATTGTTACAAACTCAAAAGCATTTCACACAGGTAGAAAACTTTCTGGTAAACCTGGTCTGGGGAAGGTTAAAACATATCTATTTATGCCTTTAACAATAGTGAAAAGTAGCTTGTAATCACCAACTCTTTCTTAACCTAAAGAAAACTAAACAAGAATTATTTTTCCCTACATTCCTCACCCATGAAAAACGCAACTTTAAAATCATCCTCCTAAACAAGACTCCATTTGAGGTAGTGCCCCATACAAATCTACTGAGGATTACAATAAATGACAATGTCAAATATGACCTCCACATTCAAAACAATATAAATAAGTCACAAGAAATAGGAAAGCTACAGTACATACAACCAATGTATTCATTACTGCGTCTCAAAGAATCACTCTTACCACTATGTACTTAACTCTCCTCTGTATTAAATGGTTCTCCCACCTTGACTAACCCTCAGGCCACCCTGTAATCTAAACTAGAACAGTAACCAAATCACAAAACCAGGGCACAAATAGCAGAGATCCAAATAATCGAGACTGTGGATCAGGCAGACAGCTGTTTATTAACCATAAACATTAATGCACTCCAAAAATCAAGCGTTTTCATCACAAAGACTTCATCAGATGTTATGCTTTCCACTTCCCCTTGTTGTTGATAAACTAGAACAGTGTTACAACAAGGTAGTTAGACTTGCAGCTGATACTAGTCAAATATGTTACTGTTCTGCTCTAAAATTATAAACTGGCTAGAATTATCCCACCAGATAAATTATATCTAGCTTCTCTTAACACAAAATTATATTTAATCCTATATCCTGTTCTTCTATTAGTACAGTTCTCCATGTACCGCTATATGTCATAGTGCAAGAAATCTGAACAAAGCTGACATAATGGGGGGTACAAAGGCCACAAAATAAGGACAGATTTTAAATATTGCTCTTATAAACTTAGAAAGTTGCTATAATAACAAAATTTGTGTTAGAATGCATTTTCTAAAGGATACGAGGTCTGAAACTCAAATGTATGCCATTATTTAGTAACTTTATTCCTTAGATCATCCCAGTAATTTGTCAAAAAAAAATCCCCAGGATTTTATAAAAATCATGTCTGTGTATGTGAATCCCCCTCAGTAGCTCGCCATGCATATTGATGAAGGCATGATACTGAGGGAGAGCAGAGGGTGGCATTATTGAATCGGTGTAGGGAGTGTGTCACTAACTGTATCCATAGATGGGTAACACACCCCTTGCACTGTCAAAGTGTCTGATATCAATAAATGTAATCTAATATTTTTTCTATTTTTTTTTTTAATGTTTGCGCAGTGCAGCATGGTGCACAGTGACTGACAATGCCAGACATCTAACTTTAGAAACCAGATTCATTTAATTTATAATTCAAAGGTCAACTTTAATGATAGCTTAACGGGTTTGCACTGCACAGCATGGTGCTTAGTGGTGCTTAAACTTGGCTCAGAGGTATATGTAAAAGTATAGCAGCATTCCCTATATCTGCATAACCCAATGGCTAGAGTCACAGCCTTATGCAAAATAGGTGTGGGGTTTGAATACAGGAAGGGAAATTAAGTATTTATTTTCTAAATATTAATTATACCAATTATTTTAAAATCATGGTGTGCTGCACTCATCTAAGCATTGCTAAGCCATGCTAAGCCAAGATAAACACTGTTAAAACATTCTCTGTTTAAGGCCTACTTTGCTGCGCTTAGCCGGTTTGCACACCGCTAAGCATTGCTAAGCAGTAGAAGTTTAAGCATCACTCAGCTCAGCTCAGCTGGTTTGCGCACTGCTAAGCATTACTGAGCAATGCCAGTTTAAGCCCTGCTCAGCTCAGCTAAGCTGGTTTGCGCAGTGCTTAGTGATGCACAGCATATTTAACAACAGCCCAATGGTGTTTAAAGGTGGGACAACAAGCTTATTCAAGTGCAAAAGGCAGTAATACAGCATAATCTGTTGGCGTTTAAACCATGAATGAACTATGGCAGGTGTTGGAGAGGGTGCACACTTCTGAGTGCAATGGTGGGGCATTCTGGAGTCCAGGGTGATGGTTGGACTCCTTGTGAAAGACCATGACATCCGCCTGTTGCAGGGTCAGTTCCAGGAATCGGAGTACAAGGTGGAGGCCTGTGACTTGCTGGCACGCAATCTCACCAGTGCAACAAGTATCCCCCACACAGGTGAACAGATCTGTCACCATTATGATGATCTGAAGTCCCACATGTTTGTAAGTACTGTTAGCATTGTTTTACCAATACTTACTCTGAATGTGTGATAGACAGGTACAAATAATGGTGTACTTCTCTCCCTACAACTGCAGAGCTAGCAGCCTAGTGGCCCATGCAGGGTGCCTGGCCAGGTTGTGGCATGAGTATTGTGAGTACAGATGTATCTTGCAATCTATAGTCATATAAGCAAGAAAGAGTAAATGATTAACTGCCATTAGGTATTTACAGTTTTGATTGTATTGCAATGAATATGGTCATAGTCCTGGACTACATTAAATGATTACTGCCAAGTATAGTGCAATAAAGATTAAAGCATGAAACCTGATAATGTCAATGAAATAAAGTTTCTACTGCAATAACTGTGGAATTACAGCTGTATTGCAACATTGGCATTATATGGACTGTTGTTCAATAAAGACTTGAAAATATACCAATAACTGCATGAAGGCACCCCTAATAAAGTTGTGTTGTGCAATATGTGTGTAAGCATTGCTGTTGTTCATGAATTCAAGTATGACATCTGCTCTGAAATCAAAACACTAAGAATACTATTAAGTGACACAAGGTTAGTTAAGAAAGAGTGTTATGCTAAACTGTTGATTTAGAGCTATACTACAAGATATATGCATTTTGATATTTGTTTTGCACTAAGAGCTGAAGCAATACCAGGAACACCCAAGTTATATTGTGTATATCAGGATTGTCTTGTGTTAACCATTGCATTTCAGCTATATGCATTCCTGCTACGAGGTACGGTGCTGCAGGCAAGTATGACACTGTAATATCTGTAGACTGCAAATATAATATCTGCAACTGTGTAAGGGTCAGGTAGCCAATCCAACACTCCAATATGGTTTATACATGTCACAGATATTTCCACCTACTAGGGGTTTATTGTGTACACTTGCATTCTAAGTATTAATGTACTGTTTACCTAGTATCTCTGCATGCATGAATCTCATTCATGTGTGTTCGAGTATCACTGCAGTCTTGTATAACACTATGCTTCTATTACCAAGTCATATTTTGTTTCCAGGTGAGCTCTAGGCAAATATCAGTCAGTCAGTATGCAGCAGTGGCTCAGTAGCTGAGTTTGTTAAATGCTCTGTCTCTTGTGCATTTTGTCACACACAAACCACTGTTCAAATCCAGTGGCAAGTAGTAGCAAATATTATTGCATCAGTTATGTATTGTTAACAGATGTTCTCCCGACAGGAATTACAGTTAAATGGGTGCAGTAGCCCTTATTCTGGGTTAATAATTTGTGTGTTCAGATGTAACAAAGTAACAAAATTGTTCAGGAATGTGATAAGATGTCATAAAATAAAGGCAACAAGTACAATACTAATAACACATAATACAATAGAATGTGTAATCTTGGTATGGCTGTATGCTGGTGTGTCTGTGAATGTTTGCTGATGGTCTAATCACATGCCTGCCAAGGATGGCATGATAGTAGTATACTCTCTGTACTGTGCACAATGCATGTCTCTCAAGTGTCACGCAGTCATGGACTGTAATCACTGTTGCCTAATTCCTCTGTCACAGATCTATTATCGACATGATTATGTCAATAGCCCAGTCACACTACATCAGTCCACAGTACACCTTGGTAGTCATATAGGTCCACCTGACATGTAATACTCCTTTGTAATTGTGTACCTGTAGGTGTTACAGCTTGGCCCATACTGTCCCATGTGGATAGCTTGAGAGGTATGAACATGCATATAGCCTCCAGCACAGCCACCTTTGGGGCAGTGATGGAGCAGAGTTGACTGCCCATGGGTGGGGAGCTCAGTCACACTGCTGCCATCTGGGGAAAAACAGGTCTGTAACTTGCTTTACCAAGACAGTCTCCGATTTAGGAAGCCTTTTTCTTGAGGATTTGTTCACAAAAGGATTACATCACTCTACCAGGTATGTAATACAAGTCCCCATATAATGGGACGCAGATGGGAGGATGTAGTTATGGGGAATAGGGATTACAACAGTAGGCCTGTATTACATCTCTGGGAATGACATGTTGGTGATACTCTGCTGTCCAACAGCTACAGGCATGCCTCTCACCTACACCTGCTCTGACTTAACACAGCTGTGGCCCTCTGACTCCATCCTAAAATGGTCGTCTCCTGTATGAATGCTACTGGATTATGTGTTAGACATATTGACAGTAAGTAACGGTGGACACAGCTATTATTCAGCTCCTCTCAGTCTGTGAATGTCACACAGGTATAGTTCAGACATTGTAAAGGTGTTCCTGACTGTCCCTGATGTACTCTGGCTAGGTCACTGTCTTGTCAACATTCATATCTCATCACTTGAGAGCTATGGCTAGCATACCTGGCAAATCCCTTATAGCAGGAATTCAGGTCATAGCCATTATTAGTGGGGAGACACAGCCCCATCCTCTGCAACAGAGTGTACATATTGGTCATACAAGGTAAGAGTATGAATACAGCAACAGATATTACTGTAGCATAACTGCTTTCTGAGGGTTCTGGCATGTGACAGCCAGATTCTCTACATTCTGAGAACAGACATCAATTATTGTCCACCTGTTTGCAGACATCCACATGTTTGTGGCAGAAGGACCACATATACCAGGCACACATACACATTCTGCAAACATTGCTTTGCTAGCTGACTCCAAATCCAGCTCCAGACAAGTGACAAGTGGAGTACAGTCCTGGGACCTCTCTTGTTTGGCATCTACTTCTCTGAAGTACAGGCCAACACTAAGGGACTCTGACTAACAAAGTTCGCAGATGACTGCAAACTGGGAGCCATTATTTAATCCCCAAATGATGTCGATACTCTACAAAAGGGCCTTACAGAAACAGATGCTTGGTGCCAGAGCCATGGGCTCAAGCTCAATGCCAAGAAATGTATAGTTATCCCCTTTGGGAAAAAACATGTACCCGTGAATTACCACATAGGTGGCAGTACACTAAACACCGAAAGTGTGATAAGAGACTTAGGGACACAGGTGGACAGTGGTCTCACCTTCAATAACCACATCACCACAACAGTCAGGAAATCCTTCTATGTGGCACACCTCATCACTAAGGACTTTTCATCCAGAAAAAGAGGTCATTGTCCCACTGTACTCATCCCTCATTAGACCCATTATAGACTACAACTCCCCATTTGGTATGTACCTCTCAAGACATCTGCAACAACTGGAAAGGCTGCAGAAATACCTCACTAAAAGAATCACAGGCCTAAAGCAGATGCCCTATGCTGACCACCTTAAAAAACTCCAGCTATACTCTGTCACATATCGTCTGCTCCAAGGTGATCTCTGTTTAACATACAAGGCCACGTCAAACCCAGAGCTGCTGGACATGCTACACTTAAAGAAATCCCAATCCCTCAGAGCCACATGCTCCAGGTGAAAAAATTATATTGATTCTGCTTACTTGCTGCTTGCTATGGGATAGATTTGAAGTTTTCTTAAGACACTCAGTCTTGCTGGCTGGATTCTGCTAAAATTCAAAGTCTGGTTATATTTGCATTCACAGTCTGTTGCATACAGAAACTTGCAGACTATACACTGATGAGAAAATATACTTTGCAGCATCAACTTTAGAGAGCAGTAACAAATAACTTTTTATAATAAACCAAACGGAACAACGTTGAAAAGTACTGTTCCAACTTTACTTCTCATATAGTACAGATGATGTGAGAGATATAACATTTACCTTGGGACAAATGAGTCCCTACCATACCTCTAACATAACTGGATTTATACAGCTCTTTATATACAGTTTTAGTCATGCATAAACATATACATTTCCTCTTGATATTCTATTTTGGAGAATTGCTCATCCTGTAGAAACAATACTAAGCTTCCTTGTTTAACAATGTCTTGTAAGAGACCATCTTTTCTGACAGTGTGAACATCCTGTAACAGTGTCCTGTTGTCCATGCAGAAAACATGTTTTGAGGAAACACATTGTCCTGTATTCTATTTGGATCTTTGTATAAGAACATCTGTTCTTGTGCCAATGCTGATAAGCATATCCTGTTTTCCATGCAGAAAAACATATTTTTGAGGAAACACATTGTAAGAGATCAGCTTTTCTGACAGTGTGAACATCCTGTATTTTATTTGGATCTTTGTATAAAAACATCTGTTCTTGTGCCATGTCCTGTTTTCCATGCAGAAAAACATATTTTTGAGGAAACACATTGTCACAGTGTTATTGTCCATTCTTTAAAAGCAGATTTTACATTTTTGCTCTTGCATACATCCTGTTTTTAAGTCTGTAAGGGAAAAATGTCCATTCATAAGGTTCCCTATTTTCCAAGCCATGGTCATTTAGTATGACTGCTGATCACATATTACTAAACTCTGTTTCTGCATTTAAGCAAGCTTTTTCTTTCAGCATATTTACAACATAATTAATTTCAGCCTTATATTCATAAAATCTAACAACAGGGATCTAAACCTTGTCATCACAATAAACAAAACATGTTGGAGGGATAGGTTCCTGACCAGAGACTCCCCAGACTCTGGAATAGACTGCCCATACATGTCAAGCAGAGCACCTCTTTGGCCCTCTTCAAAAGGAACCTTGATGACTGGATGGGAGAAAGGAAATTCATCCCAGGGATCATATCAGTTGCCCTGCTAGACAGGGGTCCAGGGAAGTAAATAGTGTGGGAAGAAATAGCCAAGGAATTGTTATGGCTGGGCTTGTATAGGCCCTAGGGCTGATAGCCTAGTACCAACCTATGAACCTATGAACCTCTATGTACTGGAGAAGTACAATGCCTACAGGGAAGATAACCTACAGCAGGTTTGCTTTGCTATCTGTCACTGTGGCACACTGATTTTGCTGGACTGTCCCCATATACTTGTACTAACACACAACAATGTTTCTGACAGTGGCTGTATGACATAGTACTGGAACATTACCCATAGGTGACACACCACAGTAGATGGCATTGATGGGTGTGGAGATATACAACACACTCTGTCACAGTACACAGGGACATAACCAGTATTCCTACTATGTTGCTGATAGCCATATACATAGATAGTGTATTGACAGAGTGCGGGCTATGAAGTGAGAGGTATTAGTAGATACTGCAGGCCAATTTGGATGTGCAGAGTCTGTACATAGTGGATTGCAACATATCTGGTCCTGTGATGTGTTCCCCTCTGCTTGTCTTTCAGAAAAGATGTATCAACGGAGGCACCTACAATTTGCAGATGTTGAATATAATGTTATCCTGGATGGACTCAGACTGCATCATAACATTCTGCTCTCCAGGGGTTTCCAGGATCATGAACAATGTGCAGCACTGTGGGCTGACCTCATCACAGCTGTCAACCAAGTAGGGTTACAAGACAGAACATATGAGCAATCAACATGGGGCAACAGATATTGTCAATTCTGCATGGCAAAAGGCTGCTGCTGTGGCCAGGGACAGTGCTGCCACTGGTGGAGGGCCTACTGCACAACAACCACTCTCAGCCACAGAGGAATTCCTGGTGAACCTGGGATCAACCACCAGCTCGCTCACATCCAGCACCCCAAACATTGTGGAGGTGGGTGCCACAGCATCCACAACAGAGGAGTGTCCAGGTAATCCTCCAGGGTTCATCACTGTAATACCGTATCAGTCATTGTGGCAGCCTCTGTATACCAGTACACAGGTGTCAGGTCTATCTACATGGGGGGGGGGTTGGTTTTAATGCACAATTGTGCACACATACTCAGAATGTCAGCAATGTAGGGAGTATCACATTACCTACTGTACATGTTGATATACGCACATATTATCTTGTAACAATGCCATATTTGGTATTGCTGACAATACCTACCTCTCCCTCACATTTCCATAGGTACATCAGGTGTGGCAGAGTCCAAGATCCTGTACCTGGTGAGTATGATACTGATTGGTGATGGATCATATATAGCCTAACAATGTTAAGGGCCACCATTTTGTGCACATGTGTGCACATGTACTTACAGCAGACTATAACTGTACATCTCTTTTTCAGTCACCCACATAAGTAGTTTGTGTGCAAGACAGAAAAGGGTAAGATATGTGTAACCCTGTATAGTATATTTATTATTCTCTCTGTCATTGTATTGTTCTATATTATATTATTGTAAGCATGAAGACTAACAGTTTACTATCATGTCAATTATGGACTGTTTGTCTAGTTTGCTTGACCTGTAGTGTCTCATCAGAACTAACTGTGACACCCGTGCACTGGCCCAGTAATCAAGGAGCATCAGTCCTCATGACTAGCACCAGTGAGGGGCGTTGACATTGGGAGGATAATAAGTACACACACAGTAAAGTACAGTTTCCCTTAAGAGCACACAGAGATCACAGTCAGTCTGGGGCTGATTTCTCCATTTCTCTCCAGATCCCCAATAAGACTCCCCACTGGCACAGATATAGGGTTCAGATCTCAGCTGAGTAGCCAAGCCAAAACCTCTAGTACCCTCTCTGTCCAGGCAGTGATTAATGTACCTGCTCAAGTAGCAGAAACACACACACTTTGAAATTTGAGTTATATACAAACACACAGACACTCGTGGAAGGCTGGCACAGGTTCTTTAGCTATGCCCCTTCTGCCCAGGCTGTAAGGGAGTAATCACTGCCTCCAACTACTCTTATCAGCTACAAATAAGGCCCTTCCCAAAGGGAGACCAATTCTACTGTGTAATGCTATTATTATCCAATTAGTAAGTGTGATGAACAGCAAGGCTGTTGGAGTGACATTGTACAATATCACCAAATACATGCAAGTACCCTAAAAGCTTAGCTTATCTCTACACAAAACAGCTGCAGTTGAAAGGTTTAAAAATATTTAATAATAAATAATAAATAACAAAAAGGCAAGACAATGCTTAACTCAACACAGTGACATTAGAAAGTTCAGAAATCACAGGAAATACTTTAAAACAACATTGTAGGATAGCCTCATATAAATATAGAAAACAGCTAGACTAATCTTACTATTTCTATCTATCTCTAAGAGAAATACTAAGATCTAAGATCCTATTTACAGAGCAAGACACAGTGCTGGTGAGTTGTCAGATTCAGAACAAAATACAAAATGCTATTCTTACTTTCTGAGAAAGTCCTTTAATTGATAATGCATATTACTGCTGAGTCATTTCAGATTACATCATTCTTATCACCTCTGCTGAAGTTTCCCAGGCTCATAGAACTCAAAATTGTAACTAATTTCTTTTTGATCTGCCAGGAAGCCACAGCAATAAAAGACACTTTACGTGAAACCTAGTAATTATCTATGTCTTAAGACAATAGAAAGAATTTCTAGCTGCAGACATCCTATCTCCAAGCTTGAGATCACACACAGTCATAAATTCTTTACTTATCAGCTGTCTTCAAGCAGGGGGCACTGTGGTTACATTTTTGAAGCTTAGCACATAACACAGTTTTCTTACATTTCTGAAACCAGCTTGTGGATCATAATATTTACAATGGCATAGAATTATTTACAAAATTCTATCTGGCTGGGCTGGCAGCCCCTCAGTTTTTCACACTAACAAGCTAAAATCAGATTGCATGCAGCTGCACAAAAGTAGGTGCTTGAACAAATAAATCACTTCAACACATATGCTCATGACAGGATTGCTTTTGGACAATTACAACCAGCAAAACTCAATGAAAGTATTTTTTTGCAGGGCTCAAGTCCCCTACACCCACCACAGGAGGCTTAGTTACTCAAACTCCCCTTATGTTTATATTCATTGCAACACAGAAAAACAGCAAGGACAACAACAAGGCATTCTTCAGCTATGTCTGCAACCTCAAAGGCAATACACAATTATGTGCAGAGCTCATCGATAATGGAGCCACCTATACTGAGCCAGAATGTACAGTAAACCTACTGGCCACAAATTCAGCTCCTCTTCTCCCTCTAAACCTTCCCTCAGGAAATTCCATCAAATATAACTCTCCTTGCTGTCACTAGGGAACAGGTCCTTAATGCTCTGTCTAAGGCCAGTGGACCCAGACAATATCCAAAATGCTTTTTAAATAGCATGAAACATAACCTATTATGCCCAATGGAATTGCTATTTAACTGTAGCCTCCAAACAGGCTTCATGCCTCATGAATGGAGAATGACAACAGCCATCCCTCTACACAAAGGTGGGTTATCTACAGACCCTGGAAACTACAGACCTATAATTCTCACTAGTTTTTTATGCAAAGCCATGGAAAAAATCATCATGGAAAAGATCAATAATGATATAGTAAACCTCCAGACACTGGACCCAACACAATTTGGTTTACTAAAGGGCAGCTCATGCCTATTCAACATGGTGGACTTCTTTGAGAAGGCTACCTAAGCAATGGATGAGGGCAAAATGGTTGACACTAACTACCCTGACCTGGCCAAGACATTTGGCACAATACCCCCACTCAGGCATTGTTGACAAAACTCAAGAGGTTAGATGCAATCCCATATGTCACCTGGTGGATAAACAACTGGCTCACAGATAGGATCAAGGAACTTAGAATTGGGGAGTCCACCTCTAGAAAGAGACCAGTCACAAGTGGAGTCTCTCAGTGATCATTCCTCAGACCACTCCTTTGTGGCATTTACTTCTCTGAAGTCAAGGCCAATGTCACTGGTCTTTGGCTGACTAACTTTGCAGATGATTGCAAATTAGGAGCTGTCATTGAATCCCACACAGACACAAATGTTCTCCAGGATGGGCGGCACATTCAAACAACTGGTGTCAGAGTCATGGACTAAAACTAAATGCCAAGGAATGCATGATAGAATCCATCAAGAAGTCATCCACTTATGGTAACTATCCAGTGGCGGCTCGTGCCATCGGACTGCAGGACTGCAGCCCTCCCAACAAAAAAAGATTCTTGAATAAAAAAATAAAACATGTATAAAAAAATGTACAATCATAAAATATTTTGTTTCTTGACCGACTTGCAATGTCCTGGAACTCGTACTGCGCATGCTCACTGAGTTCCGGGATTTTATTTATTTATTTACATTAGAGAATGAGTCCATTTCTACAACTCTAGACTGCTTTACAGGCAATCCGGATATGAGAGAAGGCATCAGTGTGATGCCCAGACGTCTATGCAATTTTTAACTGCACAGTAAGAAAAAGGGGGTTCAGACTCCCACATCCACAGTCACGTACGTGACATGGACGGCTGGGTTTCTACTGATTGGTTCTCACTCTCTTCTCAAAAAAGAGAGCGAGAAACAATCAGTAGTAGTCTGTACTTGGATTTACTTTCTTATGCAGTGCTACCGCTAGTGCTACAGATGGAGACGGACTATCATTAGTGAAACTTTGAAAGTACAAGTAGGTAGTACTAGTAGAGTGGTTGACTAAGTTGAAGTTCCTTACTATCTTTTTTTTTTTCGGCTTGCTTGTTCTGCCCATTGCTTTGCTGCTGGCTTGAATCAGAGAGTCACAGAAAAGAAGACAGACTCTCAGCTCGGACAATCTTGACTTTTTACAAAAAGTTTTTAAATTGAGCTAGGTGCCGGACTCGGCTCTGTGTCTGTGTGTACAACTGTACACCATGGTCTTTTATGTTTAAATGGTTATTCCCTGCTTTTGTGTTAATGCCATGTGTTTTAGTACTGTTAAACAAGGTGTGCACCATTGCTACTTCCATTTAACTGGTTATTCTCTGGTTTCGTGTTACAGCCATCATGCAATGTAATTTTTTTTACAGTAGTATGAACGCAGAGCAGCAGTAAAAATCTGCACTGTCAGTCTGTCTAGATCAAAATGATGATGTCACTCAAAATATTGTATTGCCGATTTGCCGTGTGGTCAGAATGAACTGTGTAGTTAGAGCCTAAATTACCTACTTGTCCTGTCAGTGTGGCTCCAAAAATAAAACTAAAACTCCCCAGATAAACAATGCCGAGCTGTTGGCTTGTCTTCACATGGAGATTTCTTCTCATGCTGTTTAGGTCAGACCTTTGCATGAAGATTAGTATTACTTCTGATGATGTTGCTGTTTAACCAGGTTATGTATACAAATTACACACTGCATGGAAAATAGGATGGGATTGCTATAGTTTTTGTCTAGCTGCACTGAGTTTCACATCAACTTTTTTAAATAAAGAAAATATTTAAATAGAAAAATAGGCCCTATTTTAAGTTGAGCATATACTAATGAGGGGCAATGGCACAGCGACAAATTTTAAATACTGGTGTTATAAACTGGGAAAATTGCTAGAATAACAGGCTTTGCATTTGCATGAATATTTGAGGGAAATGAAGTCTGAACTCAAAATGTCATTATGGGAGTGCACTTCTCAATGGTTTGGCAAAAAAAAAAAAAGGAAGAGACAATACATATGAGGAAACCAGGGATATTCTGTCAAATCAGGAACAATTGACAGCTATGATACACACACACAGACACACACACACACACACACACACACACACACACACACACACACACACACACACACACACACACACACACACACACACACAGTGCATATATGTATGCCTGCAATATACCTTGTTGAATGCACATCTTGTCGACAAAGAATATTGCCATTTAAATGAAAGCTACATGTGTTGACATCGGGAGATGAGGAATGTTGGCTCAACTGTTCCTGTGGTGTGGCATGCAAGCATGTGGGATTTTCCAAGTTATGGCTAGAAAAAAGGTCTAGTAAGGTGAGAGATTCAGTGGTGTGTGTAATGCCCCAGTTGCTATATACTGGTAGCTAGAGAACACATGGTAGTGGGTAGAAAATACTCAGACTTGAACCCTGTACTTTGGGTGCAGGTGGCAAGGGCCTGAATTCCCTACCCACCACCATTTGTAAAATGTTTACAGATTTGTGCCTCATATTTGTTCTGTTCCTCATAAAATCTGTGGTTTCTGTATGTTTGTTTTAACTTGCAAAGTCAGTAGTACAGTGGTGCACTGGTGACATTGTTGCCTAACAGCTACAGGCTCTCTGGTTTGATTCTTGGCTGTGGTGCCTTCTGTGTGGAGTCTGCATGTCTTCCCATCTTACAAAGACATGTGTTTGTCCCTGCTCTGCTGAAAATTGGCTTTTGTTCCAAGTCAGACTTTCCTGGTTAACAAATGCTAAATAAAAATAACAGGCATTTGAATTTCAGACTTCATATTCTTCAGAAAGTACATGGTAACACAAAACCTTTTATTCCAGCAATTTTCTAAGTTTATAACATGGATATTTGAAATTTGTCCCTATTTTTGGGACTGTATTCCCCCATTATTGGCTTTGTCCAGGTTTTTTGCACTAAGGTTGAGAACTATGGTGAGAACTGAATTCACTGAATATGTTTGGGGGCTGTATTCCCCCATTACTGACTTTGTCTACGTGTTTTTTGCTACGAAGTTGAGAGCTGTGGTGAGAACTGAATTCACTAAATGGTAGCCATTTTAAGTTTCAGTCTTCCTCACTTTCACAAAACAGCTGATTTGGCATAGTGGTATGTTGCTCTGACTGTTTTGCACAGGGTCCCCTACGTTCAAGACTTGGCAGTAAAATGTATGGTGGTAACACAGCATTTTGTTCTAGCAACTTTCCAACATTATACAAGCAATGTTTAAAATGTGTACCTGGTTTTTGGGCTTTTGTCCCCCTCCCCAATACATTTTGGCTTTTTCCAGATTTCTTGTGCAGCAAAGTTCAGAGATACAGCTGAGTGTCAAGTAGATTTTACAAGGAGCTGAGAGCTGTAGGGGAACAAAAGTTTAGTGCTGCTTCTGCTGAGTCTGCTTGCATTGTTAATAGCACAAGAGGTAGTGTACTTGTATTTGATGCGGAAGGGTGTGGGTTCTACTCCCACAGTAGGTAGATGCAGTGCTGATACTGTACTGCCTTGTAAAGGGGGTGGATGCTGCAGTCCTTTTTGGCAAAGATACCTAGTAACTATGAACTTGTTATCAGTTTGCCATCCATTCTCTATTGCAATATTACTAGCTTATCATTTTTTTAATACAACATAGGCAATTTATTCCTCAAGGGCAACAGGCACTTTATTTGTAGATGAAACAATGACATATAAAGTTGTTTGCTAGCAGCAACCTCTTCATTAGTTACATATTTCTTTAAAGTGGAATTATTTAGATAGCTTTTACTTCTTCAGAGATTGCGCATATTTACTGATACTGGTGGACTGTAGAAGTTTGAGTAGACTTTTATGCTGGAAATGTTTTGAATTGGGCAGTTTTGTCATTATTGGTGCATTCATTTTGTTTCATTGTTTACTGGAAAAATGTTCAAAACAAATTTAAAATGCCGTCTAGCAACTGTACTGTATTGTACAAGGTCAGGAAGGTATATCAAAGAGCATATGTATGTTTCGTGTTCAAGGGGCCTATGATTTGAAAACAGCCCAAAGTTAATTTTTATCTGCCACTGGCAAAATGTATTTTCTTTGAATGTGGGTTTCAATGCTGTTTCAATGAATGTGAGTTTCAAGATCAGAGAAGTTTTAATGCTAAGTCTATTTTCATTGTGAGACTGCATTGCTTTGTTTAGCAGATATCTATTAGGGTTTGTGCTGTAAAATGCAAAATAAAACTTTCAAATGAAATCCAAATCATCGCAGAAGTAAAGCAGTATGCACATTACAGTGCTTATGGTAAATGGGGCGAATTAACCAAGGAATGGGACATTGGAATGGCTGCAGGGGGGAGGCTCCATTCAACCATGAGCTTGTAAGGGGGAAAGGCAGCAAACTCAGACAGCCCCAGGCTGAACTATACCTCTCAACTGTCCAGATTTTTGCAGAATGAATAGATTTTTGCTTCTGATTTTTGGTTTGTTCCTCATAAAATGTGTGGTTTTCTGGCAAATCATTTAGGAAAGAAGTCACTAAATAATGACAGACATTGAGTTTCAGACAGCATAACCTTCAGAAAAATGCATGCTAAAGCAAGACCAGTTGTTCTATCAACTGTCTTAAATTTATTCAAGAGCAATTTTTAGTACTGTTTGTATGTTCCCCCAATATATCTGGCCTTGTCCAGATTTCCTGCATTAAGAAGTTGAGAGGTATGTGCAAATAAATCGCTTTATAGAATTAGGAATATTCAAACCTCAACCATCCCCAATTTTGGCTCAAAAATGTTGCTCTCCCTCTAAATAATCCCTCCGCAAAATGGCAATTTTGGAAGAAAACGTGGAGAGTTTACAGTTATAAATAACAGTAATGATCAGAGAGTTATAGTTTGCTTTTATTTCAGAAATGCATGTAGATGCTCTTATTTTGTCAGCTGCTCAAGTTAACAGTACTAATATTAAAAAGGTCTCCCTTCTTTGACAGGATCCCAGCTGTATTGTGTGGCAATTTTATATTTTTGCATCACATTTTTGGTCTGTTTTTCATAAAATTGTGGTTTGCTGGCAAATTAGTGGCAAATCATTAAGGATTGAAGTTAGAAAATAATGGCAGACATTTGAGTTACAGATTTCATACCCTTCAGAAAATTCATACTAATGCAAGACCTACTACTATTCTATTATCTTTCTAAGTTTATAAGAGCTATATTTAAAAATTGTCTTTATTTTTGGGTCTGTGTCCCACTTCTATGTATGGCTTTATCCAGATTTCTTGCTCTGAGGTTGAAAGGTATGAGTGTCAGAGCAATCATCGTCAGCCAGAGACATTTCAAATTGTGATATACTTGTTGCACCTCACTCCCCATTGTAGTGGCTCTGGATGTGTCCAAGCAAGGCAAGGAGCAGTTATGCAGTTAACTGTGCAGAGTATTCCCCCATCCAAGGTAGACAACAAGTACGACTGTGGCTTTTCATCTGTCCTTGATTTTGCAGAATGTTCTGGTTTTCTGTCATATTTTTATATTGTTGATTTATGCTTCTTATTATTCAGAAAATGCATGCTGTCGCAGTGCCCTGTTGCTCTGTGTTTAAATAGCAATGCTTTAATGACCATCAGGTAAGCTTGTTGGAGATTGTAAGATGCAAGTAAGCTTTAATAAGCATACTGTTAAAGAATTACCAACATTGAAAGCCTTTTCAATGTTGCCATGCGGAGAATATTTACACAACTAGATAATGTATAAGCCTTAGGTATTGACAAAGGACAGGATTACAGTATTATGAGAAAGTCATTACATTTGTTGGAGACTTGCTGTCATCATTGCAGGCTTTACCCATAAACTAAACAGAATGCCAGTCTTTCATGTGTGGTCCATAACTTGTGCAGCAATCCTTTAAGCAATTTATCTTGAGCTTGTTTCTTGTTTGCTGTTCATTTTTACTTTGATCATGTCTTCCCCATGAAACAAGTAGATAGTTGTTGTTAGGCAGCAGGTCTTTTTTGGATAAGAAATATTTTTACAAGTGGGGGTATCACAGAGATTGCTACTTTCAGCAGGTTACTTGGTAATTTTATAAAGCTGAATATAAATTATAATTAGAACTGCAGTGCAAGGAGAAGTAGCTTGAGTTGAGGGATGCTTGTTTTTTTATACTTGATTTTGAATGGCATTCCAGTGATGTATTTAAAAAGTAATTTATTTTTTCATGCCTCACAACCTTTGTATTTCCATCTAGATATTAAGTAAGTTGTCATGTAGCCAATGCATTGAAATATTTTTTCTTCTACACTTCATTTTGTCTTGTTTGGACTCTCGTAATGATGGGTTGGCACCCAGGGCAGCGTATTTAATTAAAGTTCCAGTTGTTGTGGTTTTGAGCATAGCTCCACCCCTTTCTAGTCGGCCATCCCCCTTCCCATTGGCCCCACCCATTCAGCTGTTTCCTGCAGCCCCCCTTTAATTTGAAGTCACCAGCCGCCACTGTAACTATCATATTGACAACACCCCAATTAGAGTTCACCCAGTAGTCAGGGGCATAGGGACACACATAGACAGTAATCTAGCCTTTGACAACTATGTGTCTACAGTAGTGAGGAAATCATTCTATGTTGCACAACTTATAAGCAAAGGTATGGCATCTAGATCCAAGGAAGTCACTGTTCCACTGTATTCAGCATTCATCAGACCTACCACTGAGTACAATGCCCCTTTTGTATGCAGCTAACCAGGCATATCCAACAACTGGAACATCCAAAGAGGTTTCTCACTAAAAGAATACAGGGTGTAAGTAAAATGTCCTATGCAGACTGCCTCAAGTCCCTATTCCTGTATTCTGTCTCCTACAGCTACTGAGGGGAGATCTAGGCCTGGCATACAGGGCATTGTCTCTGATGGGCCTCCTGCATATCCACAAAACAAACAACACCAGAATTACCCATTCTGAAGAATTACACCTTGCCTGTGATATAAATAGGACCTGCTGGAGAGACAGGTAAGTATCCCAGAGACTACCCCATCACTGGAACAGGCTCCCCATGTAAAGCAGTGTTCTTCCCTAACCCAATTCAAATGTAACTCGGACAATTGGATGGGGAACAGGAAATTCTTCCCTGGTTTGGCACCCATGTCTCTAATGGACCCATGCAACTTTTAAATGATTCATCACTGAGGCCTCTGCTTGTAAATGTTTCATCTCCCAAGCCAGTGCTTACACTTATCAATGGTAACAGAACTTGTGAGAGATTTGGGATGCATGGCTAGGTTTAAAAAGGCCCTTGTGATCATTAGCCTAGTAAATACATATGAACATATAAATGTATAAAATCTCACTTGGTCTTAAAGATTCTGCTGTGGGAGATCACTTTTTATATAACTACAATTCAAGTCCACAAATATCAATCCAATATGAATTTATAAAACAAGTACAAGTGACAGCATAACTGGGCAGTAAATCTTAAAAACATTGCCATAATTAATATGAGTGATGTAGCTATGGATGGTATATGCCATATTTTAGTCTTTATATATAAAGACTAAATATGACATATCTTGTGACTCTTGGTATGTTTTTATTTTGTTTTACAAATTTTCTCCCATTGTTGGCTCTCTGCAGCTGATCAGCTGCTTCCTAGACCTCTTCTTTTCTGCTAGGTCAACCAAACCTCCAAATGTTTTTCTGAATTATCACCAACTCATACTGAGGGATGGAGAGGAAATTTAGGCACCTGGGAGAGCATTATCCTGATGCAAGAAGTATTTTTCTTTAATTACTCTGTCGTGAAAGGAGGTACTGCCAGCCCAGCTATCTGGAATTTTGGAAATAATTATATGTCATTTGTGAATATTAACATGATGTATACAAGATCCTTGTGCTACAAATGAATTAGAACTGTATGCAATGTGTATATCAAACCGTGGGTATTCGCAAAGTGCTTGAAATGTAACCGCAGCATGCCATACTGGAATAGAACAGATATGTACCTGTACTATTGTAACTGTTTAGATGTATATATTTTAACAATGGAAACTAAAATACAGAAGGTTAACGTCAGAAAAATAGCTGAAAGTAAATTACTTTATGGCCAGGACATAAAAAAGATGTTATCTTTCTGTTTCAGTGCAGCAAGACATGCAATGTCTAAAACTAGAGGTTTTCTGTATTGTCTTGGAAGCGTTTTATAGTTTTATGACTTCCACAATTTGCCAAAGATCTGAGGAAAAGCCCTTGCCTATGTATTTTTACAGGTAGATGCTAAATACTGCAAACTTTCAACAGTGATGGTTTTACATAAGATAGAGTCAGATGACAAAAATGATATCATTCTGCAAGCTATCCCAGCAGTAATATTTGAGATATTAATTTAAGAGGTCTCTTAGTGAAAGAGACCATTCTGCAATCTGTCTTGGACCTGGCAAGATCCATTCACCACACATCTGCCTTAATCTGAAGTGAGTTCATTATGGCATAGTAATTCTTTTAGATATAGTCAGGAATATAGCAACATTTAATTTAGATGTTTTTCTTTACTTATTTGAGACTGTCCTGAAATGTTGTTTTAAATATTTGCTGTGATTTTGAACTCTGGTGTAACTGTAAATATATACTGAGTATTTTCTTGTTATTTTGTTATTTGTTATTAAATATATTTAAACTTTTCATTGTGGATAATCTATCTAGAGATATTTAAGTTCTGAGGATACATGCAGATTTATTTGTTGACATTGTGTAGGCCACTCCTAATAGCCTTGCTGTTGGTCAAGCTACCATTTGTATTAATAGTATCATTACACAATAAGATTGGACACCCTTTGTTAAGAGCCTTAAAGTAGCTGATAAGGAGCTGGCTGTTGGCAGTGATAACTACCTTATAATCTGGAGAAAAGGGGGCATAGCTAGTAAACCTGTGCCAGCCTTTCCTAGGTGTGTGTGTGTGTGTGTGTGTGTGTGTGTGTGTGTGTGTGTGTGTGTGTGTGTGTGTGTGTGTGTGTGTGTGTGTGTGTGTGTGTGTGCGTATGTGTAATTCAAACCTCAAAGAGTGTGTGTGTGTCAGCTACTTGGGCAGGGACACGAAGCACTGGTTGGACTGAGTGTGCTGGAAGCCTTGGCTTGGTCATTCAGCTGAGACCTCAACTCTATAGCTGTGCCAGTGGAGAGTCTTACTGGGGATCTGGAGAAAGAGGGAGAAATCAGTCCTAGACTTACTATGGACTGTGTGTGCTCTTAAGGGAAATTGCACTCGATGCAGAGGTCTGCATCTGGAAATGCCGCATGTGTACTTGTCATCCTCTCAATTTACATCCCCCACTTGTGCCAGTGATGAGGACTGAGCCTGCTTGATTAATGTTGCCAGTGGTCGGGCATCACATACCTACCCCTGGGGTAGGATGTGCAACCAGTGCCAGTGCTACCCAGCACCTTGCTTCAACAAGGTTTGATGACAGCACAATGTCTTATATATATCCCCAAGCAGAATTACTCACTGTTGTCTCTCTAGTCTTTATGAGGGAAATCAGTTGTTATGTGTGTGCAGGCCTCCTTGTCCCCCCCCCTCACCTCAGCAGGGTCAAGCCTATCCCAAAAACATTCAAGCAGATGTTCAGAAATGGGGTACTTAGGTCATAAACAGGACTCATTCCTTCTATATCATCAGCACAGGCTTGCTTTTCATGACATTTGTTTTTAACGCCATAGCACTATCAGGACATTTTCTGTATAGCAGGTTTGTGTCAGCAAAATGAACATCAGTATGCATTGATGTATGATTCCTTTACAGTACTTTTTTTGTGACATACATGCATTGCCAGTATTCAGACACTTACCTTGGTCCTTGCTCTATATCATTGTGGGTCCATTGGCTCACTGCACCTCACAGATTGGTTGT
This sequence comes from Protopterus annectens, assembly GCF_019279795.1. Lineage (NCBI taxonomy): Eukaryota > Metazoa > Chordata > Ceratodontiformes > Protopteridae > Protopterus > Protopterus annectens. Next base: position 661,371,495 of record NC_056729.1, on the reverse strand, counting down.
GGTTTGATGTTTACAAAATTTAACTTCACTACATTGTGAGGCCACTCTTGACAATATTGGCATATGACTCCATTCTATATATAAGGCTTGTGCTGCAGATTATTGCATATTTTTAAATCACGGCCATAATGTAATATATTCTCATGGCACCACTATAAAGAATGAATATATTTAGTGTTAACCATGAAAAAATGATGCAGAAGTAGCAAATAAGTCAATGGCAGAGAAAGTGGGGAGTTGTGCTCAGAAAAGAAAGAGAAAGGTAGGACAGTGTTGATGGAGGAGAGATAGAAAAGTATGGAAAATTAAACAGACTAAGCAAGCTACAGACACACAGAAATTACATGAGTAATGATGAACTCAAATCACTAGAAGCAAGTTTATGGCCAATGTACTTTTATAGACATGAAAGTGACCCTGCGTTTATGAAATGACCTGAATTCTGTAGGCACAAGAAGAAACATCCATTATATAACTAAAGATATGATAACTGTTATCAATAGCAAAAAGTAAACTCTGAAGTCTGATGAAACCAAGCATTGCCTGAATTAGAAACAGATGCTCTCCAAAAGAGGATTAATATATGAGGAAAAGCCATAATCAAGTCAGCAACTTCACGTCAGCAAATTAATCCACCATGAAGGATAGACTGATAAAAAATGCAAAACAGCAGCCATCTTGTTTACACTGACTAAGCGCAGCAGTTTAAAAAGTGTGACTCTCGTGCCCTGGCCCAGCAATCAAGGAGCCTCAATCCTCACCACTAACACCAGTGAGGGGTGTCTCATATTGGAGGAAAGGATAACAAATACACACAGTAAAGTGCAATTTCCCTGAAGAGTGCACAGAGATCACAGTCAGTCCAGGGCTGGTCGCTCCCTTGCTCTCCAATTCCCCAATAAGACTCCCCACTGGAAAAGCTATAGGGTCAAGATCTCAGCCAGCTGGGCAAGCTAAATCTACAGCCCCTCTCTGTCCAACCAGTGCTTCATGTCCCTGCCCAAGTAGCTGACAAACACACACACTTTGAGATAAGAGTTTATACAACTACACAGACACTTCTGGGGAAGCCTGGCACATGTTCTCTATCTGTGCCCCTTTTACCCAGACTATACGGTAGAAATCACTGCCATCACCCAGCTAATATTTATCAGCTACTCAATGGCCCTTAAAAGGGTATCCAATTATTACTGTGCAATATTATTATCCAATTGGTAGTATAACTAAACAGTCAAGGCTTATTAGAGTGACTTGGTACAGGATCCCTATATACATGCAGTGTACTCTTAAACTGAAAAAAAAACTGCAGTAGTGCAGAAATATTTAATGAAACACACTGTTAATGTTTACAGATGACAGAATTATCTCCAAAATTCTATCTTGCTAGGCTGGCAGCCTTCACAGTAAGCATAAAAAAATAGAAAAAAGAAAAATAAAGCAAATGACTCTGCTAAAAAAATAACCATAACAAATTTTTCAAGGATTTCCTTTTTACATTCCCTCTGCTAAGCAAAGTTTAAAAGGGAGCATTCAACAATCATGGGAAAATGAAATGAAAGTAATGCAGTTTTTGTGTGTATGTGTACATGCCTGTGTGTGTGTGTGTGTGTGTGTGTGTGTGTGTGTGTGTGTGTGTGTGTGTGTGTGTGTGTGTGTGTGTGTGTGTTAATATTAAATACTTACATAATGTGTATGTGTATTGTTTTGGACAATTTGTGAACTATTACTCTAATTTACTTAAAAAGTTAAAGCAAGAGGTTTTCTTAAAAATAAGAAGGAGTAGATGCATTGCTTTAAACTGTACATATTTTTTCATCCATTTGATCATAATGAGGCATGAGGTGTAGACAGTCAAGAAAGTGGCTGTAATTGCTGGGTACATTTTTGTTTCTGTTGCTCTATTTCTATGTATATGTGTGTATGTGTATCGGTGTGCATCTGAGTTTCTGCATCTGTGTGACAGACTGTTTCTCTGTAAATCTATTGATGTGCATGTATATGAAGCTGTGTGTGCGTGTGTGTGTGTGTGTGTGTGTGTGTGTGTGTGCGCATGTGCACATGCGTATATGCATATGCTACGTGTATTTTGGATGTAAAATAGGTCTTACAACAATTATATATCATGGACCAAGTAGATACATTAGGTGGCAGAACTATTTTACATCAGACATATAAACATTATGCATATACTAATAACAAAACAAATACAAACCAGGTAGCTCATTTTCTATGCACAATTATGCTCTTCAGGGTGAACGCCATGTAGGCATTATTGCTTGTTTGCTTGTGTTCCATTGAAGGATCACCATGTCTGATCTTAACTGGAATACTTCTTTGTAGACATAATCTTCCTTTTGACTGGCCAGTTTCTGTTCCAGATAAAATCATACAGAATTTAAATTATTGAAGGTTTGCTTAGTGTGAGACTCTTCACTGCAGCGCTGCAGACAAGTGTTGTAGTGCTCATTCTGGAGAAGACAACACAAGATTCCAGAGTGGGAGAAAACCACAGAGCTATTTTCTTTTTTTTTAATTTCTCCAAGTCTTTTGGGTTTCTATTACCATGATGGGAATGGACCCCATTACTAAGTCAAACTATGATTGAAGTTCATGAAATTAGTATTGTTTCAATCTTTGCTGTCAGCCAGAAGTGCTCTTCGAAGCACCTGGATTGTGCCCAGCAATGACTCCTTCTGCAATTCGTATGGAATTACATGCATAGGTAACATATCTAAATATGATTGTAGATTCTATTTTATAAGACCCGTTGCTCTTACTACTATTGGAACTGTCTGGGTATCTGTCTTCCACAATGCTCTAATTTCTGCCTGCAAATCCTGATATTTTATGACTTTGTGTCTCTCTGTATGCAAGACACTGCAGTCACTGGGTGTAGCGATTTCAATGATCAATGCTACTTTTGTCATCTTTTCATGGACTACTATATCTGTTTTTCTCACATCTATCCTTTGAACTTTTGGTAATGGGTGATCCCACATGATGCAGACTTCATAATTTTTTTATGATGCTTTGTGGTTCATGTTTCCAGTGTTTTTCAGCTACTTCAGTACCATAATGGTTGCACAATCCCCAGTGGAACAGTCTTGCCACATTATTATGCCTTTCAGTATACAGTTCTCCTGCCATTAGTATGTCACAACCAGCAACGAAGTGTGCAACTGTTTCCAGTTCTGTTTTACAAACCCTGCATTTGTATGTTTCTCCCACATGGTCAGGGACTTTTTAAACCAATGTGTATGTAGCCCACTTTCTTGGGCCACCAATATTAACCTTTCATCTCTTGGTTTGAATTCACCTCTCCTTCACCATTCCTGCATTTGATCCTGATCAATATGAGGTTCTTCCAGTAGTTTTCTATACTTGCAACTATATTTATACATTTTCCACATCTTGCCTTCTCATCTGATCCCTTCACTTTATATTCTTTCTTTTGTTTTTTGGAACATTCAGTTGCTGCCTGGTTTTTATCTACCTCTGGTTTGATTTCAATTCCTGCTTGACGTCGATATGCTTCTGCAAGACTAAGCAGGGAAGCAATCTTAGATTTATTCTCCTCATGTTTCAAAACTTTCACTATGTTTGGGTCCTGTGAGTCAGAAGATGTGTAACTATTTCCCTTTTTGATTTCTCCAAATCTTTAGGATTTTTAATACACATTCCTAAGTCAAAGTACGACTAAAGTACATGAAATTAGTATTGTTTCAATCTTTGATGTCAGCCAGAAGTGCTCTTCGCAGCACTCGAAATGTACCCAGTAATGACTCCTTCTGCAAGTCATATGGAGTTACATGTATTGGTAACATGTCTAAATATGATTGTAGATTCATTTTTATAAGACCCATTATTCCTACTACTATTGGAACTATCTGAGTAAGCTTCTTCTACATTGCTCTCATTTCTACCTGCAAATCCTGATATTTTATGACTTTGCGTCTCTCTGTATGCAGGACACTGTAGTCAATAGGTGTGGTGATTTCAATGATCAATGCTACTTTTGTCTTCTTTTCTTGGACCACTATATCCAGCTTTCTAGCATTTATCTTTGAAATGTTGTTAATGGATGATCCCATGTGATGCAGACGTCATCATTTTCTATGATGCTTTGTGTCTCATATTTCCAGTGTTTTTCAGCTGCTGCAATGCCATAATGTTTGCACAATCCCCAGTGCAACAGTCTTACTACATTATTATGCCTTTCAGTATACAGTCGTTCTGCCATTAGTATGTCACAACCAGCAATGTGGTATACCACTGTTTCCAGTTCTATTTTACAAAACTTAAATTTGTCTGTTTCTCCCACATGTTCAATGGACTTTGTAAACCAACATGTATGTAGCCCACTATCTTGTGCCGCCAATAATAACCTTTCATCCCTTGGTTTGAATTCACCTCTCCTTAACCATGCCTGCATTTGTTCCTGATCACGACAGAGTTCTTCCAGGAGTTTTCTATACTTGCAACTATATTTATGCATTTTCCACATTTCTTGCCTTCTCATCTGGTCCTTCACCTTATATTCTTTCTTTTGTTTTTTGGCACATTCAGTTGCTTCCTGATTTTTATCTACTTCTGGTTTAATTTCCATTCTTGCTTGATGCTGATATGCTTCTGCTAGCCTAAGCAGGGAAGTCATCTTAGATTTATTCTCCTCATGTTTCAACATCTTTACAACCCATGATTGCAGATCTATACATGTAATCAGTTTCAAGGAGGCCAATCCCACCTTCAGAACAGGGAATATATAAGCTTGGTATACACTGATTTTTATAAATCATTTGGTGAGCATGAAGCATCCTTCTTGTATTGGTTTATAGTTGGATTTTATTCCTAGATGTCAGCACTGTTTTTAGGATTAATTTAAGTCTTCTAAAGTATTCCTTGCTAAGTTTTATTCACATTTGTTCATGATTTATTGTTGATTCTTCATCAATTCCTAAATATTTATACACTCCTTCTTGCTCAAGTTCTTTTATATCACATTCTTGTCCCAAACTGATGTTTTCCTGGTGTTGTAGCTTTCCTGCTTTAAAGGTTGCTTTTGCATATTCATCAAAGACCAAATGACATTCTTATATCATCTGAAAAAGTATTGACAACTTGCAGCTGTGCTTTCAGTTCCTCATCTGATGAGCTGTACAGTTTTAAATTGTCGACAAGGAGAAGATACAAATTAGAAGAGACCAGTTGGAAGCTAAAGGTCCACTATAGCAATAAATAAAACAAATCCAAATAATGGCAATGCGGACCACCAGGCTAAGAAACAAAGCTTTTATTCCACACAACAGGTGTGGAATAAAAGCTTTGTTTCTTAGCCTGGTGGTCCACATTGCTGTTATTTGGACAAAGAGAAGATGAGAGGTCTTTACACTTTGTTGCTTTCTTGGAGCCAAATTATAGCCATGGCCTAATCTGTTAAGTAGACAGGTTAAAGGGTTAAGGGCAAGGCAGAATAGCAGCGATGACAGAGAGTCACCCTGGAATATCCCCCTTTGAACTTTTATCTCTGGAATAATAATTTGTCCTTTGTCATGGCTTAATTGCAAAGTGGTCTGCAAAGTGGTCTGCCACTGTTTCATGGTCATTGTGATTTAGTTGATCAGTGTAGGGTGACATGGTGCAGCGGTTAGCATTGTCACTTCATAGCAAGAGGGTCTCCGGTTCAATCTTCGGCTAGGGTGTCTTCTGTGCGGAGTCTGCATGTCCTCCCTGTGATCATGTGGGTTTCCTCCAGGTGCTCCGGTTTCCGACATCCCCAAAGACATGCTGCAAGTGCATTGGTCACACTAAAATTGGCCCTAGGTGTGTGCCTTCTGTGGAAGGTTGGGCACCAGGCTGGCAGCTCGACACCATAAAAACTTGACTGCCAACCATGAGCGGACAAGGTGATCCACTGTGGCGACCCCTAACCGGGAAAAGTCGAAAGAGAGAGAGAGTTTAGGGTGTATCTTATACATTTTTAAGCACTCTTTTATCCATGAGTGTGGGATACTATCAAATCCTTTTTTGTAGTCAGTCCATGCCATACTTAGATTCTTCACCCTTTTACAGTTCTCCGCTGTGACTTTAATTAACAGCCAACGATCCTTTGTCCCATATGACTTTCTTTTATTGCCCTTTTGTTCTACTGGCATAATTGTGTTTTCTTCTAAATGACTATAAACTCTGTTAGCATCAATTCCAGTATGTAGTTTATACGACGTCAGAAGGCAAGTTATTAGTTATAATTTTTAGGACAGCTTGCAGGTTCACTCTTAAGTAGGAGCATTGTTGTTAGCCAGGTTGGTTTCTGTTCAGGGGGCATATATAAATAGTTCTTACTTTAGGCTAAATCTTCGTGCAAAGATATTAATACTTTTAACCAGAACTTAGGTACTGCATATGGGCCTGGGGTTTTCCAATTAGATGTTTTTCTTAACTTTGTTTCAGTCTCTCTGGCTGTTACTTCATCCCATTTAATTCCTGTACTTTTAAACTTCTTATTCTTTCTTTTACTTCTTCTATCCATTTAGCATCTTTGTTATGTTCTACACGATCCTCCTAGATACTTCTCCAAAATATATTTATTTCTTCTTCGTTTGGTGGTCTTTCATTTCCTTTTACCTTGTTTCCCAATTCTCTATAAAACTTTTTTGGGTCATCAATAAAATGCTTATTTTGTACCTTTCCTTTATATTTATCTATGTATCTTCTAAGTTTTTCCACCTATGCTGAGATTTTTAGTTTGTTATTTGTGACAGTGCATGATAGATCCTGATCTGTTCTAATACTGCCCATTGCTTTTATCACATCTATCTTTCTAAGTATTTTTGTTAATCTGTTCCCTCTTCCATACTCTTTTAACAGTGACACTTCTTATTTTAGTTGCTTTGTAGTTTTCTCTATTCGATACTTCCATGATGGTATTCGATTTCATAGGTTCATAGGTTGGTACTAGGCTATCAACCCTAGGGCCTATACAAGCCTAGCCATAACAATTCCCTGGTTATTTCTTCCCACACTATTTACTTCCCTGGACCCCTGTCTAGCAGGGCAACTGACATGATCCCCGGGGTGAATTTCCTTTCTCCCAGCCAATCGTCAAGGTTCCTTTTGAAGAGGGCCAAAGAGGCACTCTGCTTGACATGTATGGGCAGTCTATTCCAGAGTCTGCGGAGTCTCTGGGTCAGAAACCTATCCCTCCAGCATGTAGAGCAACTACTCTGTGTTCTTGTGGTAGAAATTTATCAGTTATTAATTTAGCTGCACAGTAATATATCCTGTTTACTTCTGTTATATCACATGAATCTCTATGGACAGTCCTAATTACTGTGTTCATTTGTTTTATCAAACTTCTGACTTTTGGGGTTTTATTGAACTTATACAGTCTATTTCTTCCATTGATCTTAATATGTCTATCTATCTCTATCAAGTCAAACATCTCTTCTCTTAGCTTGTTTTTTTCTAAACTGAGGGCACATTGTTTGTTTTCCATTTCCTGCTGTCATTCTACAGAAAGTTTTATAGCATCATCCTGTGGCACATTCTCTTCAATTTCATCCTGTGCCATCTGTTGATCTGTCATATGAGAACTCACTAGCCTATCACTCCTCAACATTGACTGCATCAGAGTTTCCACAGTTTCTGTTCCTTCCCTTGCTGTCCAGCTTCAAGTGACCATTTATACTGGTTTCCTGTGAAAAGCTCTAAAGTATTTTCATATGGCACCTGGCCAATTGTTTCCTATTTCACTGGTTTCCCCTTAATTTGTAGTTCCATTGCTCTATCCTGTTCTGGTGCTTTCTGAATTAGATTTTCTACACTAAATCCTTCACTTTGGAAGTACTCCATAACCTCAGTTTCTATTTTTTTAACTTCTCCATTTCTGATCTCCTTTTCTACTTTTCCTCTTTGCTTCTTATTTTTTTATTGCAAAATTTTCCATGTCTGGATTCCGTTTTGTGTATTTCTCTTCAAATATCTTTGGTGCTGCTCTTTTTGCATTGATTAGTTTTGTTTTCTCCTTTGCATATATATTGCACCATATTAAATCTCCTTTACTTTCCCATGTCCATATTTCTTCTTCAGATGTTTCCTGATCTTCCTGCTTCTCCTTACTTTGGGGTCTCACTCCATCATGCTGTGATGTAACCTGTGTTAGATCTTCTACATCAAATCCTTCACTTCTCAGGCACTCCATAACTTTGACTTCTATTTTTGTAACTTCTACTTTACTGATCTTCTTTTCTACATTCCCTCTTTGTGATATTATTTTTTTATTGTGAAATTTTCCATGTCTGGATGACTTTGCTTGTATTTCTCTTCAAATATTTTTGGGGCTTCTTTCTTTATGCTGATTTATTTGGCTTTCACCTTTGCATAAATATTGCACCTTATCAAATTACTCTTTCTTTCCCATGTCCATATTTCTTTTTTATAAGTTTCAAGAATCTCTAGGTTTTGTTGTTTATATTTTTGCACTTCCTCAGATTCTTCTTTTTCCAAACAGATCAAAGTTTCTTGATTTACATACTTCTTATTTTTCTTTTGTCTGTTCCTGTTAGGGGTCGCTACAGTGAATCATCTCTTTCCATTTCTTCCTGTCCTCTGCATCTTGCTCTGTCACACCAGCCACCTCCATGTCCTCTATCACCTCATCCATAAACCTTGTCTTAGGCCTTCCTCTTTTCCTGTTACCTGGCAGCTTCATCCTTAGCATCTTTTTCCCAGTATACTCAGCATCTGTCCTCAGCAGATGTCCAAACCAATGTAATCTTGCCTCCCTGGCTTTGTCTCCAAACCATCCAACTGAGCTGACCCTCTAATATACTAATTCCTAATCTTGTCCATCCCTGTCACAACCAATGCAAATCTTAACATCTTTAACTCTGCCCCGTCCAGCTCTGACTCCTGCCTTTTTGTCAGTTCCACAGTCTCTAACCCATATAACATAGCTGGTCTCACTAACCTGTTGCAGACCTTCCCTTTTACTCTTACCAGTACCCATCTGTCAAAAAACACTCCTAGCACTCTTCTCCACACACTCCACCCTGCATGTACTCTCTTCCTCACCTCTCTTCCACACTCACCATTACTCTGAACTGTTGATCCCAAGTATTTAAACTAATCCTCCTTTGGCAACTCTACTTCCTGCATCCTCACCATTCCTCTGTCCTCCGTCTCATTCACACATGTATATTCTGTCTTAGTCCTGCTGGTCTTCATTCCTCTCCTGTCTAGAACATATCTCCACCTCTCGAGGGTCTCCTCAGCCTGGTCCCTACTCTCACTACAGATCACAATGTCATCTGCAAACATCATAGTCCATGTGGCCTCCTGTTTGATCTCATCTGTCAACCAGTCCATCACCATTTCAAATAAGAAAGGGTTCAGAGCTGATATTTGATATAATCCCACCTCCACCTTAAACGCATCCATCACTCCCACTGCAGACTTCACCACTGTCACATTACCCTTGTACATATCCTGTACCACTCGTACATACTTCTCTGCCACTCCTGACTTCCTCATGCAATACCACAACTCCTCCCTAAGCACCCTGTCATATGCTTTCTCTAAGTCCACAAAGGCACAATGCAATTCCTTCTGATCTTCTTTATACTTCTCCATCAACAGTGTCAGAGCAAACATCACATCTGTAGTGCTTTTTCCTGGCATGAAACCATACTGCTGATCACCTTCCTTCTTAATCTAGCTTCCACTACTCTTTCCAACTTCATGCTGTGACGGATCATTTTTTTCCCTCTGTTGTTACTACAGCTCTGCACATCACCCTTATTCTTAAAAAACTGTACCAAAACACCTTTTCTCCACTCCTCAGGCATCCTCTCAGTTTCCAAGATTTCATTAAACAATCTGGTTAAAAACTCCACTGCCATTTCTCCTAAGCACCTCCATGCTTCTACTGGTATGTCATCTGGACCAACAGCCTTTCCATTCTTAATCCTCTTCATAGCTATCCTTACTTTCTCTTTGCTAATCCATTGCACTTCCTGATTCACTATCCCCACATCATCCAACCTTCTCTCCCTCTCATTCTGTTCATTCATCAGCTCCTCTAAGTACTCTTTCCATCTGCTCAACACACTGTCCTCACTTGTGAGTACATTTCCCTCATTATCCTGTATCACCCTTACATGCTGCACATCTTTCCCAGCTCGGTCCCTCTGTCTAGCCAATTAGTACAGGTCCTTTTCTCCCTCTTTAGTGTCCAGCCTTTCATACAACTCTCCATATGCCTTATCCTTAGCCTTTGCTACCTGTCTCTTTGCTATGTACCTCATCTACTTATACTCCCTTTTACTTTCCTCATCACTCTGACAATCCCAGTTCTTCTTCTCCAACCTGTTTCTCAATATACTCTCCTGTACTTCCTCATTCCACAACCAGGTCTTCTTGTCCTCCTTCCTCTGTCCAGATGTCACACCAAGCACCCTCCTAGCTATCTCCTTTACCAGCTCTACTGTAGTTATCCAGCTATTCGGTAACTGTTCACTGCCACACAGTGTCTGTCTTAAATCTTCCCTGAACTCCACCACACAATCACCCTTTTTCAACTTCTACCATTTGATCCTTGGCACTGCCCTCACACTCCTCCTTCTCTTCTTGATCACCATGATCAGGATTAGGCACTTTTTTATCCTGGGTCTTGTGCATCCAGGTATCTTTTTTAAAATTTGACATACTTATGTTCATAATATATGCTGTATAAATACAGTCTATATATCAGTGTCGCCTTGGTGAGATTTTGTGAAAAGCGGGTTGCACCTCGTGAAGGTACTCACCAAGACTTGAGAATGAATTCAGTTTCAGCACTAATACTCTCCTTTGCTTGCTGGCTTTTCATCTCCCCAATTGGACCCCCTTCCATCTCTCCATTCAGATCCCATCCATTGTGACTGAGTCAATGCACTACAAGAACATTAGTAACTACCGAGTGCCTGTTCTGAGCTGTACCAGACTTTGGTGTAAGTAGTGAAAGTATAATACTTTGACAGGACAGTTACATTCTTTTGGTTTCCACTGAAGGATCAGAGTGCTTGACTTTGACTATCTGGTTTTAATAGGATGGCCTCTGCAAGGGTGAAGTCATGCATGCTTTAAATGAGCAGTGGGTTGCTTAGTTTAGCATTTTGTTTCACAACATTCACATTACTGACCATTGGAAATCCTACTGGATAAGCAGTGCTATCTTTTTGTCTACAACAGGTAAAGCATCTTCTATAACCCTTGCAATTTATATAAATGTTATGCCTTTTCTGTCTCTCTAACATTAGCTACTGATTAGTTACACTACTGTGATGAATTTATTGTAAAAATTAAATTCAGTACATTACTGATACTTATTCTTTAGCCTTTGACTACTGCTTTTGTAGTGAGATTAGATCTGTGTGGTCTTATTACTGCTTTTTTAATTGTATTATTGATTGAACCCTATTTTTGTACTTAGCTGATAACTATTTGTTGATTGTTCTGCTGTTGTTTTGTGTACATGCTATTTGATATTCAGAGTGTGTTAATTAATTACTGTTTTGTTAACTGAGCACCATTTAGTACCTGCTGTTGCCTGCTGATTGTCTGTCTCAGTACTTAGCTCGTGCTCAATCATTTGCCATCTACTATACATCTTCTTTGTCCGCTGCACCTGTTGCAGGTTCTCACTCCTCAACAGTGTGTTTTATTTGTATTGGCACCTCTCTGTTGGCTGCTTTCCTACTGCTGCATGACTTATTATCATCGTTTTCTTCCTGTAATCATACTAGTTGTTAGTAGTTATCATTCAGCTGCAACTCTTTTTGTTATGTTGTATTCCTAGTACTCTGTCCCTTTTCGATATGCCTCTAAATCCTAGTTATCTCATTATATCTTTAGTACTGTTGTCTAGTTCCTCTTTGCTATTTTAATTTCATTCATCCCCTTTATAAACTTTATTCTGATCACTCACTCACTAACCTAAGCCTACAATTACAGCAGCAGTCATCCTAGTTATTGTCAACTGCTGCAACTAAACCTCCTGAAGTGACTAACATTCTGTTGTCACCATTACAGCTAGCATTTTCAGCCACTAACTCACCCTACCTATCATTTCATCAGTTATGGAGTCACAGACAAGGGCGCCCGCAGGCAGGTGCACTTGCACCCCCCTGGAATCAGCAATCGGCTGTACATCAAACAAAGTTTGTCTGACAGCGGAACTCAGACGGAAGACCCGTTCAGGTAGAAGTATGCAACAGGAACGGAAGACCCGTTCAGGTAGAAGTATGCAACAGGAACCCTGTACCTTGGGCCCAAGTGGCAAGAGCCTGAATTCCCTACCCACCACCATTTGTAAAAATATTGTAGGATTTTCCCTCATACCTTTTCTGTTCCTCATAAAATCTGTGGTTTCTGCATTTGTGTCCTTGTTGCCTGATATTCTTGGCTGTCTGGAGTGTTTCTCCCTGGGCCTCTGCTAAAAAAATTAGCTTTTTTTTTTTTTTTCAAATTCAGACTTTCCTGGTTAATAAATGTAAATATTGGACTTCTTTTCTTCAGAAAGTGTATGGTAACAAAAGCAAGCTTTTATTCTAGCAATTTTCTAAGTGTACAAGATGGATATTTGAAATGTATCCCTGTGTTTGGGACTGTATTCCCCATTATTGGCTTCATCCAGGTTTTGTGCTAGGGTTGAGAGTTATCTTAAGAATTGAATTCACTGAATGTTTGGGGCTGTATTCACCCAGTGTTGACTTTGTTCAGGTATTTATTGGCTTCATCCAGGTATTTATTGGCTTCATCCAGGTTTTGCTAATGTTGAGAGCTATGGTAAGAACTGATTTCACTGAAAATGTTTGGGGGCTATATTCTCTCATTACTGGCTTTGTCCGGGTGTTATTTGCTAAGAGGTTGAGAGCTATGGTGAGAACTGAATTCACTGAATGTTTGGTGGTTGTAGTCACCCATTATTGGCTTTGTTCAGGTCTTTTGTGCTAAGAGGTTGACAGCTGTGCTATGGTGAGAACTGAATTCACTAAATGGTAAAGTTTCAGTCTTCCTCTTTCACAAAACTGATTTGGTGTAGTGGTATGTTGCTTTGACTTTGCACGGGTCCCCTGGGTTCAAGACGTGGCAGTGAAATGTATGGTGGTAATGCAGCATTTTATTCTAGCAACTTTCAAACATTATACAAGCAATGTTTAAAATGTGTCCCTGTTGTTTGGCCTTTTGCCCCAATAAATTTCGGCTTTTTCCAGATTTCTTGTGCTGCAAAGTTCAGAGATACAGCTGAGTGTCTAGTAGATTTTACAAGGAGCTGAGAGCTGCAGGGGAGCAAAAGTTTAGTGCTGATTATGCTTAGTCTGCTTACATTAATAGCACAACAGATAGTGTACTCGCTTTAGATGCTGAAGGCTGTGGGTTCTACTTCCGCAGTAGGTAAATGCATTGCTGATGCTGTATTGTGTTGTAAGGGGGGTGGATGCTGCAGTCCTTTTGGCAAAGATACCTAGTAACTATGAACCTGTTAACAGTTTGCTATCCATTCTCTATTGCGGTATTACTAGCTTTTCATTTTACTGCATGCAACAAAGGCAATTTATTCTTCAAGGGTAACGGGCACTTTATTTGTAGATTAAATAATGAAAAAGTGTTTGCGAGCAGCAACCTCTATTAGTTACAAATTTCTTCAATGTGGATTTTACTACAGAGATTGTGTATTTTTTAATGATACTGGTGGACTTGAGTAGGCGTTATGATGGAAATGTTCTGAATTGGGCAATTTTGTCATTGGTGGATGCTTTTTGTTTCTTTGTTTACTGGAAAAATTTTCAAAACAATAAATTTAAAATGCCCTTTAACAACTGTACTGTATTGTACAAGGAATATAATGTAATACAGTCAGGAAGGTGTATCAAAGAGCATGTGTATGTTATGTTCGAGTGGCCTATGATTTTGAAGACAGCCCAGAGTTAATATTTGCAATTGGCAAAATGTATTTTCTCTGAAAGTGGGTTTCGTGCTGTTTCAATGCATGTGAGTTTCAAGGGCAGAGAAGTGTTAATGTTAGTCTATTTTCATTGAGACTGCATTGCTTTAACAGATATGTATTAGGGTTTGTGCTGTAAAATGCAAAATAAAACTTTCAAATGAAATCCTAAATCATCGGAGAAGTAGAGCAGTATGCACATTAGTGTTTATGGTAAATGGGGCAAAATAACCAAGGAATGGGACATTGGAATGGCTGCAGGGGGGGAGGCTCCATTTGACCATGATTTTGTGAGGGGGTAGCAAACTCGACAGCCCGGTTGAACTATACCTCTCAGTTGTCCATATCTTTGCAGAATTAATAGATATTTGCTGCTTATTTTTGGTTTGTTTCTCAAAATTTGTGGTTTTCTAGAAAATCATTTAGGAATTAAGCCATTAAATGACAGACATTGAGTTTCAGATGTCATAATCTTCAGAAAAATGCATGCTAATGCAAGACTGTCTAAGTTTATACAAGAGCAATTTTTAGTAGTGTTTCTATGTTCCCAATATATTTGGCCTTGTTCAGATTTCCTGCATTAAGAGGTTGAGAGGCACGTGCAAATCACTTTGTAGATTAGGAATATCCAAACATCTCAATTGTCCCCAATTCTGGCTCAAAATGTTGCTCTCCCTAATAATGCCTCCTCCAAAATGGCAATTTTGGAAGAAAATGTGAAGGGTTTACAATTATAACTGTAATGATCAGTTGTAGATTACCTTTATTTCAGAAATGCATGTGGATGCTCTTATTTTGTTAGCTGCTTCAAGTTAACTGTTAATATTAAAAGGTGTCCCTTTTTGACAGGTATATTTGCATCACATTTTGGTCTGTTTTTCATAAAATTGTGGTTTCTAGCAAATTAGTGGCAAGTCATTAAAGATTGAAGTTAGAAAATAATGGCAGACATTTGAGTTTCAGATTTTATACCCTTCAGAAAAGTTGTACTAATGCAAGATTTACCTGTTTTATTAAGTTAATAAGAGCAATATTTAAAATTGGCCTTATTTTTGGGCCTGTGTCCCACTTCTAGTTCTATGTATGGCTTTGTCCAGATTTCTTGCTCTGAAGTTGAGAGGTAGGAGTGTCAGAGCCTTCAAATTATGACATACTTATTGCACCCCAGCCCCCATTGTAGTGGCTCGGGATGTGTCCAAGGAAGGCAAGAAGCAGTTATGCAGTAAGTGTGCAGAGTATTCCCCCATCCAAGGTAGATCACAAATATGACCGTGGCTTTTCATCTGTCCTTGATTTTGCAAAATGTTCTGGTTTTCTATCAGATTTTTATACTGTTGATTTATGCTTCTTATTATTCAGGAACTGCATGCTATCAGTGTCCAGTTGCTCTGTTTTAAGTAGCCATGGTTTAATGAACATCAGGTAAGCTTGTCGGAGATTGTAAGATGCAAGTAAGCTTTAGTAAGCTTGTCGGACATTGTAAGGTGCAAGTAAGCTTTAGTAAGCATATTGTTAAAGAATTGCTAGCATTGAAAGCCTTTTCGTTGTTGCCATGCAGAGAATATTTACATAGCTAGATAATGTATAAGCCTTGGGTATTGAAATGCATATGACAGTATTTGTAATAAAAGGACAGGATTACAGTATTTTCAGAAGCTCATTACATTTTATTGGAGACCAGTGTCTGTGTGTTAGTACACTTGTAGTTGGGTGGCTTTAATGGTATATGGTAAATAAGCATTGCTACCTTACTTAAAGCCAAGCCCTGCAACAACTAGCTCCACAATGAAGTCAAAACACAATAGGTCTGGTGGGTAAATGTACTCTGTAGTAATCAAAAAAGGCAAATGTTTGAAATGACTACAGCTTATGTGCAAACACAATAGGTAGTGATGAAACAATGCTCTGCTAAAAATGCTTTAATGCTCTACATTGCTGAGCTGCAATCACTAGCTACCAGGATTTCACCCACTTCAGATCAAGCACGGTGCCGTTCAGTGCAACCTTCCCAGAACTAATTCAAGTCTGACCAGAATTATTTGGTGTGTGTGTATGAGGGAGGTAGCATACCCCTCAGCTGTCCAGATTTTTGCCCCATATTCCTCTTAAAAAGGATTGAAGTTGCTAAATAATGAGACTGCATACTAACACAAACCCTGTTACTCTTGCAATTTTCTGAGAGCCATATTTATAATTTGTCCCTATTTATTTTAGGCTTTGTCAAGATTTCTTGCATGAAGGGTGAAGCCTTGAGGGGTGTGGTATCTTTGTAAGAGAGAGAGAAAGTGAAATGCCCAAGTTAGAGTTAGCAGGTGGAATTTTCAAGTGCATTTTCAAGGAACTGTGAGTTTTAAGGGAAGCGAAGTTCACTGCTGCTCATGCCAAGTCTATTTACAATGTGCAACCATTTTGTTTAGCAAATGGTATCTCTATTGTGGTATAAAGTTTTAAAGCTATGTTAGTAGCACCACAAGTAGAATACTTGCATCTTAATGTAAAGGCTTGAGGTTCTATTCCTACAGCATATACATTTGTATGCTGCAGTCCTCAGGATGTCCTCCTTTGGATGAGATGCCTAAACTATGAACCTGTTTTTCAGCTTGTCATCCATTTTCTATTGCAATATACCAGCTTACCATTTTTTTAATTTAACCTAGGCAATTTATTCTTTGACGGCAGCAGGCCCTGAATTTGTAGATGAAACACTGAAATATAAAAGTGTTGCTGTCTAATACAACAGATATAATTCAATTACATATTATAATTAATACAATCAGGTAAATCAAATAACTTTGCATGGCCCTAACGGTGTGCAAGGAGCCTATTGCTTGAAAACAGTTCAAAGGTAAATAACCTGCCACTGGCCAGATGCATTTTCTTTGAATGTGGGTTTCAATGCCGTTTCATTGAATGTGAGTTTCAAAAGTAGAGAAGCTTTAATGCCAAGTCTGTTTTCATTGCAAGACTATTGCTTTGTTTAGGTTTAGTAAATGTCTCAGTGTTTGGACTATAATGTTTGAAATAAAAGTTGTAAATTTAAATCCAACTGCCTGTAATCATTGTAGAACTAAAGCATAACACAGTATGCACACAGATTTGAACAGTGTCTACAGTAAATGGGGAGAAATAGCCAAGTAATGGGACACTGGAATGGCTGTGTGGGCGGGGCTTGGGTGGGTGGACTTGGGCGGGGCTTGGGTGGGTGGACTTGGGCGGGGCTGTGTTGGCAGGGGGCGTGGTGAGCTATGTGGGTGGGGCTCTGGGTTTGCACCCCCCTGCAAAAAATCCTGCGGGCTCCCTTGGTCACAGACTATTAATTCTGTTTCTTTATCTGGTTTAATCTCCCTAGGAATCCTGAGGCAGTGTAGCAACTGCCTCTTGTGTATGGAAAATCCTCCATCAGGTAACACAAAACCCATCTGTGATAGATGTAGTTAGATACATAAACTGCAAGCAGATTTCTCGGATCTTAACAGTAAATATATGTTCTGTGGTAGTTAAAAAACTACCCAAATCCTTTAAAGACATGATAATAGAACTCAACCACACACAACCTCCTACTCACCTAAATTCACTAATGGCATAGTTGCACCAGTATCCATGCCTATTACAACTACGGCATAGGCAGATAGTGTTATAAGGAGACACCCAGCTGAGACAAATAGTGCCCTTAATACAGACAGAGCCTACACCTGAAACAAAACAAACAAAAATCTCCAAACCGATGAAAAATAACGAAACAGTTCCGCTTAGGCAACAAAACTCGCCGCTCTTTATTTAAACTTTAAACATTAATCTATATCCAACGTTTTTCGTTTAAATCAATGTTTAAACTTCTTCAGAAACTGGCAAGTATCCATATAATGTTAAACTCTTACTTATATAGGAAGCAGTTAAGAATGCCCGCCAAACTTCTTAAAGTGAAACCTCTACTTTAAAACTCGATTATGGATTATATATAAAACATGCTCAAAAGATATCATATTTAGATTATTTTAATATTCAATTAAAATATGTAGTTAAAATATTTGATATTTAATATTTGATATTATAATATTTAATATTTAATTAAGATTTCCCTGGGTTTGTTAAATATTATTTAAACTTTATTTAAACTTTTTAATGTATGTCTCAATCTATTGTCCACATTTATGATGCTATGAAGCGAATAGTTTTAGGAAACCAACCTATTCTAATAAATGTTTGCACTTCTCCAGTGAACATCCAATACACCAGAAAAAATCGGTGGTAAAGGACAGCTTGTCAGAGCAGCACGGATGATTACAACTGACTTAGAATTTGATCAAGAATGTTCATTATTAAAGCAAATGTTTATTAATAGGAAATATCCCTCTAGCTTTTTGGATCCTATATTAGAAGAAGTTAAAACAAAAAGACAAGAGGTTTACTTCACTCCCATATTAAAGCAGAAATGTAATGCTATCTCAAGAGAAGGAAGCCAAAATACGCAATATGGGAAAACAATTGCAAGAGGAGAATCAAATAAAGCTATAATTTAGCATGTATATTAAGATTTTCTATGGACTTTAATAGTATTAAGGAGATCATATTGAAAAATTGGAACATTCTTAACGATGATTATATATTAACTTGTTAGGCACCGTGCCTAAAATTATATGCAAGAAGGGCTTCAATCTTAACATTTTTGCAAAAGCATCAAAACAACAAAACACCAATAATGAACAGAGGAATGGGCCAATGTGGAAATTGCCCTTATTGCGTGCATATGTCTTCAGGAATATCAGCAACCAATAATGGACATAAAGTTGACATAAAAGGGAAATTTAATTGCAATTCCAAAGGAGTGGTGTATTTAGCCTCCTGCCAATGTTGCCCTTGCTTCTATATAGGAAAAACAGAGTGGAGGTTAAGGGACAGAGCGTACGAGCATTTGAGAAGCATTAACCTACAAAAAGAAGACTATGCTCTAGCAAGACATGTGATGGAATACCCCCATCATAAATTTTGTTTTAAGGTCATTTATCAACTTAAACAAGAAATGAGAGGTGGTCCATTTAATATACTATTAGAAAAAAGTGAACTTTTGTGGCAAATCAAATTAAACGCATTCACTTATCCAGGTTTAAATGAAAAATGCTCAATAATGAGCCTTTTAAAATTGAGAAGCTTAGAAAGATGGTCATGTTTATATAACAATAATACTCATAACATTTTACAAAGAATATTATAAAGTCGACAGTTTTATGGTAAATTAATTAAAATTTTATTTAACTAAATTTAAGATAAATTTTAATAATAGCAAAAATTAATTTAAATTAAAAATGCAAACAAATATTTATATTTAGCCGGTTTGGATGTTCAAGTGTTTTGTTTAGATTCATGTACAATTATATATAGGAAACAATTTCTTAAATTAATATTGATTTATATTCAATCTAATCATCATATTGTATGAGTGACCATTTGAGTTTATATATATAAAAAAATTGCTTAATTTTAGTAATGAATTAATTTTTTTGAAAGTTAAACAATAAGCGATCAGGTTCTAAGTCGCTGTACATTACTAATGTCTGATTACTACCACCATTATTAGAACTACCATTATTAGAATTACTATTATTAGAAAATTGATTTAAGATATTTCAATTTTTGATTTTTATTTTCATTAACTAGAAAAAAATGTATATCAAAAATGCAGGAAAGTTTCTGAATTTATTTTTGTATTATTTTTATTTTTTGATTATTTTTGATCATTGTTATTTTTATTTTCATTGTTCAACATTATAAATGTGGACAATAGATTGAGACATACATTAAAAAGTTTAAATAAAGTTTAAATAATATTTAACAAACCCAGGGAAATGTTAATTAAATATTAAATATTATAATATCAAATATTAAATATCAAATATTTTAACTACATATTTTAATTGAATATTAAAAGAATCTAAATATGATATCTTTTGAGCATGTTTTATATATAATCCGTAGTCGGAGTTTTAAAGTAGAGGTTTCACTTTAAGAATTTTGGCGGGCATTCTTAACTGCTTCCTATATAAGTAAGAGTTTAACATTATATGGATATTTGCCAGTTTCTGAAGAAGTTTAAACATTGATTTAAATGAAAAATGTTGGATATAGATTAATGTTTAAAGTTTAAATAAAGAGCGGTGAGCTTTGTTGCCTAAGCGGAACTGTTTCATTATTTTTCTACACCTGAAACAGCCATAACAGGTTGAAACTCTACATATTAGTAAAAGAAGGGATGGGTGCTAGCTATTCCTCAGGCGCTAGGATTAGAGACATTGCTAAGGTCTAGCATGATCTGAAGCATCAAAAATGAGAGTATAAACTTGCCATTGAGTATGTTTGGGTGAACAAGTTGCAGTGATGCACCGTTCAGAAGATGCAGAGAAATATAGTTGAGTTTTCAATGTATATTCTTAAGGTGGGGAAATACCTTGGTTTGAATAGAATTCTGTCCTCTCCTGGAAGGATGCCAAAGTGCAGCCTTCATTGTTCATAGGTTCATAGGTTCATACTAGGCTATCTGCCCTAGGGCATTTATAAGCCTAGCCAGAGTGTGTTTGGCTTTCGCCACCCATTTTAAATTAATTATGCTATGCCCTTTTTCGAGGTTAGTATACTGTGCCTCTGTCTAACAGTGACACAGAAGTGATACCCGGGGTAAACCTACTATCTCCCATCCACTCATCATGATTCCTCTTGAAGAGAGTCAGTGAGGGACTCTGCCTAACCTGAACTGGGATTTTATTCCAGAGTGAAGGGAGCCTCTGGGTTATGAATCTGTCCCTCCAGCATGTCCTATTTATTTCAGTGCTGAGGTTCAAGTCTCTCGAGTGCGTAGCTCAATGGGATTTGGATTTTCTGAGGTGCAGCATGTCCATTAATTCCGGGTTAGACATGGCTTTATATGTCAGGCACAGATCGCCTCTGAGCAGGTGGTATGCCACTGAGTAGAGCTGGAGTTTCTTTAACCGGGCAGCATATAGCATCTGTTTGAGCCCTTTGATCCTCTTAGTGAGGTACTTTTGGGGTCTTTCCAGTTGCTGCAGGTGTCTGGTAAGGTACATCCCAAAAGGGGCATTGTACTCAATTATGGGCCTGATGAGGGATGAGTAAAGAGGCACGATGACCTCCCCTGATCTAGATGTGAATCCCTTCATGATTAGGTGGGCTATATAAAATGTTTTTCTAACCACTTTGGCCATGTGGTTGTCAAGTGAGAGATTGCTTGAGTCCCCAGGTCCCTAATTACTTCTTCCATACTTAATGGATTACCACCTATGTGGTAATTTGTGGGCACTTTGTTTTTGCCAAAGGGGATGACTATACACTTTTTGGCATTTAGCTTGAGGCCATGGTTCTGGCACCAGTTGTCTGTTTCTATGAGGCCCTTTTGTAGGATGCTTGTGTCGGCTGGAGAGTCGATTATGGCGCCCAGTTTGCAGCCATCTGCGAACTTAGTCAGCCACAGTCCTTCCATGTTAGCCTGTACCTCCGAGAAATATATACCGAACAAGAGAGGTCCCAGGACTGAGCCTTGTGGGACGCCACTTGTAACTGGTTTGGAGTCTGACATGGCTCCAGCATTTCTAACCATGTGGGTTCTGTCCTTGAGCCAGTTTGCAACCCATCTAGTGACATAGGGCTTTATATTTAAGCTGGTGAGCTTATCTATAATGCCCGAGTGGGGTATTGTATCAAGGCTTTGCAAGGTCCAGGTAGGCTGCGTGGACCACCTTCCCTCCAATGGCCTTGGTGACTGTTTCAAAGAAATCAACCAGGTTTAAGAGGCAGAATCTGCCCTTAACAAAGTCGAACTGGGTAGGTAGGTCCCCAATATCTTTATTTATGATGTCCATGATGATCCTTTCCATAGCTTTAGTAGTGTTTCTATGTTCCCCAATATATTTGGCCTTGTTCAGATTTCCTGCATTAAGAGGTTGAGAGGTAATGCGTGCAAATCACTTTGTAGATTAGGAATATCCAAACATCTCAATTGTCCCCAATTCTGGCTCAAAATGTTGCTCTCCCTAATAATGCCTCCTCCAAAATGGCAATTTTGGAAGAAAATGTGAAGGGTTTACAATTATAACTGTAATGATCAGTTGTAGATTACCTTTATTTCAGAAATGCATGTGGATGCTCTTATTTTGTTAGCTGCTTCAAGTTAACTGTTAATATTAAAAGGTGTCCCTTTTTGACAGGTATATTTGCATCACATTTTGGTCTGTTTTTCATAAAATTGTGGTTTCTGGCAAATTAGTGGCAAGTCATTAAAGATTGAAGTTAGAAAATAATGGCAGACATTTGAGTTTCAGATTTTATACCCTTCAGAAAAAGTTGTACTAATGCAAGATTTACCTGTTTTATTAAGTTAATAAGAGCAATATTTAAAAATTGGCCTTATTTTTGGGCCTGTGTCCCACTTCTAGTTCTATGTATGGCTTTGTCCAGATTTCTTGCTCTGAAGTTGAGAGGTAGGAGTGTCAGAGCCTTCAAATTATGACATACTTATTGCACCCCAGCCCCCATTGTAGTGGCTCGGGATGTGTCCAAGGAAGGCAAGAAGCAGTTATGCAGTAAGTGTGCAGAGTATTCCCCCATCCAAGGTAGATCACAAATATGACCGTGGCTTTTCATCTGTCCTTGATTTTGCAAAATGTTCTGGTTTTCTATCAGATTTTTATACTGTTGATTTATGCTTCTTATTATTCAGGAACTGCATGCTATCAGTGTCCAGTTGCTCTGTTTAAGTAGCCATGGTTTAATGAACATCAGGTAAGCTTGTCGGAGATTGTAAGATGCAAGTAAGCTTTAGTAAGCTTGTCGGACATTGTAAGGTGCAAGTAAGCTTTAGTAAGCATATTGTTAAAGAATTGCTAGCATTGAAAGCCTTTTTGTTGCCATGCAGAGAATATTTACATAGCTAGATAATGTATAAGCCTTGGGTATTGAAATGCATATGACAGTATTTGTAATAAAGGACAGGATTACAGTATTTTCAGAAGCTCATTACATTTTATTGGAGACCAGTGTCTGTGTGTTAATACCCTTGTAGATGGGTGGCTTTAATGGTATATGGTAAATAAGCATTGCTACCTTACTTAAAGCCAAGCCCTGCAACAACTAGCTCCACAATGAAGTCAAAACACAATATCTCTGGTGTGTACATGTCCTCTGTAGTAATCAAAAAGGCAAATGTTTGAAATGACTACAGCTTATGTGCAAACACAATAGGTAGTGATGAAACAATCCTCTGCTAAAAATGCTTTAATGCACCACATTGCTGAGCTGCAATCACTAGCTACCAGGATTTCACCCACTTCAGATCAAGCACGGTGCCGTTCAGTGCAACCTTCCCAGAACTAATTCAAGTCTGACCAGAATTATTTGGTGTGTGTATGAGGGAGGTAGCATACCCTCAGCTGTCCAGATTTTTGCCCCATATTCCTCTTAAAAAGGATTGAAGTTGCTAAATAATGAGACTGCATACTAACACAAACCCTGTTACTCTTGCAATTTTCTGAGAGCCATATTTATAATTTGTCCCTATATATTTTAGGCTTTGTCAAGATTTCTTGCATGAAGGGTGAAGCCTTGAGGGTGTGGTATCTTGTAAGAGAGAGAGAAAGTGAAATGCCCAAGTTAGAGTTAGCAGGTGGAATTTTCAAGTGCATTTTCAAGGAACTGTGAGTTTTAAAGAAGCGAAGTTCACTGCTGCTCATGCCAAGTCTATTTACAATGTGCAACCATTTTGTTTAGCAAATGGTATCTCTATTGTGGTATAAAGTTTTAAAGCTATGTTAGTAGCACCACAAGTAGAATACTTGCATCTTAATGTAAAGGCTTGAGGTTCTATTCCTACAGCATATACATTTGTATGCTGCAGTCCTCAGGATGTCCTCCTTTGGATGAGATGCCTAAACTATGAACCTGTTTTTCAGCTTGTCATCCATTTTCTATTGCAATATACCAGCTTACCATTTTTTTAATTTAACCTAGGCAATTTATTCTTTGACGGCAGCAGGCCCTGAATTTGTAGATGAAACACTGAAATATAAAAGTGTTGCTGTCTAATACAACAGATATAATTCAATTACATATTATAATTAATACAATCAGGTAAATCAAATAACTTTTGCATGGCCCTAACGGTGTGCAAGGAGCCTATTGCTTGAAAACAGTTCAAAGGTAAATAACCTGCCACTGGCCAGATGCATTTTCTTTGAATGTGGGTTTCAATGCCGTTTCATTGAATGTGAGTTTCAAAAGTAGAGAAGCTTTAATGCCAAGTCTGTTTTCATTGCAAGACTATTGCTTTGTTTAGGTTTAGTAAATGTCTCAGTGTTTGGACTATAATGTTTGAAATAAAAGTTGTAAATTTAAATCCAACTGCCTGTAATCATTGTAGAACTAAAGCATAACACAGTATGCACACAGATTTGAACAGTGTCTACAGTAAATGGGAGAAATAGCCAAGTAATGGGACACTGGAATGGCTGTGTGGGCTTGGGTGGGTGGACTTGGGGCTTGGGTGGGTGGACTTGGGGCTGTGTTGGCAGGGGCGTGGTGAGCTATGTGGGTGGGGCTCTGGGTTTGCACCCCTGCAAAATCCTGGGCTCCCTTGGTCACAGACTATTAATTATGTTTCTTTATCTGGTTTAATCTCCCTAGGAATCCTGAGGCAGTGCAGCAACTGCCTCATGTGTATGGAAAATCCTCCATCAGGTAACACAAAACCCATCTGTGATAGATGTAGTTAGATACATAAACTGCAAGCAAATTTCTCGGATCTTAACAGTAAATATATGTTCTGTGGTAGTTAAAAAACTACCCAAATCCTTAAAGACATGATAATAGAACTCAACCACACACAACCTCCTACTCACCTAAATTCACTAATGGCATAGTTGCACCAGTATCCATGCCTACTACAACTACGGCATAGGCAGATAGTGTTATAAGGAGACACCCAGCTGAGAAAAATAGTGCCCTTAATACAGACAGAGCCTACACCTGAAACAAAACAAACAAAAATCTCCAAACCGATGAAAATAACGAAACAGTTCCGCTTAGGCAACAAAACTCGCCGCTCTTTATTTAAACTTTAAACATTAATCTATATCCAACGTTTTTCGTTTAAATCAATGTTTAAACTTCTTCAGAAACTGGCAAGTATCCATATAATGTTAAACTCTTACTTATATAGGAAGCAGTTAAGAATGCCCAAACTTCTTAAAGTGAAACCTCTACTTTAAAACTCGATTATGGATTATATATAAAACATGCTCAAAAGATATCATATTTAGATTATTTTAATATTCAATTAAAATATGTAGTTAAAATATTTGATATTTAATATTTGATATTATAATATTTAATATTTAATTAAGATTTCCCTGGGTTTGTTAAATATTATTTAAACTTTATTTAAACTTTTTAATGTATGTCTCAATCTATTGTCCACATTTATGATGCTATGAAGCGAATAGTTTTAGGAAACCAACCTATTCTAATAAATGTTTGCACTTCTCCAGTGAACATCCAATACACCAGAAAAAATCGGTGGTAAAGGACAGCTTGTCAGAGCAGCTGGATGATTACAACTGACTTAGAATTTGATCAAGAATGTTCATTATTAAAGCAAATGTTTATTAATAGGAAATATCCTCTAGCTTTTGGATCCTATATTAGAAGAAGTTAAAACAAAAAGACAAGAGGTTTACTTCACTCCCATATTAAAGCAGAAATGTAATGCTATCTCAAGAGAAGGAAGTCAAAATACGCAATATGGGCAAACAATAGCAAGAGGAGAATCAAATAAGGAAAGCTATAATTTAGCATGTATATTAAGATTTTCTATGGACTTCAATAGTATTAAGGAGATCATATTGAAAAATTGGAACATTCTTAACGATGATTATATACTAACTTGTAAGTTAGGCACTGTGCCTAAAATTATATGCAAGAAGGGCTTTAATCTTAAAAATATCTTGCAAAAGCATCAAAACAACAAAACACCAATAATGAACAGAGGAATGGGTCAATGTGGAAATTGCCCTTATTGCGTGTATATGTCTTCAGGAATATCAGCAACTATTAATGGATATAAAGTTCACATAAAAGGGAAATTTAATTGTAATTCCAAAGGAGTGGTGTATTTAGCCTCCTGCCAATGTTACCCTTGCTTCTATATTGGAAAAACAGAGTGGAGGTTAAGGGACAGAGTGTATGAGCATTTGAGAAGCATTAACCTACAAAAGGAAGACAATGCTCTAGCAAGACATGTGATGGAATACCCCCATCATAAATTCTGTTTTAAGGTTATTTATCAACTTAAACAAGAAATGAGAGGTGGTCCATTTAATATATTATTAGATAAAAGTGAACTTTTATGGCAAATTAAACTAAACGCGTTCACCTATCCAGGTTTAAATGAAAAATGCTCAATAATGAGTCTTTTAAAATTGAGAAGCTTAGAAAGATAGTCATTTTCATACAACAATAATACTCATAACATTTTTACAAAGAATATTATAAAGTCGACAGTTTTATGGTAAATTAATTAAAATTTTATTTAACTAAATTTAAGATAAATTTTAATAATAGCAAAAATTAATTTAAATTAAAAATGCAAACAAATATTTATATTTAGCCGGTTTGGATGTTCAAGTGTTTTGTTTAGATTCATGTACAATTATATATAGGAAACAATTTCTTAAATTAATATTGATTTATATTCAATCTAATCATCATATTGTATGAGTGAGCATTTGAGGTTATATATAAAAAAATGCTTAATTTCAGTAATGAATGAATTTTTTTGAAAGTTAAGCAATAAGCGATCAGGTTCTAAGTCGCTGTACATTACTAATGTCTGATTACTACCACCATTATTAGAACTACCATTATTAGAATTACTATTATTAGAATACGGATTTTTAAGATTTTTTTTTTTTTATTTTTAATTTTTATTAACTAGTAAAAAATGCATATCAAAAATGCAGGAAAGTTTCTGAATGTATTTTCATTATTTTTTTGATTATTTTTGATCATTATTTTTATTTTTATTGTTTATCGTTATAAATGTGGACAATAGATTGAGACATACATTAAAAAGTTTAAATAAAGTTCAAACAATATTTAACAAACCCAGGGAAATGTTAACTAATTAAATATTAAATATTATAATATCAAATATTAAATATCAAATATTTAACTATATATTTTAATTGAATATTAAATTAATCTAAATATGATATCTTTTGAGCTTGTTTTATATACAATCCGTAATCGGAGTTTTAAAGTAGAGATTTCACTTTAAGAATTTTGGCGGGCATTCTTAACTGCTTCCTATACAAGCAAGAGTTTAACATTATTTGGATATTTGCCAGTTTCTGAAGAAGTTTAAACATTGATTTAAATGAAAAACGTTGGATATATATTAACGTTTAAAGTTTAAATAAAGAGTGGCGAGCTTTGTTGCCTAAGCGGAACTGTTTCATTATTTTTCTACACCTGAAACAGCCGTAACAGGTTGAAACTCTACATATTAGTAAAAGAAGGGATGGGTGCCAGCTATTCCTCAGGCACTAGGATTAAAGACATTGCTAAGGTCTAGCATGATCTGAAGCATCAAAAATGAGAGTATAAACTTGCCATTGAGTATGTTTGGGTGAACAAGTTGCAGTGATGCACCGTTCAGAAGATGCAGAGAAATATAGTTGAGTTTTCAAAGTATATTCTTAAGGTGGGGAAATACATTGGTTTGAATAGAATTCTGTCCTCTCCTGGAAGGATGCCAAAGTGCAAATCAGCCTTCATTGTTCATAGGTTCATAGGTTCATAGGTTCATACTAGGCTATCTGCCCTAGGGCATTTATAAGCCTAGCCAGAGTGTGTTTGGCTTTCGCCACCCATTTTAAATGAATTTTGCTATGCCCTTTTTCGAGGTTAGTATACTGTGCCTCTGTCTAACAGTGACACAGAAGTGATACCCGGGGTAAACCTACTATCTCCCATCCACTCATCAAGATTCCTCTTGAAGAGAGTCAATGAGGGACTCTGCCTAACCTGGACTGAAATTTTATTCCAGAGTGAAGGGAGCCTCTGGGTTATGAATCTGACCCTCCAGCATGTCCCATTTATTTCAGTGCTGAGGTTCAAGTCTCTCGGGTGCGTAGCTCAATGGGATTTGGATTTTCTGAGGTGCAGCATGTCCATTAATTCCGGGTTGGACATGGCTTTATATGTCAGGCACAGATCGCCTCTGAGCAGGTGGTATGCCACTGAGTAGAGCTGGAGTTTCTTTAACCGGGCAGCATATAGCATCTGTTTGAGCCCTTTGATCCTCTTGGTGAGGTACTTTTGGGGTCTTGCCAGTTGCTGCAGGTGTCTGGTAAGGTACATCCCAAAAGGGGCATTGTACTCAATCATAGGTCAGATGAGGGATGAGTAAAGAGGCATGATGACCTCCCCTGATCTAGATGTGAATCCCTTCATGATTAGGTGGGCTATATAAAATGTTTTTCTAACCACTTTGGCCATGTGGTTTGTCAAATGAGAGATTGCTTGAGTCCCCAGGTCCCTAATTACTTCTTCCGTACTTAATGGATTACCACCTATGTGGTAATTTGTGGGCACTTTGATTTTGCCAAAGGGGATGACTATACACTTTTGGCATTTAGCTTGAGGCCATGGCTCTGGCACCAGTTGTCTGTTTCTATGAGGCCCTTTTGTAGGATGCTTGTGTCGGCTGGAGAGTCGATTATGGCGCCCAGTTTGCAGTCATCTGCGAACTTAGTCAGCCACAGTCCTTCCATGTTGGCCTGTACCTCCGAGAAATATATACCGAACAAGAGAGGTCCCAGGACTGAGCCTTGTGGGACGCCACTTGTAACTGGTTTGGAGTCTGACATGGCTCCAGCATTTCTAACCATGTGGGTTCTGTCCTTGAGCCAGTTTGCAACCCATCTAGTGACATAGGGCTTTATATTTAAGCTGGTGAGCTTATCTATAATGCCCGAGTGGGGTATTGTATCGAAGGCTTTTGCAAGGTCCAGGTAGGCTGCGTGGACCACCTTCCCCTCGTCAATGGCCTTGGTGACTGTTTCAAAGAAATCAACCAGGTTTAAGAGGCAGAATCTGCCCTTAACAAAGTCGAACTGGGTAGGATCCAGTGTCTGTAGGTCCCCAATATCTTTATTTATGATGTCCATGATGATCCTTTCCATAGCTTTGCAGACCAAGCTAGTCAGGCTTATGGGGCGATAGTTTGCAGGATCCATTGAGGCACCACCTTTGTGGAGAGGGACCACTGCTGCTATACACCACTC